>NC_059358.1:7576077-7939411 GCF_019703515.2 Myxocyprinus asiaticus | reverse complement strand
TTTTTCGTAGCTGTTCCCTTGAACTATGCAACCCCTTTAAATAAGTTTATTATGATGTCTATGTACGTATGTTCATACCTATTGTGTGCTCACATGTTTTTCACTAACATGTAATTTGAAGGTGTTACAGGTGTTGCATTCTGTTGTTTTGGGTAATTCTAGAAATGGTTGAATATGACTTTTTCAACACACCATTGATCTCCCGTGGCAGGTCATTGCTAGCGCTTGTGGTTTGTAGTAACAAATACCTCCAAATGAATTAAGTGACCCCGGGCAAGTGCAGGGCCACCCTGTTCCTTCTATACTCTCTTTTCACATCATTCAAGGTTAGATTATGTCTGGAAAACTTATTTGCCTTTCTTTTAAAAGCTGTAAGCACATATGAAGGGAACTAAAGGCAGTTTTAACCAATCAATAATTGAATCAAAATGTTGTGCTGCAGGAGATTGAGAGGCCCCCATGTGTAATTGTGACGCAGTATCATTCAGAGGTATCAGAAAATACTGCTCTCTTAATTTAACCTCGTATATTGTTTCAGGGCAGATTAAATAAATCCAGGCACATCAGGTCAGATAATATATATGGTTCTAAGAAATTGAATATTCTGTAAAATCACACCACACACAAGAGAAAAAGCAACGCCCACTGCTGCATGCAATTAAAATTATAAAGAGCTGCATTTGTCAACACTGCATTGCTTAACATCATTGGCTTTATGATTGCTCCCTTTGAGTGATAGACCAATAAATCGTCCAGGCTGATTTATCAGCCAAAATTCGACTTAGAGCCTGTTAACTGTTCCAAAATGAGTCATAGTGTAATTTTGGATTGACAATAGTGTCAATTGCAAAATCTACAGATGGCCATGTCAATGGAAAATGCACATTTTCGGTTTTCAATTGATTTTTTTCTTTTATTTGATTTTTTGTATTTTTTATTTGAGTAAATACTGCTTAATAAATGTTCATTTAAAATTCAGCAATTTTGTGCAGGGTCATTTTTACTAAGCAGTTCAGTCCCCATCCTATGTGTCTTAATTATTAGATAGAGTATTATAAACTCACACATTTTAAAGACAACTATCATTTTTGGTGGGAGATCAAAAGAAAAACATCAGTTTATAGCAATGGTTTTGATGAATTCTGTGATGATGTCTGTTATTTACTGATTTGTCTCACTCTATAACATTCCATTCATTTTTATAAAATTATTAAAACATACCAATAATATTAATATTTTAAAAGATTGTTAAAAATATACTCTAACAATTAATTTCAAGATGACACCATCATGTAAGCTAACTCTCAATGACTTAACTTTACCTCTTTATTTCCATCCTATTAGGTTTAATCCTGTTAATATTATATTATATTATATTATATTACACTACATTACATTATTTTATATTATATTATACTATATTTATATTTATATTTATATTGCACTACATTATATTATATTATATTATATAACTGTGTAAATAATCACGTTTTTCAAGTTTAATGGCCCATAAAAGTCTGTTATACCCTTGAAATATTTACTTAAATTACAACACAAGAATATTCATTTTTAAAAGTTACAAAGTTCAACAGTTACTACATGACAGGAATGAGCTTGCACATCTTATTTGCTATACATGTTTTATGTTATTATCAATGTTTTATTTTAATTAGCAAAATATCGGCCATCAGCCACTCTGCTTGTAGATCAGTATCGGCCATAAAAAACCCAAGATGGGTCGAGCACTTTCCCATTCAAGCTAAATTAGGTGCACAGTTCCAAATTTCTGCATTATGCATACAAAAATGGTCAGATATTGAGGTTTCTTTGAGTGTAAATTTAGAGAGTCCAGTTAAATTGTGAACTCTGGATTAATTTCACTCCACAGTTCGATCCCTCAGGACCCTCTGCATGCACTGGATCTTATTCAGGCTACCACCGTGCCATGTTGGGCGCACAATTTGACTGACAGGTACAAATCTGTAAGAGGTGGAGGGCGCCTCCATCACAGGCTGCAGCAGATGGTCGAAATAATTAACATGATGCTGTTCTCATCACAGGGGAAATCAGTGGCACAGAGATCATACCGCTGCTACTTTAATGCACATAGAGTGAAGAGTTTAATGGTAACATAAAATGAAGGGATTTACAGTGTAAGGCATTTGGGATTGTACTGCGATGCATTGTCATAGACTAAAAATACATATTTCATTGGTGAAAATAAAGTCAGATAGAGACACAAATATTGTTATATTTGTTCAACCACATTAGAATAGTCATTGTTTTGATGACAAATGCACCTGAGGACACACAGTATATCCTACAAAATATAAATGTTTGAAAAAATGAGAAACAAAATGTTGGCACAAGTAGCAGTGAAAATAGCATTCACAATATATATATATATATATATATATATATATATATATATATATATATATATATATATATATATATTTTTTTTTTTTTTCAATCATTATGTAACTGTTGTGATTTTCAGATCATTACAATGATGAGTCATCCTCTTCAATTCAAGCAGAAATAGCTTCTTAGAAGGATAGTTTATAGACAATTCTGTCATCATTTACTCACCCACATGCTGCTCCAAAACCGTTTGACTTCCTTTCAAGGATATGTTAGACATAATGTAAGTGATTGACAGCCTTAGTCACCGTTCACTTTTATTGTATGGAAGAACAGCGTCAACATTCTCCAAAATGTCTTCGCTTATGTTCTATGGAAAAAAGTATGTAATTTGGGTCACATTTTCTTGTTGGGTAAACAATTCCTTTAAAGTCATAACTGCACATTTTCATTTTACAGTACAGAATTACTGTAAACAAGGTGTGTGTGCAGCTAAACATATCTGTGTCTGCCTTCAGCAAATTTAAATATGATTTACTGCCGTCTGAAGTTCAGCATCAGCATCAACAGCTGCTCTTGAAGACGCAAGACTGGTTTTCTGCCGTATGATGCCACACCAACTGGTATTATGAGACTGGATGCAATCCAGAGGAGGTGATGAGTGTGTGCATGTGTGTGTATGTGTACTAATAGACAGCTGGAGGAGAGAGCAGCATCAAGGCCATGCATTCATGCTCATCTGCTTGAAAAAAGATGCAAGGTTTGATAATGATAAAATTAATAAAGGAAAACTGACACTGAGCATAATTTCACTTGGAAATGACAGACTGAAAAAAATGTTTTGTCAAGTCACCTAAAAAATGTGCTTCATGTATTAACATCTAAATGAAAGAGAAGATTCACTCAAAAATGAAAATTCTGTCCTCATTTACTTACCCTCATGTCATTTGAAACCCGTACGACTTTCTAGCTTCTGTGTAATACAAAAGGAGAATTGTCAAAAAATGCTGATGCTGTTTTTTGTTTTTTTTTTCTGTTGTTTTTTTTTTTTTTTCTTTCTGCTGTTGTGTTGAACATATTGGTTTGGAAAAATCATGAGGGTGAGCAAGTGATGACAGATACATTTAAAAAAAAAAAAAAATTGTATTATTTTTTTTTGAGAGCTCAAACCCTTTCATTATGCAGTTTAACTTCTTGTAGTGGTCCTGTTATCTCTTTAGGAGAACCTGAAAGCTATCAATTATGATATTTTGATCAGCAACATGTGTGTCCGGCGTCTCTGTGTAGATAGTGTGAGATTATTTTACTGTACCTTTAGTACTTGTATGTGTTTATGTGGCGTTCTGTACAGATGCATTATGAACCTAAGTATAGCTATAGCTTTATCAGTGTGCCATGTTGCTGCTGGACATGGCACTGTGCGCCAACTCCGCCCCCCCACCCCCAGCAGCCGCAGCACACCAACAGATGTCTGTGAGCGAGCCCGCTTCTCCACCCTGCCTGCCAACCCTGCGTTCAGTGCCAGCCCTCTGCCCAGCAACACACTTCCACACTTCTGCTGCTCCACACCTTCTCTCTTTTTCCTCCCTTCTTCTCTGTTTTTCAGCTTTCTTTGTTTTCTCTGCACTCATCCTCTCCTCACTTCTGATTTCCATCCATCCATTCCATCTTCTTCAGTTCATGTTTTCACTTTAATAATAAAAACCTTTTGTTTTTACAGTTTTTAAAATACATTTTGGATTTGTAAATATGTCACATATGCATTCAACAGATTAACAGATTCATTGGGGGCAAGATTATGTAGGTCTAATTGATATGTATTTTCATAATAATAATAAAAGGTATCTGTGGTGATCTATATGTCAAATCTGTGTTAACCATAACAAATTTTAAATGTATCCCCAGTTAAAGAATAGCCAGTTGCTTGTGTTATAATTGAAAAATAAAGTTCATTAAAGTGCATTTACAAAATAGCTATAACGGATAATGTAGACAAACTATAAAACATCATTTTCAAAAAAATGGTAAACAGTAGGATATTATAAATATGAATATGAATTGACTTGCATTAGTTTTATGACTTGCATTACTTGTAAAATGTTTAAACATTTAACCACTTTTAAAAACATCATGGAGAGGCACTAGACACATTTATAGAGAACCAGATTTTATAAAAAGTTTTTTAAAACTGTAAATGGTTGTTCTGCACTGTCAATACATAATTAATCACACCTAATAACACTAACTTAATATAGCCTACTTCTTTTACCTGATGAAAAGCCCTACTCATCTGTGCAAACATAAGCTTTGTTTGAAAAAGTCAATCTCAATGTACTCGTGTAAAAAAATTATTTTTCATCCTGACCATCAAACAGGTTTTGAGTATATTTTTGATCCTTGGAACATTTGTAATCCATGCCAGTGCATTGTCATATGTCTCCATTTGTTCTTGCTTTGCACATCTAGTATATATTTCATCCTAGAGCAAATTATCAACATCCAGTGAATTACAGTCAATCTTTATTTTTCACCATATCCTGTGATTGCAATGTTATTATCTCCGGTATCACGTAATATCCTCCTCTGCTGATTTATTTGAAGTCTTCCTTTCTGTATGGGTTTGTGCGGATAATATTCAGTGGATATCAGTCACAAATAGCATATGACTGCTGAATGCACAGAGACCGGGCTTTTTGCTTTGACAGAATAATTGTATTGAAATACAGCTGCACACAATTTCTGCAATACCTTCATTAAAGGCTGCCAAGGGAGGAAAATTCACAGAATATCAATCTGATTAATCTATAATTATTAGATTACAAATGATCGGGCACAGTCCACAACAGTTGCGGTTAATTACATGCTTGCAGTGAGCACTTGTGCCCATGACAGATGTAACAAAAACAGTATAATATCATATTTCTAAGCAGAGCTGCCAGTTTATCAAAGGCACTTATTCTAATGCTGCTATTGCCAGTAAAATATCCGGTGAATATATTTCTCTGACAAAAGCCATTTTCATCTCTGTTTTGGATTAAAACATCTGACCATATGTTTGCATTTGGATTTGTATATCTAGTTTATATTTATAAGTATATTTTTCAGTGCTTATTAAGGGAATATAAGGGAGATGGGGGCTAGTTGTCACACTTTTTAATCCAGTTAATATTTCTCAGGGTTAGTTTATTTTGAAAGACAATTTCTGTACAGCCACACACCTTAAAGTCTCAGCTACAAAAAAATAAATAAATAAATAAATAAATAAATAAATAAATAGAATTGAACATTTTCACCATTATTGCCCAGGAAAACAGATACAGTTAAATGTATCTTCTGTTGGGGCAAGTTGTCACAGTGGAATCTGCTTATAAATAAAAATCAAACCATTGTTCTGGTCGCTAAATACTGCAATTAATAAATTGTGTAGATTTATAACATTTAAAACATGTATGACAACTTTCCCCAACCTGACATGTATGACAAATTACCTTGTCCTTAGAACACAGTTCTATCAGCTAAAATCTACTTTTATTTTATAATTGACCCTTGGGTGAATGTATGTCAGAGTGGTTTTATTGAGTTCACTTGTTTATAGTTAATAGCTATAGCAAATATATAATATGAATAATAAAAAGGTTTTGAACAAGGTGTTTGAAACCAACAAAACACACATTTGTGCAATTACACTTTTGACTTCACCTTATACAGCAGTTGCTGACAAACACACTGAAAGGTTTAATTTTAATAATTACGAAAAATATACAAAATTAGGTTAGGTAAAAATAGCTCTTCAAGGTAACAATTGTAGGGTGCCACTTTATACAGTAACACTGAACAATTTGCTCCACGTGGTAACATCTAAATTAACTTAAATTAACTAAACATTATTTAACACCACTGAATCAACCTGAATACCTTTAAGGCCCAAACATACTCTATGCAAGTACATGAATGCAGACGCACCTTGCTACGCAAGCTCGATTTCACGCATCGTTGCCTTGTGAAATGTTTCAGCGCTCAATTCATAACACAACGCAAGTCCATTTCTCAGCGTTGCCGCAAGGGGCGCTAGAGTGGATTTTCCTCTTTCAATCAACAACTGTCATGGCGGACTTGGGCAGTAATTTGATTTGAATCTTTTCGAAAAATATATACCACTTTTTGTCCCAAGTCCATTCAAACGAACTTGTTTTTTCTCCATGTTTCTTCCCACTCCTCAACTATCGACTCATCTACCACATCCGGTTTCGTGGTCACACCTAAAAAATCTATTGCCCACTTGTGGTCTGAGGTTTGTAACCACCAGAGCAATGCAAGAGCATACGTAATGTATGTACAACGGGACCACGCGCTCACGTCTGCATTTGCGTACTTGCGTGAAGTATGTTTCGGCCTTTAGTTACACCAAAAAAACACATTTTAAGGGTCAGATCAGGTAAAAATTGCCACTTAAGGTAAGTGTGCAGGTTACCACTTTTTACAGTGTACAGCCCTTGTGACAACCAGCCTCTATTTCATTCAGTACTATGCATGTAGCACTCAGTGGTGTGATGGTTTTGGTCACTACAGTCAGATAGCAGCAGAGCAAAGCAAAAAAGAAAAATAAGAAATGCATCAGTATCCAGTATATTCACAGAAAGGCAGGCTGTAGACAGCTCTAAGAAGCAAATCTACATCTTCCAGCCTCCATGCAAATAGCGCTGCCTTCCTTAATGGTGAAACCTTCGATGAAAACAGATAAAAATATTAAATATTCAGGCATCCCTTTCACCCAGTATCAAAAGGCTCCAGATGTGCGGGGCCGAAGTTGTTATCGGGAGGCCCAACGACAGGCATTGAAAGACATTCCTCTGAATTTCAGACCATATAAAAGTATTTTATACGATGCAAATAAATGGTAATTTTTGACTAAGGAGGAGAAAGGGGAAAAAAGATGCCAATAAACCCTATCATTTGGGACTAAAACTTCACAAACGGGAGACACTTTGGATTCGCTGTGCCTGTCTCCCCGCGTTAGATGCCCGAGATTGCCGCAAAATTAATCCATTTACCAATCTGTGGCTTAAAATTTAAGGATTTTCAGTTTTGCAGAATATCAATAAGTTCCAATTGAAGAGAGAATTATTTTGCAATTCAGGCATGTGCGAGCGATAACGGAGCAGTTGGCATGGAAGGCAGGCAGAGATGGATTAATTATGCAGGGAACATGGAAATTCTGCTTATCAACGCTTAGCAAAGGAGCCCAGCTCACATAATCAGAAAAAGCAGGATGAAAAAATATAACAATGCGGTGGCACCTTCCAGCTCATCGTCTTACAAGTTAGATTCTTCCTGTAATTAAAAACTAACATACAATTATATTCATATCTCATAGGCAGACTACGAGTGGTTATGTGTTAAATATCAGCACAGGGGTAGGGAGTGAGGTGGTGGTATAAAACATTTCTTAAAAAGGGATGTAGGTCTCTAGGGATGGACAGAACTACTTAGTCAGGCAAGAAAACTTAAATTATAATTTAAAAGCCAAACAAGACAAAGCTATAAGAGCTCAAGACTGCACTTATTTACGCCATGCGAACAGGGAGGTAAATATATGCTCTGCAGCATTAAGTTTACACTTATCGCCAGGAAGTTTGAAAGGGAACGTCAATGGATAGGCTATGCAAATCCCAACAGAGCATGTCTGATACGGGCACACAGACATTTGGCAGTATTTTCGCTAAAGAGATACGGCTCATAATACAGAATGATGGGTCATTTCGTTTTTTGCATTAAGACAAGCTGGTTTTTTGCAGTACTAACAGCAAAGCGAAGCTCTTTGTTCGTGATATGTTTGGTGTTTCTTGAAACAGGAACAAGGTTGTGAAGCTAATCCAAAACAGAACCTGATTTCTGCTGTTTCTTTCTTTCTGTTGAAGTTACATTTATATGTAGGTTTGTCATCCTGACAAAATTGCCGTCTGAGCCAAAACATTTGAATATTACGACTACAAAAGCAAGGATCATGGAAGTTCTGTCACCAAAAGTGACTGTCCTTTTGCCAGCAAACACCAACAGGTTTTAAAAGGGACAGGTCCATCCCTTATATATATATATATATATATATATATATATATATATATATATATATATATATATATATATAAAAGTAAATAAAATAAATAAATAAAAAAACAATAAAAAGAAAACAAAACAAAAATCTCCTTTAAGCAATACATTTCCACAGACTTACTCTAGATTCTTCCAAACTTTTCATTTAAAGGATTAGTTCACCCCAAAATGAAAATTCTGTCATTGTTTACTCTCCCCTGTGTTGTTATAACCCCATATGGCTTTCTTTCTTTTTCTTAACACAAAGGGAGAAATTGTGCTCAGTGATGTCATACAATGGCAATTCATGGTGACTACCTCTTCAAGCTTCAAAAGAACACACAAGTATAATTCAGAAATCTAATAAATTATTCTATGAGACTCACGATTGTTATGAAAGCATACAATGAGGTTTGGTGGGAAACAAACCAAAATCTAATGTTTTATTTAGTGAAACTGTTGACTGACCATTAAACTCCTCTGCGTGTTCATGAGATTGCACAAAAGCAGTATGTCACGAGATGGGGCGTTCAAGTGAAAACTCTTCTTGTTTATCTAAAAACAGGTCCGCCACAGCGATAGAAACAATAGAACACAACACACCTGCACACAAACCAGAGAACCGAACTTACTAAATGTGTCTGATGAGTTTGTAGTCAGAGAATAGATGCATTTCTATGCCCAGTCTCATTTGTTTGAAACAGAGTATTCAATTAAACAGAGAGGGATAGAGGAGGGAATGTCTGTCACCTCTTCTCCATTCTTAACAGTGGTGAGTATTTGTGACAGACCTCTGACTGAAGATGGTGATACTTCAGCGAAAACATTCAGTAGGTGCAACATTATTGGTCAAAATCAAGTAGTTTTTAACAGGCTAGTGAGATGCAGGCTTCAATAAACTGTTATGAAAAAGTTTTTAGACCTGTGTCAGTTCATAGCAGGAGGGGTTACCCTGGTGCCACAGCGATAATAGAAACCAAGTGATCGACAGAATGTCCTGTCACTCGTCACAGCTGGTTAGGACCAAAACTCTGATTAACATAGAAAATATACCTTTTATCGCATATTTATTGTTCACTCTTTGAGCTGAATAGCTACACACTAGCTATACCACACACTTAAATTGCACACTACGATGAATTATCTTGCCTCCTAAAGATTTGCCTAAATCTTACTTCCTGAAACATCTCACATCTGCCCCTTTTCAAAGAGATCATTGGATGAAAGAATCAATGGTGTAGACGAAATCTCCTCAGTTCATTTGCAAGATTTTTGCAGCTTTGAGGGACGTACCGCACCTGTTGCCGATGCCTTGATTTCGTTTTTTGATCGGGATGCCCTCTAACAAAGAGGTAAAGTGGAGGGCGAAAAGAGAGAGAGGGGATGAGATCCTTATCGAAAACTCTCCACTGGACAATGAATTTTTCTCCACCATTCAAATGTATCTGTGAATGCTTGAGCGATTCATTTCAGCCGATCCCGTGGGGCGACAATGGACCGGAGAAAT
This sequence comes from Myxocyprinus asiaticus, assembly GCF_019703515.2. NCBI lineage: Eukaryota > Metazoa > Chordata > Actinopteri > Cypriniformes > Catostomidae > Myxocyprinus > Myxocyprinus asiaticus. The sequence continues at coordinate 7,929,450 of NC_059358.1, read as the reverse complement.
GAGTGATGCTATCTCCCTCTTGATGTCATTTCCCTGATCCGCCTCATCCTCTGGCCCTGTGTACCTCTGTTAATTAGAAAGCAGAGGGATTTCCAATCATCAGCTCATGGCTTTCTGCTCGTCTGCTATCTGAAGAGCTTTCACTGCTCAAGAAACTCTTGGAAAACAAGTGATTGTTTCGAACCTATGGCCGTCAGGCTTTAGGATATACATGGCTTTAGGAATGTAAAAATATTAATCAGTCCGATTTAGTCCAATTAAATGAGAAAATAATGAAGCTTTAGTTGGTTCCGTTTGAATGGAAAAGTTTCATAGTTCAATTAAGAGGGTGTAAAGTGACTCCAATACATGTCATTGAGATCTGTAGAAATGGATAACAATGTAAAAAAAACACATAGATTAAATATAGTGTGCAGCCAGGAACTGAGAAATCTTACCAAACTATGCAAACACTGCAATTAACATCTCATTATTGGTGGTGCCTGCTAAGACAAGCATCTTTATGACTACTGACTATCATATTTATGGTAATTTTTCTTTTTTTTAAAAAAACCTCTAACCCTCGCACTGGTTTCAAAAATTGTCTTGCACAATGAGGGGCCTTAGAATCAAAAAGGTTCAGAACCATTGTTTTAAGGCATCATAGATGTGCTCCCAATGTGAAGGCAGTTCCTAAAGGTAGGCAGCGTAATTATACCACCTTCAAAGACACTGTTTTCTGTCAAAGACTAAGGCAGTATTGCATTTATCCTTCACAGGCAAGGCAATTTCAGAATGCATTGCAACTAACTCAGTGAAGCAAATCCATGTCAGACATAACGAGATGTTAAAAAACAATAAATACCACAAAAATATTGATAACAAAATAGTTTACACTGATTAAAATGTGACTACTTTTACCCTATATTTGTAAGTGTGATGTATTTCAAAGCTTATTAGAGTATTGCGACATTAGCTTAGCAACACGCTATAGCAGCAAACTCTATTGGGATTAATTAAACATTTTCTCATTTCTGGGTTTAGAACGGAAAAGGAAATTATTGTGGAGTAATCGTCTATAGCTGTGAATGGGAGACACATTAAATATTGTTTTTGCCTTCATATTTGCTCCAATAGGATTTGTAAAAATCTGTGTTATGTTACTTAAAAATGGTAATCCACTACAATTTACTTATTACTTCTCTAAAATTGTAATTGAATTACTTTACTAATTAATTCATGGGAAATGTAATCGCATTGCTAATTACTTTACTTTTAAGTTATTTTCTTAAATACTTCTCACAGAAAGTTTATTGTTTTCTGCACGAAGAGTAAAACATTTTTATATTTATATCCGTGTTCATTATTGTTGTCCATTCAGCTGTCACAGAAACTCAAACAGACCTACATATGAACATAATTCATGTTTTAAATGTATTCTAAACAAACTATTTTATATTAGAAATGTGTAACCCAAGTAATGTACTTAAAAGTAAATTAACTTAATTGAAAGTCAGTAACTGTAATCTGATTATAAGAATTTTGTTACACTACTTTTGTACAAAAAGTAATTAGATTACAGTAACTAATTACGTAGTCATTAGAATACACCCAACACTTGTACAAATCCAGCGTTACATTTTCACGACTTTCCAAAGGAGTGAAAAATAAAGAAAGATGTAAGAAAAAATTCCACATTTACTGTCACTCAGCAGTGGTATTTAAAAAAAAAAAAAGATCAATTCCATTTATCAAATACATTTTTTGTAAGTAATGTAGATACTGCGTTTTTTGGCGAGAATTCGCAAAAAAAAAAAAAAAAACAATTTGGAGAAACATCACAAGTTTAAAACCAATTTTCACCTAAACCATTCACAGACTAAAAAGATTATTACTTCTGCAAAGCTAACAGAGGGTGGAGGAGGCAAAAGTGTCATATTTTTTTTCATTCTAAGTGGCAGAGCTAAAACAGACCAAATTACCCTGTTGTCTCGGTGACTGTGAGGACGCTCAGGGGCAAAGTCCTGCAATTAGCAGATATATGGATGGGCATCTGCAACTGCATCTAAACATGCTAACACAATGACTGTAGAGGAGTTCATAGTGAGTCTGAGTCTTAGACGTGTCACTCTACTGTCAGCAATATGAAGACGTTAACTGCGATTAGTCTCTCTAATTAAAGCACGCTCCCTTGACGCCACAGATACATGAACTCAAGACGTAAATGCATTCATGTGGGTGTGTATTTGCTAGAAATATGTGTCAAACTGCAGCATTATGTTAAAAGGGTTAGTTAACCCAAAAATGAAAAGTCTGCCATCATTTACTCACCAATTCCAATTCTGCATGACTGAATGTTAGCATCACTCACCATTCTCTTTTATTGCATATTTTTTTCATACAATGAAAGTGAATGGCTGTCAGTCCGAAACATTTTGCCAAAAATCTACATTTTGTGTTCCACGGCGGAAAGAAAGTCATACGGGCTTGGAACAACGTGAGGGTGAGAAAAATTATGACAGATTTTTTGTTTTTGTGTGAACTATCCCTATAAGAACATTTTGGGCTGTTTAACCTCAGATGGAGGTTCTAATAACAGACAAAGCTGATTGCAGGGCCTCCTCGCCTTTCCCCCTCCCGCACAGCGACATGACTGAGCAGAAAAAGGAGCCGCTTCATCTATGAGATTAGCTGTGGCAGGACGGCCGCTGGACATGGACTCTTGAACGGACTCAGTTCTGGTATTGAGATCCACTCGCAGATGACAGATGAAATCTGTCTCCTCCAGTTGGACGGGTAGCTGCAGGTGATACATGATCACAGATAAAAGGACATGTGACAGATGGAGGAGGAGAGAGACCACAGGGCCCCTGATCTCTGCCATGCTGATGTCATTGCCGCAGGTGGCTCTCTAGCCCCGCCTATAACCACTGAACAGCCAATCACACAGTTCCACCCCATCCAAACATACTGATGCTTGTGTCTGTTACCATTGATTGTACATTACTGTTACTGTAGACTGCATAATCTGCGTATAGAGCGGTGGAACTGCAACTCTGTACATATCTTAAATGGGTCATTCCTACATTTCGGTGACATTCCGGCTTTGGAACTTGTTTCATCATTACAGGGACATATTAAAGACTGTATTACTCATACTGGTCAAGCTAAATTACAAAAAAAAATTCAGATGTCCATCCAGTTAAATGAGCAGCATCAGGATGGACAATAACAGGGTGGACATTCAGTTGATAAATTAGCCAATTCATGGTCTGTGATTGATATCTAGGAAACATATTTGTCAACTAATATTTATGATTTTATTTCTGTTAACATAAATACTGTATATTGAAATTTTTAATTATATTAATTTCCCATATATCTTCCCATAACAGGGTGGAAATGTTACGCTTGACCACATTTGACTAACACCACAAAATAAATGAAAACATAAATAAAACAATAGAGTTATAAACTTCAAATTTAGTAATTTTGCAGAATGGCTGATGTACACCTCCAGTGTGTGTGATGTAATTTCCTAACATACAGTATATCTTCAACGAAAGGTCATAGTATCACGACATAACAGGGTGCGCAATAAATCAAGGGACACACAAAATACCTCCACTATCATTGTTAAAATGACACAAATGAATACATGTTAGTGAGAGGATGTAGCACTAAATGCTTAACTGTATGTGGGGAAAAAATAGAAATCCAATGATTTACTATTTATTTTTGTCAATGATGTTTGACGTGCAGTTTTTGGGACATGAGAAAATGACACAGTGCAATAGAAAAGGATTTCAGTTATTTAAAATTTAACGTTTAAGCCCACAGAAGTGTGCAACATAAAAAGTGTTTATTCTTTTGAACAAGCCTATCAAAATTGTAATCGGGTGAAAAAACCAATATAAATACCACACACACTTGTAATGGGGATTTAAATGTCACAGAATTGTAGGAATGACCCATTTTTACAGGCGATCCTGTGTGAGATGCTGCTTTTTATTGAAAAACAGCTCGGACGGATGCAAAAACACGTTCAGTGCGAACGTCCCCTACTAAGCTTAAAATGATAAACACTTTAATACAACGACCAGGAATTTAATTAATGCGGTAATGCAGTTTCCCCTTCTGTCACTCACTCGATATTGTGTCAATGTAGTGACACTAGGGGTCGCCCTTGGGAGCCCCAAACACCTCAGATCTTTGAGAAAAGGCCAATGAGAATTGGCGAGTGGAATTTGCATGCCACTCCCCCGGACATACGGGTAAAAAAGGAGCTGGCTCGCGACCACTCATTCAGATTTTTTCTTCGGAGACGAGCGGTTGTACTATCAGCGAGCTGAATACTACTGCGTTTCATTCACCTCTTAAGAAGCGTATGCTGTTGGATATATGGCGCATTTCCAGCGGCTTTCTCTCCTTCTCTCCTTTTTTCTCCCTGGGCACTTCGACAGCGCTAAAAGAGTGTATATTCCTGCTAAAGAGTATATTTTCTCTATTAGAGCACACACATTGACGCTGAACGTCTTTTGAAAGACGCATCTTTATAAAGATGCCTTTCCGTCTTTGTGTGATTCCTGGATGTGGTCGCTATCTCTCGTGTCTGGGCAGCAATCACACTGAGGCAGCTTTCGTGGATGGTTCATGTTCTCATTGCGAGAATGTGACCATGGCAACGTTGCAGTCACGGCTTTCCTTCTTCCGGGGGAAAGCCACTTTAGTCGCCTCCCCCACGCCTCGCCTTTTACCTCCGGGTACGAGGCCAGCCCAGCTGGTGCTGGAGGCGATTTGGGGGCTTCAGTGGGCGTGGCTCCGCCGAGTAAATCCCCGCGGACCTCCCATTCCGCAGCACGCTCATTTGTCCCCGGCGAGTTCCGAGAGGAGACCAGCTCGCCCCAGGGCCAGCTTAGTGTCCCTTTTGGAGCTCCGGAGAGGAATGAGTGCTCAATCGCTGCATTAGAGAGCGTACTGATGATGTCAGACGCTGAGGACTTGACTGGGCTGCCACCTTCGGGTCGTTTTTTCTCCCCTTTTTCTCCCCAATTTGGAATGCCCAATTCCCAATGCGCTCTAAGTCCTCGTGGTGGCGTAGTGACTCGCCTCAATCCGGGTGGTGGAGCACGAATCTCAGTTGCCTCCACGTCTGAGACCGTCAATCCGCGCATCTTATCACGTGGCTTGTTGAGCGCATTACCGCGGAGACATAGCACGTGTGGAGGCTTCACACTATTCTCTGTGGCATCCACGCACAACTCACCACGTGCCCCACCGAGAGTGAACCACATTATAGCGACCACGAGGAGGTTACCCCATCTGACTCTACCCTCCCTAGCAACCGGGCCAATTTGGTTGCTTAGGACTTAAAATTTAAAGTGATACAGTAAAAATTACTGTATTACATTAATGAGACTCAAACTTCAATAATAGAAGAAAAAAGCATCTGGACGCAAAAAGGTAATGAGAATTATGCTTAATTGTCATGCAAATAATGTCACAATGCAAAAATTAATTAATTAATTAATTAATTAATTAATTAATGATCCTAAAACAGGCTTCACTTTCTTTATGCAAATAGATCATTCATGGATAAATTATAAATAAATACATATTTATTATTATTATTATTATTATTATTTAGAATTTGAATTTGTGGTGAAATGTGACCTTTTTTTGTGAGATTCACCATTGTGACACTGATTTCATGTCAAATTTTTCATCTATTCACCATTACATTCACAATATGCTGCATTCATTATTCATGCACCAATATAATATGTGTAAACCATTATAAACCAAGAGCAGAAGTTACCGAATATGTGAGGTATATTTTCCTTTAATTTTGAATACTCAGAGTTTTGGTCTTAGTTCACCTAAATGGGTTAGTTAGGGATAGTTCACCCAAATATGATTGTTCTCTCATCAAATACTCACCCTCATGCTGTCTCAAACTCATATGACTTTCTCTTTTTCTGAAGAACACAAATTAAGATATTTTGAATGATTTATAATGTGTTTCTGTCCATACAGTGGAAGTCAGTTGGCTCCAAAACATTCAAGCGCTAAAAAGAACATAAAGGCAAGCATAAAGGTTATCGATACAACTTGAGTGACATGATTGAATGCTTTGGGTAAGAAACAGACCAAAATTAAAGTACTTATTCACTATAATCCTTGAGTAATGCTTGTTCATGCAACGGTAGCCAGCTGGCAGGTAGGTGTGCAGTATGTAAACCTCATTCTGCTGGCCTCAAGAGGCACACTAGCGACTGATGCTAGGGGCTATTAGCCTTTAGCCTCCTCGTTAGTGCACCCGCTTCCCATGCCGGAGACCCCAGTTCGAATTCACATACTTCTGTGTGCACGGCGCGCACACACAGGGTTCTGTAGAAACAGACACAGTGTTGCCAAGTTTGTGGTTTTCACACTCAGTTGGATATTTTAAAAAAATGCAGATGCGAGATAAAATTATAGAGCTGTGGATTGACTGTTTTAATTTTTATTTATTTATTTTTTTAAAAAAGTTTTTTTTTGGGGGGGGGGGGGTACTTTCAAAAGGTTGATGGTAAACACTAAAAAATTAAAATGCAACGTGTTATTGATGTATAATGATACCGGGATTGAGTACCTGGCAATCACGTGCAGCGCCAATTCTCAATGTGTTGAAGCCTGCACTGTGTTCCAATCAGGCTGGATTTCAAAATGTATTGTGAATAAGCACTTTTTTTCTGTTTTTCACCCAAAGCATTCATATCAGTTCAGAAGACATGGATTAAACCAATCAAGTCTTATGGATTACTTTTTTGTAATATTGGATTTACTTGCATTGTATGGACAAAAACACTAGAAATAAACATTGATTCTTCAAAATATCTTCATTTGTGTTCTGCAGAAGAGAGAAAGTCAAAATACAAATTCAAGTTTGAGACATCATGAGGGTGAGTAAATGATGAGAGAATTATAATTTTTGGGTTAACTATCCCTTTAAACTCACATGAGGTTTGGTCCTTTAAGTCATTTCCAAGTTTCTCCTAGTGTTTCTCTCACTATAAGTTTGATCAGCCCTGGAGGCCTGTACTGGTGTAATCTAGAGAGCTCTGACTCTCTGCTCTGTATTTATCTTATCACTGGAGGACACCTGTGGAAAGGGCCATGTAACTAAAACACTGAACTCCCCTGCATTCACACTCCATGGAAACCTCCGGAGAAAGTTACTGAAGTCTCACTGACCATGAGCGCCGACCTGTTGTAAGACGGCAAAGACACTGGAACATAAATGGTTGTTCCCTTTCGTGGAACTCGAGCTGCATATGATTGCTATGGGACACCGTCCAAGTGTCACGTGGTCTGAAGCCCTTATACAGTCACACCAATTTATTGGCTGATAACGCTTAAGCAACGCCACCTAGGGAGCTACATCATGTGCTCCATAAAGGTGCTCGCATTCACGTCATTGTGTCATATTTTCTGTTCTTTACTGCACGATCTCGTCTGGCCAGTGTTGTACTAGTGACTCACGCTTATCTCCGTGTACACAGTTCATCGTCGATGAGGATTCCCATGACATGTGTGTTTTCTGTCTGGGGTTTCGCCACGCGGAGGCTACGTTGGAGGGTTCTGATTGCCTACAGTGTGACTTGATGAACGTCAGGATGCTCTGTGAAAGGCTTGCCTCCTTTGAAAGGGATTTAGTCAAACAGCATGCTCATTCTGAGGCCTGCACAGCAGTTTCCTTCGACGCTGAGGACAAAATCGGATTCTGATGATTTCGTTGGCGGCCAGGCTGATGCCTTGCCTCCTATCAGACGTTAGGGATAGAGATTTTCAGGACCTCGGTAACTTATACGGAGTTGATGGAGGTTATTACATGTGTAGTGGAGAAGATGCACCTGGACTGGCCGGATGAAACGAAGTCAGAGGATTGTAAATCCATCTTGGACGACTGCTTCTTAGCGGGCCAACGCACAACTATGCCTCGTAAGCCGCTCCCTTTTTCCCCGGACCTCCATCGGGAGATTTCAAAGTTCTGGGATCAACCTTACTCGGCCAGGATCACAAACCAATCTGCCTCAGAGTTTTCAAATGTGTGTCAAGCTTCCGACCACAGATATAGTTTGGTCCAGGTGATGGAGGAGACTGAATGCTGAGGCCGTCATGGAACTACGCCAGCCTTCTGATTTGGTGCTGAGAGCTACCAAACACATTGCTCATGCTGTTGGTCAGAATATGGCGGACCTCGTGGTGGTGGAACGCCATCTGTGGCTTACGCTAACGGATATTCGTGACAAGGACAAAGCCTTCCTAATGAACGCCCCTGTTTCACAATCTGGGCTGTTCAGTGATGCATTCCAGTCAGTGGTGGAAACATTCCGTGCTGTAAGACAGCAGACTGCCGCATTCCAGCAGATGCTTCCTCGCAGAGAGAGAGAAAAGCCTGTTGAAGCTCAGGTGCACTCACTTTCAGCATCTTTGCAACTGCCCACCAGAGAGCCACATAAGGCGCCAGATAAGAGTTTTGCAACCCCTCAGAGGGATTGGGGTCCTTGTACGTTCCCGCCATCATGGGCGCATCCGCGTAAGCATTTGGATGTTGGCCCAACCCCTTTTAAACGGCCAGCAGGACACCAGAAGTGAGCCTGATGGACTTGTGGTGAAATGAAGGGTGAGCCCCCATTCAGTGAATGAAACTGGATCAGACAAAGTATCCGTCTCTCTCCTGTTTGCCCTTCATACAGTATCAGGATGAGTTCGCCGTTGTACATGCCTTGAATGCCCGACAACCAGACTATGGTTCAGTGTGGAGATGGGGGTGTGGTCAAGCGATGTCTGTAGAGAGCGAGGCCAGGAGAGGAAGAGTGGTAAGGATTGACACCTGTGGGAAATGATCTCTAACAGCTGTTTTGTGTTGCAGTGAGAGCTGGAGAGGGATAAAAGGGCAGTCCAGACCGCCGGAGGGGAGAGAGAGAGAGACACATGCAGCCATGATCATGTGTGTGTACATTGAGAGCAGAAATGGAGACGGCGCACTGTCCCCTCTGGTTTTCTCTCTCACCCCCGCCACCGCTGGCCGAGAGCGCGTCTTTATGCATTTCCACCGATCAGTCTGCTGCACGCAGTTCTACAGAGGGTTTGGGTGATTTGGTTCAGCTTCTGTTAGTGGCGCCGTATTGGCTATTTCAAGTATGGTTTTCGACTCTGGTCTCTCTCCTGGAAAAGACGCCTTGGGAGATTACAGTCAGAGCAAACATTTTGTCTCAGGCACGGGGCAGCATTTGCTCCCCGCCAAACTTGTGGAAGTTATGGGTGTGGCCCCTCAATGGAGCACTCTTTTGAATGATGGGTTATCCCTGCTGTGGTTGATACCTTGGCGTATTTTTGCTTCTTGGTGAACAGTGCGAAGTGAAAATCCAGTTCACTGCCCTGTCGGTACAGTGCTGGAATTTTTGCAGCAGAGTTTCGGGGCCGGAGTTGCCCCGGCAACGCTTAAAGTCTATGTTGCCACTATAGCGGCTGAACATGCGCTTATCAATGGAGTCTCTATTGGTAGACATTCTCTTGTCTCTCGCTTAATGCGTGGGTTATGCAGACTTAAACCTTTTCATTCTGTCCGTGTCCTTTTACGGGATTTACTTTTTGTTTTAGAGGCGCTCTCGGGTGCTCCATTCGAGCCCTTGACAACAGTTACTGATAAGTTTTTGACTCTCAAGACGGCACTGCAAGTGGCATTGGCATTTTTTAAGAGTGTCGGTGATTTGCATGTCCTGTCGGTCAATCCCTTGTGTATCAATTTGCCCATGGTTATTTCTACGTCATTTCGCTTGCAGACCATTATTTTTCAGGCTTTCTCTCCTCCCCCATTTGAGTCGGTGGAGCATGAAAGGTTACATATGCTTTGCCCAGTTCAGGCACTGTGAGTTTATGTTGACCGTACTAGCCAGTGGCATAAGTCAGAGCAGTTGTTGTGTGCTTGGTGGCTGCAACAGTGGTGCTTTGGTGTCCAAGCAAAGACAGTCTCATTGGTTTATTGATGCAATTTTGAGTGCTTATGAAGAATGCGGTTTACCTTCGCCTTCAGGTATTCGAGCCCATTCTACGAGGAGCATGGGATCCTTATGGGCTTTGGCTAGAGGTGTTTCCTTGGAGGACATTTTTATGGCAGCAGGGTGGTCCTCTCCGCATACATTTGTTAGATTTTACAATCTGGATGAGGGTTTGACTCCTGCTTCCCAGGTTCTATCTGTTGGAACAGGAGTAAATTCATAATTCCTTTTATTCAGATGCTTTAGCTCATTTGTGCACCACTATATGCTTGCCACATGGGCTTAGACAGTTGGAAGCTACTGTTCGCATGGTGTGAATGTATTTCGTTCCTATAGATATCATACGCAGCTCGAGTTCCACGGAAGGGAACGTCTAGGTTACGTACGTAACCTTGGTTACGTAACCAAGCAGCTGCATAGACTCCTGCCTTTTGCAGAAAATCTGACTCGATGGCACAAAAGCGAGTGCCTTTATGGAGCCCAAGATTTAGCTCCCTAGGGGACATCACTTAAGTGTCATCAGCCAATAAATTGATGTGATTATTTAAGGGCTTCAGACCACGTGACACTCGGACAGTGTCCCATAGCGATCATATGCAGCATCTCATTCTCCTCAGAGAACCAAGGTTACGTATGTAACCGAGACATTTTTCAAAGTGTGGACAAAAGGATCAAAGTTCAAGAATGAGATAGTAGTTCTTAGAGACTCTCTCCATCTGGAAAGCTCTAATTGATTTTAAGCAACTTCCATGCACTTATTTCAATAAGTTTGTTCCATACTGGTCTATTAATGACCCAAGTACAGCCATATAACTCTATGTGGCGCCTAGCCGATAGGTTCTTCTTATTTGTTATCTGTTACCCAATTGGCTCACTCACATGTGACATGTTAAGTCTAGATCTGTTACATGGGGATTGTTTGCAAATCTATTTGTGCAGCAGCATGTCCTACATGCTCGATGTAGCATGTCTTCCATTCGGACTAATTATGCAGCAGCAGCATGTCCACATGCTTAACTCAGTATGTCTGTGTATTTTCTAGAAGTAGCAACTCTCAGTACTTGTACTGCAGCAGCAGCATATCAGATCTAGTCTGCCAACACCAATATCCTATTCTGAATTGTGGTTTACACGTCTTCAGATAAACCTTCCCCTAAACACACCTAACAACAAAAACTGTGGTTGGTGGCTTTACATGTCAGTCAAAAAAGTGGGCGGTTCTTGGCCAGAATAAGCAGCAAAGTGGACCAGAGTTTACACCAATAGTCAAAAGTCTGGCTACGTGAGACTAAGTCATGTTATACAGAGCTGAAACTAGAATGAGCAATGCAGGGATTTCATTTCAGCCAAGGGCATAGCCAGAAAATTACTTTTGGGTGGGCCTCAATAAAAATGGATGGGCCGAGTTTTCGCCAATTTTTTTTTAACGAAAATTTTCCTTAACAACAGAAAAGCGGCACATTCAAACAGCTCTTTCATAATTTCCGAAATCAGAATTCAGAATTTTTTTAACTATTTTATAAATATATATTTTAAGTCAAAGAAAAATCTAGAATATTCTGGGTGGGCCTGGGTCTAATTTGGGTGGGCCCAGGCCCACCCTGGCTCACCCTTGGCTACTCCACTGATTTTAGCCACATTAAAGTTGACACTGTAGAATCAAATTAATCTAAAATTCAGTATTTCGATATTCCTGAGATACTAAATGTCATTTTTGTTTCTTTCGTCTCACAAAGGTTAAAATCCCAAACGTATACACTCACATTCACGTCTTCAACATTGCTTAATTAATTTTCTAAATGAAACATCTAATCAGCTTCAGAATCCTAGGAAATGATACAAATATCTCTTAAGTTCTCTGTCAGAAAGAAAAAGTTTCAGTGAGAGTGAGAGAAATACAAGGCTTAACCCTGACTTCAAAGCCTTCAGTCTAGAGGCACCAAAGGCCTATAATTACCCTTACCTTAATAATGAGCTTAATTACTTTTGCACTTTTGTTATGATTTACCCCCCACCCCCCCCCCCCACCCACCCCCACCCCCGCTTTCAGATTATACAACTGCATATCAGCCTTAATAATTTATTTCAAATGCCTCAGAGGCGTTCAATAGATGAGAGAAAACTAATTTGACTGAACCCTCCTATTAAAGCTACTGTATCACATGTTTAAAACCAAAAACAATGTCAATCATTGTTTTGGTCATGTGTTTACATTCATAAGTGCATGCTGTTTTAAAAGTAAAAAAATCTGCATCAATCTAGGTTCGTCTCAACTGTACTCAAACTTTAGCTGAAAACACGAAGTGAAAAAATTAAAGAAATTGCTAACAAATGTTGTTTTCACAACAAGGGCAAAACAAATATCATCAGGCTGAAATTGTGTAGCAACAGTAGCTACACTCTGGACATGTGACCCAAAGCTCATTTCTTTAAAAAAAAATCACTCTGACGTTTAATGAATGTTCATCCCTAGTGTGAATAACTTACCTGTAGGAATGTATTGTTTTTATTCAAAATCTAGTTTGCGTTGAATATTTGAGTTTCATATGAATGGGTCCTTAGTGAGAACACTTTTTCATTTTCATTTGTTTGGCAAACTGATTCCAAAGTAGTACACGTTTGAAACGACAACTTATTTTATGTGATAAATGTTTCTGTTTATTTTTCTTTCTCTTGCATCCTGTTTGTTTTGTTCAGAGTAAGTAACACCTGTGTGGTTACAAGCTAATGGCTTTTTAACGCTCCGCTTAAACCCATTTAAGCACCAATCCTTTCACGACCTCCTTCATTTCTGATGTAATTTCCTCCCAGTAATTACTCTTTTCGTTCCCCCTGTTTATCAGACAATGTACCTGCATTGGAAATATAAGACCTTGACTAGCCTTTCGCTGGACAAAAACAAAATTTAATTTGATGTGTTTGGCTGTCGGACATCATTGTTGAAGGGATGCAATTAAGACAGTATTATCTGTTTTTATTTTAGTGTTGGAACTGAGACATGTGGAACCTTTATGATAAGCAGTAAAATAAAACTGGCCGGTATCTGTAACGGTGACTTCAGTGGCTTCCAGCGCAATTAACGGCGTGGAGATTGCTGGACTGCACCGTTAACTCAGGAAGGATGCAGATGTGATTGCTGGGCGGCCAGGTAAAGAAGCAGCCGTTTCATAAACACCATGATCACCGTGTTAAACAACCAGACTCCAGGGTATTAGATAATCCACTTATATGTTTCTCACCGTCAATTCCTCAACAGCTTGTTGCCTTTTTCCGAACAAATAAGTAATATGACGGTATCACAATGGTATCAGGTGATACAACCATGGCACTTTGATATACAGTACCAGTCAAATGTTTGGGACACACATACTCATTATTTGTTGAGACTATTTTCCACGTTTTAGAAAAAAAATAGTCAACCAAAAGCAACTAAATTAAATAAATAAATAAATAATAAATCAAATTAAAGTATTCAGCCTGATCTCAGGACAATTACGTGTTCACTGCCACATTTTTGCAAACCAAAATTGCTGTATTACACGTCGTTGTTGCAGAGTTTTTAAAATCTAATTTGAGACTTTTTAAGACCTTTTTTAAGACCTGAACAAATAAAATTAATACTGTATCACCATACCAAAACAAATCCATCTCAAAACAATCTCAAACTAAATCATGTATCACAGACTGGGGCACACATTCACCATGGCCTTAACATTGCTTATCAGTAAAACACAGCAGGATATATGCAAGTTTAAAATACTCAAGACATGTTTTCCACATATATATCACATTAAAATTGGTTTATGTACCATTATATAAATAGATACAAATGAGAGATAATGATGATGATAATGTGTTGAAAGAAAGGCAATTAATCTGCCAATATTTTTTTTAAATTGGTAGCCTATATTAAATGTTCGTAGTCTTTCCTTCCTGTGATGGGGAGGGCCAGACAGAGGCTACAAGAATCCAAACTGAATTAAATTCCAGATGCAGTTTATGGTGCAACCAAAATACCAATAACCAAGAATAAATAAATAAATAAATAAGATTTGATTCATAGCGTGGAACTTTTAACTGTTGGGCCTCATGTATTCAGATAGAAGACAAAGGCAGACCTTACACAGTCGTAAAACCTAACTCAGCCCCCACACACCAAGTTGTAAATCTTACTGATAAAAATCGCGGCAAAATCAAACAAAGGGAGTCCAAAACAGACTACAAATCCCATGGAGCCTTGCTCACTAAAGGATCGAACTCTCAACTCCTATTGGATGAGGCACACAACAGAACGTCCCTCAAACCATGACATCATCAGGAGTAGAAATACCTCTGAAATGCTTCCGGGATTTGCTTCCAGCAACTTAGTATAGATGTAGCTCATCGCTGCTCTCAGGTGCAACCTTGTGGCACAAGGAAGTAACGTCCGACTTGAAACTGTGGCCATGCAATCTCCATCTCGCTGGACAAGTTGAGATTACTCTGTGTTCAACCGAACACTCTAACGGATCCGAAGGAGACCACCGAGCAATCTGCATCTTCATCCGTTTGCCTGCAGAAGTGAAGAGATTAAAGATTTCTCTTCCATCTTCAATCAAGTCGACATTTCTGATTTCTCCACCAGCCCACCGAGAAACAGTCAGCCATACGCCCGCCGACAGAGCGAGGAAACGGCCTCCCGTCATCACCCGAGCCTCAAGGAACCAGGTCGGAGTTAAAGGACGGATGAACACACATTCTGCATCCTCATGCGATTCAAGTAAGAGGTTTACGTCTGGGAAGAGATAGAATAATATAGTGTGTTATTCTTGTGTTTCAAGGTTTTTTGCTTGTACAGTTTACGGACCGCCATGTCCGCTCATTATTAATACTCAGGGTATTAATTATCACAAATCTGTTTTGCTGTATTGTGGTCCAACCAAGTTGGACTGTTGTGCATTTTCGCCATTGCGGGTGAGACCGGCAAACTGAGTTTATCCACTAAAGAGTCAAAGAACGTGGGACTTGTACGAGCCGCCCACCGTGTCTCTGAGCGATAAACTAACAGCTGCTTTCTCTCCCACTACCACAAAATTGGCTTTAGGGCCGTCACTTAATTCTCTCTCTCTCTCGTACTAACCACACACACACACACACACACACACACACACACACACACACACACACGCTCTCTCACACACACACACCCTCATGTGTTATAGGATTATTTTGATTTCCATATCTAATCATATCACCGTTTAGTTTGTAGTTGTAAGTCGGAAGTTTATTGACTGCATTGTATTAATTTTTAATTGATATTACTGCATAAATAAACTTTGTTTATATTACAAAGAGAAGTGTTTTGGTTTGTTTTGCATATGCCTGTGTCATGCTGACGGGATGTCAGTGCTCGGATTCAAGCCTTCGTTCATTGTTTTTTTTTTCCCGAAAATCGATATTCTTTGGATGTCGATTTTCCTAAGAAAACAATCTAATATTGAGACTGTTATACTATCTGGTTATTAGTCCCTGATTCCAGGGTGGTGCCCCGTCAGTGTTAATCCTTATTAATATTCTGTTGATTTTTGATAATTGATAATTATCTTTGATGATTGTTGAATTTGAATGATCAATAAGCTAATGTTTCATCGATGTTAACAATTAACGATTATCTTTGATAATTGTTGATTTAAAGGATTAAAAAAAAGCTAACATTGATTCTCATCAATGTTCTATTGATTTTAATAATTAATAATTATCTTTGATAATTATTAATTATTGCTAATAACCAAACCCGCTCCTAAACGTAGCGCACTACATTTACTGGAGCCCCATATGAGGTTTTAATGAGTTAGATTCAATTAATTAATTTAAATATTAATTAATAACTAAAGAAATAATTATTAATTATTTCTGATAGTAACACTGATCTAAACAACCAGTAAAGCCCTACATAACTTTAAAGGCTGAAATACTCTTATTTTGAAATTTTTGCGTGTCACTACTTCCAGCTGCTCATTCAAACAAATGGGGGAAATAAAATGTGCATTCCTACAATAATCTACAACATATTACAATATTAACAATTAAAAATAAACATCGTCATATTTCATCACCGCTATACCATCACCATAAATAGTTTATCATTAGTGGCCGCTTGTTATAAATTTCCAAAATGACCTAATGATTGCGAACTGCTCTGCAACGGCTGGAAACACTTACAAGCCTCTGCATGATTCAAAATGTGGTAAAAATGTTTTACTTTTTTTTTTTTTTTACTATTGTTTACCTTATTCAAAGTAACCACTGTTTGCCTCTGCATTCTCTGAATCAACTTTAAGGCTTCATAAATTGCCATCTGGGATGCTTTTGAAACAGTACTGAAAGAGTTCCCATGTTGGCTTAATTTTCCTTCACTATGCTACAACTCATTCATTTCATAATAAATGAATATATACAAAAATAACAGAATTTTTAGATTTGTAAAGAAATTCAAATTTAGGAACAATTTACATATGAATTTGTCAACAAAACAAATTTCTGCTTTCAGATCAAATTTGTATTTAAAATTTTAAGATCATGAGAAATATAAATTCAGTCAAGTGTGTTCAAACATTTGCCATAGTAACAAAACATGTCCAAAACATGGTAATACAGTACCATGGACCTTTTTTTTTTTCCTCCCGTTTTCTTCCCAATTTGGAATGCCCAATTCCCAATGCATTCTAAGTCCTCGTGGTGGTGTAGAGACTCGCCTCAATCCGGGTGGTGGAGGACGAATCTCAGTTGCCTCTGTGTCTGAGACTGTCAATCTGTGCATCTTATCAATTGGCTGGTTGAGTGCATTACCGCAGAGAATAGCGTGAAGCCTCCACATGCGCTATCACATTATTATGCATCCATGCACAACCATGCGCCCCACCGAGAGTGAGAACCATATTATAGTGACCATGAGGAGGTTACCCCATGTGACTCTACCGTCCCTAGCAACTGGGCCAATTTGGTTGCTTAGGAGACCTGGCTGGATTCATTCAGCACACCCTGGATTTGACCTTGCGACTCCTTGGGTGGTAATCAGTGTCTTTACCCGCTGATCTACCCAGGCCCCCCAGACCTTTCTTTATTAGAGATACTGACCAATTTCAACATGATCACACAGGAAATTGACATTTTGCTTCCGAGTGTTCAAGTAGGGTACAATGGGCTAAATGTCCCCCGGGGTAAAAGGCAACTTTGATTTGATTTTCTCCTAAAGCACTACACTGCCACAGTACTTTCCTAAACACCTGTTTGTCACTATGCACTACAAAATTTTCCAGTTCCATGAGATCATTGTGTGAAATGTCTAAAGGTTGATTTTGGTGGCAGTTTGATCAATTTAATATTTAAAAAAAAAAATATTGCACATTTATGTATAATGAATATCCTGGAAATTATTACATTTATTTTGAGACAAAATGTCATTTTATGTCATTTTCAATTTTGTTCAAGGTTATTTTATACACACAGTGCATCTGGAAATTATTCCCAGCGCTTCACTTTTTCCACATTTTGTTATGTTACAGCCTTATTCCAAAATTGATTAAATTCATTATTTTCCTCAATTCTACAAACAATACCCCATAATGACAACATGAAAGTAGTTTGTTTGAAATCTTCGCAAATTTATAAAAAAAAAAAAAAAAACAAAACACGTACATAAGTATTCACAACCTTTGCTCAATATTTTGTTGAAGCACCTTTGGCACCAATTACAGCCTCAAGTCTTTTTGAGTATGATACTACAAGCTTGGCACACCTATATTTGGGCAGTTTCTCCAATTCTTCTTTGCAGGACCTCTCAAGCTCCATCAGGTTGGATGGGGAGCGTCGGTGCACAGCCATTTTCAGATCTCTCCAGAGATGTTCAATCGGGTTCAAGTCTGGGCTCTGGCTGGGCCACTCAAGGACATTCACAGAGTTATCCCGGAGTTATCTTGGCTGTGTGCTTAGGGTCGTTGTCCTGTTGGAAGATGAACCTTCGCCCCAGTCTGAGGTCCAGAGCGCTCTGGAGCAGGTTTTCATCAAGGATGTCTCTGTACATTGCTGCATTCATCTTTCCCTCGATCCTGACTAGTCTCCCAGTTCCTGCCGCTGAAAAACATCCCCACAGCATGATGCTGCCACCACCATACTTCACTGTAGGGATGGTATTGGCCAGGTGATGAGCGGTGCCTGGTTTCCTCCAGACATGACGCTTGCTATTCAGGCCAAAGAGTTCCATCTTTGTTTCTCATGGTCCGAGAGTCCTTCAGGTGCCTTTTGGCAAACTCCAGGCGGGCTGTCATGTGCCTTTTACTGAGGAGTGGCTTCTGTCTGGCCACTCTACCATACAGGCCTGATTGGTGGAGTGCTGCAGAGATGGTTGTTCTTCTGGAAGGTTCTCCTCTCTCCACAGAGAAACACTGGAGCGCTGTCTGAGTCACCTCCCTGACTAAGGCCCTTCTCCCCAGATCACTCAGTTTGGCCAGGCGGCCAGCTCTAGGAAGATTCCTGGTGGTTTCAAACTTCTTCCATTTACGAATGATGGAGGCCACTCTGCTCAATGGGACCTTCAGTGCTGCATACATTTTCTGTTCCCTTCCCCAGATCTGTGCCTTGATACAATCCTGTCTCTACAGACAATTCCTTGGACTTCATGGCTTGGTTTGTGCTCTGACATGCATTGTTATCTGTGGGACCTTATATAGACAGGTGTGTGCCTTTCCAAATCATGTCCAGTCAACTGAATTTACCATAGGTGGACTCCAATCAAGTTGTAGAAACGTCTCAAGGATGATCAGTGGAAACAGGATGCACCTGAGCTCAATTTTGAGTGTCATGGCAAAGGCTGTGAATATTTATGTTCATGTAATTTTTTTTCCCGTTTTTTATTTTTAATAAATTTGCAAAGATTTCAAACAGACTTCTTTCATGTTGTCATTATGGGGTATTGTTTGTAGAATTTTGAGGAAAATAATGAATTTAATCCATTTTGGAATAAGGCTGTAACACAACAAAATGTGGAAAAAGTGAAGCGCTGTGAATACTTTCCGGATGCACTGTGTATATATATATATATATATATATATATATATATATATATATATATATATATATATACCTGTCCAATAAGTGAAAGGATAGTATTTGGGGTAAAAGCTCCCCTGTTGCAAGGGCTAAAGCCCCCCGGGTATGGGGTAAAAGGCCCCCTTGCCACCTTTTTAAAGCAGCCTTCTGTTGTTATTTCTTTTCACACAAATGATGTTGCCCCATCAATATTCAATAAAAAATTTCTTTCTTGAATTTTTATACACTTTGTGACCAGGTAAAAAAAAGCAAATTTTCCTTAAGGTGTGCCTTTAGCCCTGTTGTACCCTACTCTGAATTTGACCCCATTCTGCTGGGTTCCTGACAAGCGTCATCCCCCCATCTGACATTTTTGCATCAATTCAAATGTGATCACCATTCCCTAGTATTGAAAATCCATAGCCACAGGTTGTGGAAACCAGGAAGTAATCACATTTACTTAAACAATGGTGATCGTGATTCAGAGGTCTCATTTTCCCTCGAAAATTACTTTTGTACTCAGCTGACAGTTAGGTTTAGAGTTGGGATTTGGTTTAGGGAGTAGGGTTAATAAAATTTGCATTTCTGTTGACTGTATTAAATAATTTACAACTAAAAAAATAAAACTTGCTTTTGGCGCCACTCTGTGGACATTTCACCCAGAAACTGGAGCTGACATGTTCCCATTCATTCAACATCACTTCCAGTTTCGGTCACTGGGGGCAGTGGTTAAAATTTCGGTAAGCACAGACTGATTTCAGCTGCTAAACTATTGTCTTACTGTCGCCAAACTCACACTGCAATCAGTCTGCAATTTTTTTCCCCTCTTTTTATATTTTATTGCTTCTTCTATTGCTACTGCTGCATCTACTTATGTTGTCTGCACGAAAGAATGACTCATAAACGGTCACATCTTATTATGAAATTTGCTGATTAATGGAGCAGATTGGAATTTTGTAGACAAATAGAGAAATATGCACAGGAAATACATCCATGCAAAAAGTATACTGTGTTTGTCAGGACTGTATCCTAACAGCTGAATTCATTCTTATTAGAAAGATTCAGGCAGCCTTAACAAATCCCAGGTGGCCTCTTTTATTTGCCACACACCTGTGCAGTCACAGTGTTGTGATGCAAATTTGTCTCCCATTAAAATCTGTATGCATGAGTAAAGAAGGTCTCCTACAAACTTCGCAAGGCTTCAAGTACCAAGCCCATCTATTGCTTGCGGTTAACAGGGACTGCATAATTTTGCTGACATATTTTTAGTGAAAGGGGAGACTCAAAATTGCCTGTAAAGACAACATTATCTCAAGGTTTATAGTGCAATGACCCCCCCCCCCCACCCCCCTCAGAAAAAAAAAGAAAAGAAAATTGTTATCCTTTACTCACCTTGATGTTGTTCTAAAACCATACAATTTACTTTCCTCTGGGGAACACAGAAGATTATTTATTAAAGAATATCCTGGCCACAATTTTCCATATTATGACAATGAAAAGGGTCTAAAGCGGAAATGGAAAAGTATTGATAATTGTTAATTCATGTTTAACTAATGTAGTTAACTAATGTTAATGAATACAAACTTATTGTAAAGTGTTACTGATACAGTCTTTAAACTGAAAATAAAAGCAATATTTAAGATTTTAGAGGGTTTATGAGTCATCATACTTTAGAGCCCATGGATAAAATATATATTTATACATTATCCCTATTTTTTGGTTGCCTACCTATTTTAAGGAAGCTTTTCATACAAGCTATATGTTACACTGTCAAAGTGGTGGGTGTCCCAGCAAAGAGAAATTAATGGAGTTCAGGCGGCAGAATTAGTTTTTGGGTTTTGTAAGCGTGTGTGGGTGCCAGAACGCAGATGGACAGCTGTGGGGGACGGCTGGCCAATCCACAGCCGTCTGCGTCTCTCACGCTTTACTGCACAGCACTCTCTTTCTCTTACTGCAAAAAAGAACACACACTGTACCTTCAACTTTCAACATTCATCTGAAGTGCTCTGATTGATTGTGTTGACAGATTAAAGTGTGAATTTGTAACTCCAGACGTTTGGAAACATTGATAATTGTGTTTCAGTTCTAATTCTAATGCACTTGAACTAGGGATGGAAACCATGAGCAAAATCTTATATCACGGTATAAGTCATTTTATAACTCAGTAAAATTATAGATATAGTTTTTTTTTTTAGGTGGAAATTCAACAATACAATGGTTTATATATTAAAGGTGATGTGTGCAGTTCTTTTGATTTTGAAAATGCTCCTGTCTCAGCTTAATATGCATAGACAATTAAGTAAGCTATTCATAGGTTTATTTTGTTGTAAATTGTAAACACTGGCTTTGTGGCACTTTCAAAACATTGCTCTGTTTGTTTGAGCATCCCAACCAGCCCGACACATCAACCAATTTGAGAGTTTGGGGGCGTGACTATGTTTGCTGATCAATGGCAGATGGGGTAAGTGTTCAGGAAACCTGTTTGGGAACGCATTTTTGAGGAAGAAACTCTTCCTCGTCTTGAAATGTTTGGAACACATGTGTGCCCTAAAAGCTGATTTATACATCTGCCTCAAACCTACAGCGCAGCCGCTGTCGTTCTCTAAGTACACAGACAAAGTGTTAGTGCATTGAGAGAAAATGCCTTCATTTCTAAAATAATTATAAATTTCATAAATAAACAAAAGAAATGTAATTCATGGATTTAAAATTATTCATTAAATTTACGTAGCATTTAAAACGAACTCATCAAAGTATGTGACCATGTTGAGATTTTGCTACATTATACATTATGCCTGCCTTGCAATGAGGAATTAAAGTTCACTCAAAAATGAAAATTCTCTCATTATTTACTCACCCTCATGCTTTCCCAGATGTGTATGACTTTCTTTCTTCTGTTGAACACAAACAAAGATTTTTAGAAGAATATCTCAGCTCTATTGGTCCATTCAATGCAAGTGAATGTGGCCAGAACTTTGAAGGCACAAAAAAGCACATATAGGCAGTATAAAAGTAATCCTTAAGGCTCCAGTGATTAAATCCATATATACAGATATATACAAGTCCTTTTTTACTATAAATTCTTCTCCCTGCCTAGTAGGTGCTGATGTGCATGAAGAATGTGAATCTTTAAAAACAAAAGAAGAAAGTGAAAGTGGATATTTATAGTACAAAAAGGCTTAAATATTGATCTGTTTCTCACACACATATCATATCGCTTCTGAAGACATGGATTTAACAACAGGAGTCTATATGGATTACTTTATGCTGCCTTTATGTGCTTTTTGGACCTTCAAAATTCTGGCACCCCAACACTTGCATTGAGAGCCATGAAGAGAGCCATTTACTGTACTTTTTTTTTAAAAAGTCTTTACCTGATGCTCTGTTCTCTGTTGGTGCCGCACATTCAGGACTAAAATGAAGAGAGCTGAATAAATCAACCTCTCTAGAGCAACAGGCCTTGTGTCTTAGCCAAACCACAATTAACAGAAACCGTTATTATCCTCGTCCTGCGAGTTCCCTGCAATGCAAATCCTGATAGAAAGGGTTGGAAAATTATGCGAAAACTTGGGAGGAGAAAGTGGCTCATGTCTGTTTGCCGAATTAATCGCTTTCTAAATGGCTCGGGGCCAGGCAAAAGTTAACATTTGCAGTTTCAAAGGTTTTCAGCGCTTGCAATGAGCCATGAAATTACTGCATGCTGGTGAAAATGGCAGCTGATGAAAAGCCCACGGAGCAGGTCCCACAGGCGGAGAGGCGGCACGGTGCGGAGCGGGAGGGGAGCGCAATCGCCCTCTACTGCCCGACAGCCACGCTGAGGAAGAGGATGCAGTGAAGGTGCTACTTCTGGCCCGTTGTAAAAAGGTGCCTCAGTTTGTTCCTGGGAGGCAGCAGATGTCCTAACCCCACCCCCGCCCTAATCCTAACCATATGGAGCCTGTATGGCTGAGTAGTCTGCCAGGACCAAGCATGGCACCTTTCACCAATGGCGGCTACTACTGAAGTGCTCCCCATAAATGAGGCCACCTGCTCTTCATCACCTCTCTGTATTGCAAGAGTAAAAGGAAACATATATCATAATCAAACGAGGATGAGTTTAATAAATGATAAAGGAAAAAGTACCTTCCCCTGTTGAAAAAACATGGAACGACAGCGTTCTGTGATATTCTTTTTTTTTTTTTTTTTCAAGGAATGTTCTGGGTTCAGTAGGGTACAACGGGGCTAAAGGCTCCGTGGGGTAAAAGGCTCCATTGATTTATTTTCTCCCAAAACACTATAGCAACAAAAACTACCACAGTACTTTCCTAAAAACCTGTTTGTCACTATACACTGGAAAATCTTCCTTATCCATGAGATCATTGCATGTAATGCCTAAAGGTTGATTTTGAGGCAATTTGATCTATTTTTTATAATTTATTTAAAATGTTGCAAATGTTATAACTAATGAAAATCACTGAAATTAACACATTTCTTTTGAGACAAAATACTTGTTTATCATTTTCTGCTTTGTTTAAGGTCATTAAATCAAAACTTTTTCAATAACTGTCCAATAAGTGAAAGGATAGTATTTGGGGTAAAAAGCCCCCCTGATGCAGGGGCTAAGGCTCCAATTTAACACATTGTTTTTCTTAAGTGGGGTTAATAGATTTGTTATGAAAAATGTTCAGAGTGGGCTAACATTGACTCATACAATCATAATAGAGATTAGTTTGTTTATAGAATATTTGAGATGTAATAAAATGGCAAATTTGTTTGAAATTAACAGGAAATGGTTGACTTTTTCTGAAGTAGTTATTTTGAGTAAGGATCATCTTAACTTGTAACTCCAAAAATCATCTCGCTCTCACTTGGGGTAAAAGGCTCCCTCACCACCTTTTTTGTTTTTGTTTTTAAACTGAATTTTAATCGAAACAACCTTCCATTATTATTTGTTTTCACACAAATTATGTTGCTTCATCAATATTCAGTAAAAATACGTATTTTTGTTTTATCTTGATACATTTTGTGATCAGAAAAAAAAAGCAAAATTTCTTTAAGGGGTGCCTTCAGCCCTGTTGTACCCTACAAGTTTAAGCTCAATAAACAGCATGTGTGGCACAATTTTGATTACCACAAAAAATTATTTAAAAAAGAGCTAAATTTGCAGTTACAGTAAGGCTTTTACTATGGAAGTGAATGGGACCAGTCCATAAACATTAAAATACACGCTTTTTATGTTTGAAAAGCACAGCCACAATATACAAAGATACGTGTTAACATGATTTTAGTGTGATAAAATCACTTACTAACCTTATTTGTGTAGTTATTTCCAATATTACAACTCCATTGTCATGATTACGTAATGCCAGTAAACCCTGTAATCTGGTAAACAATGTAACACTGTCGTTTTTTCCTTCATTTTCAGTTAAAATACCTTATTTATTTATTTTAATCTGGAAGACATACTAATATTATAATATAAAATAATAGTAATTTAATATCTATTTCCTCATGAATGACTTAATCAATCAAGTCAAACTGACTGATTCTTTTCATATAATTTCACCCATTTCTTATCTTCAGAGTTTTCTGGTTGGTTTTCTTCCTGCAGGTGAAGACCCGTCCATGACCAGTTACTCTGATGTGAACAATCTATGCCTTTGTTCAGCACACACGCACACACACACACACACACACACACACACACACACACACACACACACACACACACACACACACACACACACACACACACACACGTACGTTCAACAGACTGAGGAGTAGCCTGCAGGGCTCTTGGAGAAAGGAGGTGCAGTTCCATGCAATTCTCCTCTGCAACACACCGTGTTGTGCTAGACAGATTGTCTGGTTCCAAAGGCATAAATATTCTGATTGATTTCAGACATGGTGAAACTGACTTGGAGAGATGCTCGTTAGGCATTTTGTATAAAGCATTCTATTAACGAGGTTGCTTTTATTTTTGAGTTTCAGAATTGTTGACATCTTGACGGTTGTTTTCTTTTTCTTGTCAACATTCTGACTATGCATGGCAATTAATATTTAGCTATATGTATGTAACGGGAGCCAGCTGGTAGGTAGCTGTGCAGTATACCTCACTCCCCTGGCCTCAAGAAGCGCACTAGTGACTGACGCTAGAGGCTGTAGCCCAGCTCCCATGCTGGAGACACCGGTTTGAATCCCGATCGGAGTGGGTTGAACAGGACTGGTTACATGTATGTTTCTTTGTCTACAGTATGTGTGAATACTAACATATAGCCATGTGAGAGGTGTATTCCTGTATTTCTTAAAGAAATAAAATAAGGATAAACAGCATGCTTGGATGTGCATTAAGTGATTCTTTTGAATTTAACCCAGAGGAATATTTTAGGAGATTATATGTTCAAACACAGAGCACACAAAGTCTTTATCATGTTATCCTTTTCAGTCCATCACGTTGGCCTAAAACAGGAATGGCATAATACAGACTTTTCCCTTATCTAAAATTAACGAGGATGTTTTTTAGTAAACAATTTCCCCCTAAAACCCCAGAATATTTTATGTGGGCTCCGTTTGATATCTTCTTCCTCTGTACTCTGCTAACGTACCTCCGAGACTCTTCTTAAAGGATAGTTCACCCAAAAATGAAAATTCTCTCAACATTTACTCACCCTCATGCCATCCCAGATGTGTATGACTTTCTTTCTTCTGCAGAACACAAATGAAGATTTTTAGAAGTATATTTAATCTCTGTAGGTCCATAAAATGCAAGTGAGTGGGTGCCAAAATTTTGACGCTCCAAAAATCACGTAAAGGCATCATAAAAGTAATCCATATTTTCAGAAGTGATATGATAGGTGTAGGTGAGAAACAGATCAATATTTAAGTCCTTTTTTGCTTGAAATTCTTCTCCCTGCCCAGTAGGAGGCGGTATACATGAAGAATTTGAATATGTGAAAGAAGAATGTGAAAGTGATCTGTTTCTCACCCACATCTATCATATCGCTTCTGAAGATATTGATTTGATCACTGTAGTCGTATGAATTACTTTAATGCTGACTTATGTGATTTTTGGAGCTTCAGAATTTGGCACCCATTAATTTGCATTGCATGGACCAAAAGAGCTGAGAAATTCTTCTAAAAATCTTCATTTGAGTTCAGCAGATGAAAGAACGTCATACACATCTGGGATATCATGAGGGTGAGTAAATGCTTCATGGCAGCAGCTGTGTGTGTGTGTGTGTTTCTTGCATTTACACTGGCAGTTCTGTCTGACTTGAAGGTGGCACATGATGCCAACACGCACTGTGGTCTTTTACACATGGGTTACTTAAAGATGCACTTAGTTATTACTCTTTTTTTTTAAGGTTGAGCTGGCCGTTATAACAGTAGTCTTGGATCTTAGGATCGGCCACATTATGCTGACTCACTGACAAGTGCATATCAGACATTTTTGCATCAGTTCCAGTGTGTTTAAATTCCCTTGTGGTGCTATAAAAAGCACGTTATGTCAGCAGTGTGGGAGACCCAGGTTTGGCTCCTGCGTTGAAACCAGGAAATAATTGTGTTTGTAGTGAAGAGCATGATTTGGAGGTTGCATTTTAGCATCTAACATTAAATGTTTGCTCTACTGATGGTTAGGTTTAGGTTTGTGGGTTGGTGGGGGGGGGTACAGTTATAAATTGTATTAAAGTCTGTAGAGCTGAAAACAACTCGCTTCAGAACTCACTTTTGGCATCCCTCCATGGACATTACAAGCGAAAAATGGAGCTCACACGTGATCATACGACAATCGACACTTACCGATTTGGCCACTGGGGGCAGTGTTTAAAATTTCTGTAAGCACCTGAATGATTTTACTTAAAGAAAATTCAACCTAATGTTTCCGATCTGCTTGATGTAAGGGGAAAAGTTTGATTTGTCAAAATATTGCAATATTTTGCAACACATTAAAACATTTAAACAATTTTTTTCCTAAAAGTACTATTATTTTTTCATGTATAAAACTTTTTAATGAGGAACAATTACCAAATTAATTAGCTAATTAATATGGAGTGCACCTTAAAATGCATTATCCAGGTCTAAGTACCTGCTTTTAAAAAGGTTCAAATTTGTCTTAAAAAACTACAAAACTATTACACTTAATGGACCAAAATTGCTCAGTTTTGACTTTTAACTATGTATTTTAATAACTAATTAAAATTTCACCATGACTGTGTTCAAACATTAAATGTGAAATTAATTTGTAATTACGACTTGGACTGAATTGCAGGGGAATTTGCGCTGCCCCAGACATCACCTAATGCTGCTAATAGAGTTTAGCAGTATGTTTTTCTAGCCGTTGGAGTATCGGTGACATTTAAATATGTTATGCCTGGAACAGGAATTGTTAATATGTTATTGTTAAGTCAGATTGAATGTGTACAGGATGTGTTGGATATTTATAAATAATCGCTTAATTAATTACAGAATGCATTAGTGCTTAATGCGAGTTGTTAACTTTCTCTGCACCCTCATTAATAAGAGCCCCTGTGGGGATTGCAGCTCTTCATTTCAGCATCCTGAAAGCTATGCTCTCTCTCTCATTCTCTCCTACTTTTTCTCCTTAACCACTCATTTTTATGAGGCTGTGAGACTGATGGCTGACAAAGTAATTAATCACCTAAAGACGTGAAGCATTTCAGATGTTGAACATGTCCACTTGAAAAGGGCCAATATGCAGCTTTATTGTACAATAAGAAGATACTTAGCTTGTGTTTATCACAGATTTTTTTAAAGGAATATATATACAGGTGCATCTCAATAAATTAGAATGTCGTGGAAAAGTTCATTTATTTCAGTAATTCAACTCAAATTGTGAAACTCGTGTATTAAATAAATTCAATGCACACAGACTGAAGTAGTTTAAGTCTTTGGTTCTTTTAATTGTGATGATTTTGGCTCACATTTAACAAAAACCCACCAATTCACTATCTCAAAAAATTAGAATATGGTGACATGCCAATCAGCTAATCAACTCAAAACACCTGCAAAGGTTTCCTGAGCCTTCAAAATGGTCTCTCAGTTTGGTTCACTAGGCTACACAATCATGGGGAAGACTGCTGATCTGACAGCTGTCCAGAAGACAATCATTGACACCCTTCACAAGGAGGGTAAGCCACAAACATTCATTGCCAAAGAAGCTGGCTGTTCACAGAGTGCTGTATCCAAGCATGTTAACAGAAAGTTGAGTGGAAGGAAAAAGTGTGGAAGAAAAAGATGCACAACCAACCGAGAGAACCGCAGCCTTATGAGGATTGTCAAGCAAAATCGATTCAAGAATTTGGGTGAACTTCACAAGGAATGGACTGAGGCTGGGGTCAAGGCATCAAGAGCCACCACACACAGACGTGTCAAGGAATTTGGCTACAGTTGTCGTATTCCTCTTGTTAAGCCACTCCTGAACCACAGACAACGTCAGAGGCGTCTTACCTGGGCTAAGGAGAAGAAGAACTGGACTGTTGCCCAGTGTTCCAAAGTCCTCTTTTCAGATGAGAGCAAGTTTTGTATTTCATTTGGAAACCAACGTCCTAGAGTCTGGAGGAAGGGTGGAGAAGCTCATAGCACAAGTTGCTTGAAGTCTAGTGTTAAGTTTACACAGTCTGTGATGTTTTGTGGTGCAATGTCATCTGCTGGTGTTGGTCCATTGTGTTTTTTGAAAACCAAAGTCACTGCACCCGTTTACCAAGAAATTTTGGAGCACTTCATGCTTCCTTCTGCTGACCAGCTTTTTAAAGATGCTGATTTCATTTTCCAGCAGGATTTGGCACCTGCCCACACTGCCAAAAGCACTAAAAGTTGGTTAAATGACCATGGTGTTGGTGTGCTTGACTGGCCAACAAACTCACCAGACCTGAACCCCATAGACAATCTATGGGGTATTGTCAAGAGGAAAATGAGAAACAAGAGACCAAAAAATGCAGATGAGCTGAAGGCCACTGTCAAAGAAACCTGGGCTTCCATACCACCTCAGCAGTGCCACAAACTGATCACCTCCACGCCACGTCGAATTGAGGCAGTAATTAAAGCAAAAGGAGCCCCTACCAAGTATTGAGTACATATACAGTAAATGAACATACTTTCCAGAAGGCCAACAATTCACTACAAATGTTTTTTTTATTGGTCTTATGATGTATTCTAATTTTTTGAGATAGTGAATTGGTGGGTTTTTGTTAAATGTGAGCCAAAATCATCACAATTAAAAGAACCAAAGACTTAAACTACTTCAGTCTGTGTGCATTGAATTTATTTAATACACGAGTTTCACAATTTGAGTTGAATTACTGAAATAAATGAACTTTTCCACGACATTCTAATTTATTGAGATGCACCTGTATATATAAAATGATATAGGGACCCTCATGTTGTTCAGACCCGTATGACTTCTTTCAAGGAACAGAAAAAGAGATGTTAGGCAGATTGTTATGGTCTCAGTCACCATTCACTTTCATTTAATATTTTATCCGAACAATGAAAGTGAATGGTGACTGAGGCTCACATTCTAATAACCTTTTGTGCTACATGGAAGAAAGAAAGTCAAATGGGTTTGGGATAAATTTTGGGGTGAACAAACTTTTAAGTCCGTGAAATTAGTTTTGCACACAAATAAAAGTTGTTCCTTTTATGAATTAATGCAGAAGCTCTGAAATCTCATTTGCATTAACTTTATGATTCAAAACAGGCATGTCAAAAGACTCATTGACATCATTGATGCCAAAACACTATTGGTTCTTGCCTGTGTCGTAAAACAAAAAAAATAACAGCATATAGGTTTGTAACAACATGATGGTAAGAAAATAATGACAAAATTGTCTTTTTTTGTTGTTGTTGTTTTTGCCTTTAAATCTATTGCAAGCTTGTTTCTCACCAATACCTATCATATGTCTTATTAAAACTTGGAATATGATGCACAAGTCACATGGACTAATCTGATGATACTTTTGGGTCCTTTTTGAAGCTTTAAACTGAGACATCTCCTTTTGTATTCTGCTTAATGAAGAAAGTCACACAGGTTTGGAACGACATGAGGGAGAATAAGTTATGACACAGTTGTGCATGACACAAACTCAATGTCACACTGCACGCACACACACTTCATTGATGTAAAAACGAATAAATGTGCAGCAATGCTGGTCCCAGCACCACACAGACAACACAACAGCATGCTGAGCAGCCATAGGGCAAATAACCCCCCAAGCGACTCGAGCACTTCTACTGTGGCCTGGTCCCTCCGGAAGCCACCGGCTCTGCTACTGGCTCCTAATTACCATCGGCTCTCCAGAACATTTCGTGGCCTCTCCATCTGTCCTCTCCGTAACTGGCGGAGAAGCTCCAGTCACCTCATGTAGCATTTAACAAATGGGAGGCTGCCACCCATCTCAGTCGAGGTTCAGGCACTGCAAGGGGGAACTTTCCTGCTGGTGCAATTGGAGCCACCCCTCACCTTCTACCCACCTGTAAAGAGCAAGTGATGTTCTCAACATTAAACCTATGGTGAGCAAAATCATGAAATTATTAGATGTCTAAAAAAATCATATGATAAAATATATGACTAGCTTTAAATATATTTTCCCACCATCTGTTAAAGGATTAGTAATCGTTATGGGTTAATTTATGATTAAAAATCACGAAACAATAAAATAGGGAAAATGAATGTGATTTTTACTTTCAGGGCCTTATTGTTGCGACTTAAAGGGATAGTTCTCACAAAAATGAAAATTCTGACATTATTTATTCACCCTCTCATGCTGTTCCAAAAGATGAATTTCCATATAATGAAAGTGAATGGTGGCAAAGGCTAAATACTGCACAACTTTAAGTCATATTGGTTTAGAACAACTAGAGGGTGGGCAAATTATAACAGATTTTAAATTTTTGGGGTGAACTGTCCCTTTTAATTCTCCATTGAGTGCAACAATAGGGCTCTAAAAGTAAATAATAATAATAATAATAATAATAATAATAATAATCATATACATTTTCACGATTTTCTTGTTTCTTGATTTTTAACAACAATCTTTCAAGGCAAGCGCACCATAAGCTCTGAGATTGTTAAGCGATGGTATATGCTTCTATAGAAGCCACAAGTCCGTCCCTGCGTCCGAAATCAAGTATTGTCACTGTATATACTGTACAGTCTTTAGGTATACATGCAAGTAGTATCAATACATCTCTGGCATACTTCATCCGGGGATGTGGACATTGATCTGTGACCTGAATACATGACGTAAGAACAACAACCGCCCGACTCGCAGTTCATCGACATTCTGTTAAATCCAGTGTTTTAAATGTGACGTCGCCTTAGCTCCCGAGGAGTTATGTGATTGTAAAGTGTCCAGTCGATCCGCACTTCAGAATCTTGCCTGAAATAGTAGGTCATCTGGGTATTTCTGGCTTACTGCTTCATGAATACTGAGGATTAGGACTTACTATTTATTGGTAAACTGTTTTTGCCAGACTATATAGTAGAGACAGTATCACATCGATGGCAGTCAACGTGTACAGCAATGTCTTCTTAAGGATCTACGTAAGAGTGAACCAAGCCAGTTTCCGAAGAGGACACAGCTGCATCGATCAAGTCCACATATTAAGATACCTAATCGAAGGGGCAAATGACAAATGATTTCAAGAAAGCATTCGACTCAATCAAGAGGTTTGTTATGTTTGGCATACTACGACAATATGGAATTCCTAGCAAGATTGTACAAGCAATACAAACCCTCTACAACAACTCGAGGAGCGCCGCCTTAGCTGAAGGTAAGTAATTAGAGGAATTTGACGTAACAATTGCCGTTCAACAATGTGAAATGCTTGCTCCCTTCCTATTTATCATTGTAATGGACTACATTCTCAAAAGAGCTGAAGAACGGCACACGATGAACGGCATCTGCGGCTTAATCACCAAACCCAGACAATGATCCAGGAATCCAGCCATGTCTATTTTCAACCTTGATTTTGCTGATGACATCGCTCTCTTACAAGAAGGCATTCTCAAAAGAGCCCAGGCTGCACTGAATCTCACGGCGAAACTAGCAAGAGAAGTCGGACTCATAATCAATATCAAGAAGACTGAAGCCTACACCAACCAGGAACTTGTTAGCCTGAACAAACCGAAAGACCAGCATGAGTATCTTGACCTAGATGGAGAACAAATCACTTGGGTCAACAACTTCAAGTATCTAGAATCAATGGTGCTTTGAGCGATTCCGACATCAGATTACAAAAGGGCCAAGCATGGGCCGCCTTATGGAAAATGAAGGACGTTTTTCACTCATGCACAATCTCAATCTACTTGAAATGCGACATATTCTGGGCAGCTTGTCTCTCAATTCTGCTATATGGCTGCGAGTACTGGATCATCACCAAACGGCTCAGAGCAAATCTGAATAGCTATGCCATCAGCTGGTACAGAATTATGCTCGGAATAAGACACTCGGATAAGATATCGAACACTGAGATCTACACCAAATTGAAAATCGAGCCCCTACCCAACACCGTACAGCAGCGACAATTGAGGTATGTCAGCCACTGTATTATGAATCCATCAACCGAACTCATCTATCAGTACGTGCTCTACAAGCCAGCACAAAGCCGCGGCAAGAGAAGACCTAGCAGAAGAGGTCCGTCATACAGCAAGTACATCGGGCGGTTGACAAATCATGAGACACCACCAACGACCGACAAGATACAAGCAATGGCTGCAAACAGAACAGAGTGGAAAAAAATTGTGTGTACCTGCAAACCTGTGTTTGCTGCCAAATAATGTTGATGATAGTAGAGAAGTATGGATATTCGGACACAGCGAGTGCGTTTAAAGTTATGTTTAATAGCCGAACCCAAGTGAAAAAAATAGAGATATGATATGCCAGTCAGAGAAGTCACTGTTACCATGAAACGGAAACACAGAACACAGTATTGTACCTTTGTCTCTTTTACAGATTTTCATTTTTTTCCCCTACTGTTTTGCTTAAAATCAAAGTTTGTAATGTTGTGATTTATCTCAGAGCTTGTTTGTTCGGTTCACAACTTAGAATTCTTTCTTAAAGAATGTTTTGAAATCACAATGGAGGAAATTTTTCAGAAAAATTATTCTGGAAAGACTGAAAAAGTGGAAGGGGACTATTCCAGTCTATTAATTCACTTCGCACAGTGGGTCACAAAGTGAGCAACCAGTCTGTTATTTTCACCGTGGCGAATGCTGAATGCCATCAGAAAGCTCTGGAAACTTTTGTCAGACCTGTTTTAATGCAGGAAAACTTTTGCAGGCCAGAATGGAAGCCTCTGATCTGTTCTCCATATCTAAAGGGCTAAAAGAGAAAAAAGCGAGGGAGTGAGACAGAAAGGGCATGTCTGCTTTGCTTGGAGTTGCCTGTGATTATGTGTTCAACTGGCTCTGATGTACAGGGCAGATTCTAGACACTTGTCTCCTTGTCTCTCTGCCTGTATCTCAGACTGTTGATCTTTGGCACATAATTGTTTTGCCTTGCAGACATCGAAAGAAATGAAAGAAAGAAGCTGTTTGTCAGAAACTTCCAAACTTTGCAGAGTGAGACTCTAACTTCTATTTGTCTGTCACAAAATCTGTAAGCTTGGGTTTTGGCTAATAATTAAAAAGTTGCCTCTGTTTGTCATTAGGAAAATGAAAACTTAATACAGTACATGATACTTCCTGTAAGCATTATTCCAACATGTCTTGCTTGCAAATGATGCATACATCACTTAACAGCAGTACATCAGTAAACCTGACTGAAAATGAGCTGGTTTTATTTTATGCGAGCTGATTCAAATGCAAAACCCCCGAGCTGACTGCAAACCAACCTAAGGGCAAAACTATCAAATCCAAAGTAAAACCATCAAAATTAGTTTTATAGCTCTACACTCTTACTGTAGGTCAACAATTGAGTCATTTGTGTCCATTTAATTTTTCCAAAGGAATTTTAGGAGAAACATTTGAGAAAATGTTGATACTTAAAAGAAACAAAACTGACACATAACAATCAAAGGTGAAGTGTGTAATTTCTGCACCAGTAGTGCACCAAACAGAATTTTAAAGATAATGACTATTTAATAGGTTTCCCAAGCATTTCCCCTGTCAGCCATTGGTTTGTTTTAGATTTGGACTGAATGAGTCTGCTTTGGCGGTCGCAGTTCCCTCAGCCTGGCTCAATATATCGACCTCGCCCTACGGTTCATTGGTTCCCTGTTCACTGTGGGGGAGGCGGATGCCGAGCCAGAGTTCCACGCCATGGCCGCCGCCGAGCCAGAGTTCCACGCCATGGCCGCTGAGCCAGAGTTCCACGCCATGGCAGCCGAGCCAGAGTTCCACGCCATGGCCGCCGAGCCAGAGTTCCACGTCGTGGCCGCCGCCGAGCCAGAGTTCCACGTCGTGGCCGCCGCCGAGCCAGAGGTCCACGTCGTGGCCGCCGCCGAGCCAGAGGTCCATGTCTTGGCCGCCACCGAGCCAGAGGTCCACGTCGTGGCCGCCGCCGAGCCAGAGGTCCACGTCGTGGCCGCCGCCGAGCCAGAGTTCCACGCCATGGCCGCTGAGCCAGAGTTCCACGCCATGGCAGCCGAGCCAGAGTTCCACGCCATGGCCGCCGAGCCAGAGGTCCACGTCTTGGCCGCCACCGAGCCAGAGGTCCACGTCGTGGCCGCCGCCGAGCCAGAGGTCCACGTCGTGGCCGCCGCCGAGCCAGAGTTCCACGCCATGGCAGCCGAGCCAGAGTTCCACGCCATGGCCGCCGAGCCAGAGTTCCACGTCGTGGCCGCCGCCGAGCCAGAGTTCCACGTCGTGGCCGCCGCCGAGCCAGAGGTCCACGTCGTGGCCGCCGCCGAGCCAGAGGTCCACGTCTTGGCCGCCACCGAGCCAGAGGTCCACGTCGTGGCCGCCGCCGAGCCAGAGGTCCACGTCGTGGCCGCCGCCGAGCCAGAGGTCCACGTCGTGGCCGCCGCCGAGCCAGAGGTCCACGACGTGGCCGCCAAGCCAGAGTATCTAGTCATGGTCGCTGAGCTAGCGCCATCTTTTGCTCCATGCCACGTCACAGCAACGCCTCAGCCTGCTCCATGCCACGTCACAGCAACTCCTCAGCCTGCTCCATGCCACGTCACAGCCACACCTGAGCAGTGGGACCTGGAGATGGTTCCCACCCTTATACCCACCCTTAATTCTCCTGAGCAGGCAAGGGGAACTTTCGGCCCTCTGACCCCGCCTGGACCCTCCGAGCCCTGGACTTCACCTTGGCCTGTCAGTCCCTCGACATTGCCTCAGCTCTGCGTTCCTCGGCTCCACTGCGGTGCTTCAGCCTGTCGGCTTTGCCGGGGTCACTCGTCCCTCCGGCTCCTCCTTGGTCTGTCGGTCACCTGGCTCCGCTTTGGCTCTCCGATCCTATGGCTGCGCCTCGTCCCTCCGATCTGTCAGCTTCACCGGGGACCTCCTTCCCTACGGCTCCACCTTGGTCCTCAGTCCCACCGGCTCCACCTCAGTCTTCCGATCCCCCAGCTCCACCTTGCTCCTCCGAGCCTCCAGCACCGCCTTGGTCCTCCCTGCCATCGGCTCCACCCTGGCCCTTCGAGTCTTCGGCTACTCTCCGGGCACCAAGTTCCATGGCTCCGCCCCTCGAGCCTCTCACGGCTCCGCCTTCCATGGCTCCGCCCTTCGAGCCTCTCATGGCTCCACCCCCCACGGACTTTGCCTTGGTCCCATGCCCCTCGCCCTTTCTCGCCATGCCACGCCCCACACCTCAAGACACCCCCCCCCCCAGCTCCCTACAGAACTTTGAATTTATGTCATGTTTTACGTGTTTTGTTTATGTGTTGGGGTGTCAGGAGCCACCCCTTAGTGGGGGGGATATGTCAGGTGTATTTTGTTGATTCATGTCTTTTATTTTGAAAAGTTTAGTTCCTGTTCCCTAGTCATGTGATGTCTTGTTTTCCCTCCATGTTCATGTGTCATGTTTTCATTGGTTTATTGTTTAATTATCTTGTTATCAGTTCTGTTTGTTCATTGGTTTATGTTCTCCCATGTCTTGTATTTAAGCCCTCATGTTTTCATTGTCTAGTTGTCAAGTATTGAATGTGAATGTGGATGTGATTGTAGATGTTTATGTCAGGCCACGTTTATGTCAAGCCAAGTTTATATCAAGTCAAGTTTATGTCAAGTCATGTTCATGTTTAGTTCATGTGTATAGTTAGGGCTTTCACTTTTGTAAATAAACTGCACTTGGGTTCTTCATCTTCACATCTTCGTCATTGCCATCATTGTCAGCAGCCAACAACGTTACAGAATGCAAGAATATATACAAACAAGAGTACCTTTACACATTAAAGAGCATTAGAACAAGACAGGGGTATACAGTAAGTCACAAAAAAAAGTATATTCAGAGTAAAGATTATATTAGTAAGAGTATTTGCAATGATAATGATCACATTGCTTTCATGTACTTACTTATTATAATCTCCATGTATGACATAAGATCCATTAAAAACATTTCAAATAAAGAAACATTTCCATCCCAGAGTCCGATTACAGAAAATAACTGGTTTAATCGTTGTATACATGGAGTTATATCCTCATGGTTTGAGTTCGATGATTGGGGAAGCGTCCACTCGTGAGTCACAACCGAATGCAATGTAAATAAAACATGAAGATGAAAATGTCCCAGTGTCTACAACTGTGTTATATTTACAATAGTGAAAAAAACTTCATTAAAACACTTAATGTCTCTTCGGACTTGAGTTGAGCACAATAATCCTCTGAGAGTAAGCTAAACAGCACGCACAGCTCCTCATGAACTGGGAAAACTTTGTGCTGATAATCGCCTCGCTCAGATAATATTACACATTAAAGTGGTACTGTAGATGACACATATGGTGAAGTGCTGTGTTAATCCAAAGAAACAATTAAACATCTGATGTTTACTGCCAAGTGTATCCAAGTTGGCTAAATTTATTTAGAAAAATTGAGATAGTCCATAGACAGATCGATGGGCGGATGTTTGGTTATGCTACTATTCAGAGCCGGATGTGACGACTGTGATAAAGGCCTATTTCAAAATGACCAGGGCAACAATTTGAATGCGATGATTGGTCCGCTGGTTCGTCCAGTTATGAATGCATTAATCAGTCACATGACTTTTTTGATCTTGTATTTATGTTAAATTCAGTAGGAGTTTATTCGGTAAATGTGTTTCTGTCATAGTTTATGTGCATTTCTTGTTATCGAATAAAAACATATCCACCTCAAGCGTATAAGTTTTCTATGCGCATTTTGGAGTTTAATAGCTATATTAAAATAGAAAACACCCTATTTTATATAACTGAATCATAATACAGTGATAAACAGCAGCAATACACAATATATTTATAAGTCCCTTAAGGCTCCAATAAATCAGTGAATCATTTATGTGAACCATTTCTTTTACACGTACCGTCCAAAAGAACCAACTCACTAAAATGTCTAAGAGTTCGCAGTGCTTAATATAAGGGAATCGTTTTTTACACCGGTACATTTACATGAACTGTCCAAAAGAACCAATTCACTTAAAAATGATTTTGTTTTCGCAATGCTACATGAGAGAGAGAGAGGACGGTTTAGGAGAATGTGTTCATTACTCCCTTGACTCCATTGCTGTGTTCACAAATATGACAAATGTCAAGTTTTGTAACACTACAGCACTACTCATTGGAAACTGTTGCTTTTTATTGAAAAAGGTTGGCCTACTCTGTTGTGAAAACAGCTGAGCTACAGTTACGCTACTGTTAAATTAGCAGCATCGCTAATTTTATTTGACTACTTCCCAACACTGAGCCAACGTTGCATTGTCAGGTTGGTCAAGATGCTAAAACAAACAGAGCATCAGAATCAGAATCAGAATTAGCTTTACTGCCAAGTATGCTTACGTATACAAGGAATTTGTCTTGGTGACAGAAGCTTCCAGTGCACAAACAAAATGGCAAAAAGAGATAATAATAAAAAATATAATAAAAAATAAGTGAATAGAAAATATATATAGTATAAGTATATATGGAAATACACAATAAGACAATATATATATATTATATATGTATGTATATATATGTATATATATACATACAGTTGTGCTCAAAAGTTTGCATAACCTGGCAGAAATTGTGAAATTTTGGCATTGATTTTGAAAATATGACTGATCATGCAAAAAAACTGTCTTTTATTTAAGGATAGTGATCATATGAAGCCATTTATTATCACATAGTTGTTTGGCTCCTTTTTAAATCATAATGATAACAGAAATCACCCAAATGGCCCTGATCAAAAGTTTACATACCCTTGAATGTTTGGCCTTGTTACAGACACAAGGTGACACACACAGGTTTAAATGGCAATTAAAGGTTAATTTCCCACACCTGTGGCTTTTTAAATTGCAATTAGTGTCTGTGTATAAATAGTCAATGAGTTTGTTAGCTCTCACATGGATGCACTGAGCAGGCTAGATACTGAGCCATTGGGAGCAGAAAAGAACTGTCAAAAAACCTGTGTAACTAGGTAATGGAACTTTATAAAGATGGAAAAGGATATACAAAGATATCCAAAGCCTTGAAAATGCCAGTCAGTACTGTTCAATCACTTATTAAGAAGTAGAAAATTCAGGGATCTCTTGATACCAAGCCAAGGTCAGGTAGACCAAGAAAGATTTCAG
The DNA here is from genome assembly GCF_019703515.2 of Myxocyprinus asiaticus. Taxonomy (NCBI): domain Eukaryota; kingdom Metazoa; phylum Chordata; class Actinopteri; order Cypriniformes; family Catostomidae; genus Myxocyprinus; species Myxocyprinus asiaticus. Next base: position 7,890,671 of record NC_059358.1, on the reverse strand, counting down.
CCACAACTGCCAGAAGAATTGTTGGGGATACAAAGAAAAACCCACAGGTAACCTCAGGAGAAATACAGGCTGCTCTGGAAAAAGATGGTGTGGTTGTTTCAAGGAGCACAATACGACGAATCTTGAACAAAAATGAGCTGCATGGTCGAGTTGCCAGAAAGAAGCCTTTACTGCACTAATGCCACAAAAAAGCCCGGTTATAATATGCCCGACAACACCTTGACACGCCTCACAGGCTTCTAGCACACTGTAATTTGAGGTGACGAGACCAAAATAGAGCTTTATGGTCACAACCATAAGCGCTATGTTTGGAGAGGGGTCAACAAGGCCTATAGTGAAAAGAATACCATCCCCACCGTGAAGCATGGTGGTGGCTCACTGATGTTTTGGGGGTGTGTGAGCTCTAAAGGCACGGGGAATCTTGTGAAAATGTATGGCAAGATGAATGCAGCATGTTATCAGAAAATACTGGCAGACAATTTGCATTCTTCTGCACGAAAGCTGCGCATGGGACGCTCTTGGATTTTCCAGCACGACAATGACCCTAAGCACAAGGCCAAGTTGACCCTCCAGTGGTTACAGCAGAAAAAGGTGAAGGTTCTGGAGTGGCCATCACAGTCTCCTGACCTTAATATCATCAAGCCACTCTGGGGAGATCTCAAACGTGCGGTTCATGCAAGACGACCAAAGACTTTGCATGACCTGGAGGCATTTTGCCAAGACGAATGGGCAGCTATACCACCTGCAAGAATTTGGGGCCTCATAGACAGCTATTACAAAAGACTGCATGCTGTCATTGATGCTAAAGGGGGCAATACACAGTATTAAGAACTAAGGGTAATCAGACTTTTGAACAGGGGTCATTTCATTTTTTGATTTGTTGCCATGTTTTGTTTTATGATTGTGCTATTCTGTTATAACCTACAGTTGAATATGAATCCCATAAGAAATAAAAGAAATGTGCTTTACCTGCTCACTCACGTTTTCTTTAAAAATGGTAGCGCCGTCCAGAAGGCAACAGTTCAAAAAGCTAGTGGGCTGGGTGAGTTGGGTCCAGAGTGATTTTTCCAGCCCTTTTCCTCACTCTGGAAGTGAACAGTTCTTGAAGGGAGGGCAGGGGGCAACCAATAGTATCCTCAGCAGTCCAAACTGTTCTTTGTAGTCATCTGATGTCTGATTTCGTTGCTGCACCAAACCAGACAGTTACTGAAGTGCAGAGGACAGACTCCATGACTGCTGAGTAGAACTGTATCAGCAGCAGCTTTGGCAGGTTGAACTTCCTCAGCTAGAGAAGAAAGTACAACCTCTGATGGACCTTTTACACAATAGAGTCAATGTGGGTCTCCCACTTCTGTTCCTGTGAGATGGTAGTGCCCAGGAACCTGAATGACTGAATGAGCATTGTTTTGATAGCGCCACAGAGCCATAGTGTTGATGCTTTTCAGGGTAATCAACCTTCAAAAGGCTGACTTACAGTTCTGCAAATTAAACTGGGATACGAGAAGTAATTTTACATTGAAACAATAACACACATCATTTTTACATTTAAGCAGAGACTATTTAGCAGAGATGGGCCACTTCTATTTAAATGAATGGGAGAAACTGGAACGCCCAACCAAGAAGCGCTAGCTCCCAATGGTCAATGGATGTAGAAAGAAAGTCAATGGATGTAGGTAAAAGAGCCAATCACCTTTTAGATACAGACATAACCTGCCAATCAACTGGCTAACGTGCATGCGCATAAGCTATACAAGACGGGAAATTGTGTGTTTTAGTGTAATATGAGGTTAAGAAGCACAACGTATGATACCAATATTATATCATTGTTCTTTGATTGTAATCTTGACCAACCGTTTTTGAGATTTTAGTGTTTCCCCATTCAAGTAGATAGGAGCTGCACTGGCATGACTGGAAATAGCCTCCTGAGACCATTCCTAAGATGGCCGACAGTGGACTGACTTGCTAGAAAGACTTTGGTTTAAGGCACACTCACAAAAAAGTGCTGCTTCATTATTTGCTCAGAGCCAAAAAAAAAAGTTTGAAACAGCTGAGCAACATCATACTGTTTGTGAACATTTAGCCAAGCTGCCGTGGGAGACGTGTACAGGTACATTTAAATTTGAGGATGCTCAAGACTACATGTAAAACATAAACTAATATGACATTAAAATGTGTTATCAATGACTTCATGCTTCATTCTATGAGTAGAAGTTCACTCAAGATCAGTAAAATAAGCTGTTTAACTATTCAATGGTTATTTAAAAGTAATATACTGTATATGCATAGATAAAGTGTAATTTGTAATGTTTACCTTTTGCATTCATGGCGCTAATGTGCTAACATGCAATCTGTGGCCATAATATGCACCGGTTAAACTCTGTTATTGTAATTTATGATGACAAGATGGGTGTTTTAATGCATATTAGTAGGCAGAATACAGACAAAAAAAATTATGATATGCATATCTTACTCTGGGCAGATGTGTGATTGGCTTTCGGCTGCAGACGGCACATGAGTTAATAGGTACTTCAGAGTATTTGAGTAGATTTGATTCCTTTTGTGGACTAATCGCATGACATGGTCTTGGAAAATATCTCTACGCGAATGATCATACAGATGTAGGTAAGTTTGCACCAGCTTGCTAAAAACTCTGTACGCCAGTGTGTTCATGTTGAATGATTTTAATTGACTAAGAACGTAACTGGAATGAGCTGTCAGCCTCAAAGTAGGTGGAGGTCCATATCACACCTACCGATGACGTGGATCAGTGGCAGTAAGAAGGTGTTTAACAGCCAGTACTAATTTTTGCTGAAAGTTTGCCCTGGATAGCTGTTACGAACCACCGAAACGACCTAAAACACACCTCGGTTTTGGACAGCTTTTGTTCTAAATGACGTCACACTTACTCATTCTTCGATTTTGTATGAAGTATGCAGGGGCCTTTACTGAGCAACAAAAGAGCATCCACTGAGAAAAAAAAAATCTTCTGGAGGGTGCATGCGTGCTCTCTGATGAGCTTGACTAGAGACTAAGCAGAGAAACAGAGTGGTTCTTCATACACAGCAGGCCCCGCGGGGAGAACCCTTCAGCTTGTTAGAGTAAGGGACTCGACATGGCTCCTCCTGACATTTCCAGCGGCATTGTCTGTGGAGATACACTCAGATGAGACCCCAGCCAGCCGGAGTCACTTCCACCACTGCGATGCGTGCACCACTGCGAGCTCGCTGTGTGAAATGAGCTCCCCGAGGAGACGCAAGTAGACGACTGTCAGCCGGGCGGGAGTAGAGGAGAGACTTTATCTAACTCGCTAATGAACGATTGTCTAATTTCCATCAAAAGTAGTCACGAGGCCTTCGCCCTATCTCTCTCCAAATACTGTCATGATAAAGGAATGTTAAAAGAAGGAGGGAGGGATGGAGGAGGGAAACGAGGGATGAGAAGTGTCAAGAGGTCGCAGTGAAAGCTAGGACAAAAGAAAATGTGAAACTTTGCACTTTATCAGCCATTTTTTTAAGCTTTTCCTTGCAAAATGAATAATCTGTTAGTACTGACAATCACTGTCCAAGATAAAACGTGGATGACAAAATATCAACTTTCTGCTAGAAAACACTCCAAGGCTGTTTGATTAGAATATCAGCACAGACAGTAATTAATTTCAACTTTAATTACTTGCTGTACATGCCGATTAGATCGCAGGTCTTAGATGAGTTATTAAAACAGCAGGGAGATGTGCTTTGTGCGAAAATGTGCACATTAAAAAAAGAACGTGTTAAATGTTATTACCTCTCTTAACCTGTGTGCTGAATGATGAAATTACATCATGAACAGAGACTACAGGAAGGACATTATCAGATGAAAAAGGCTTTAGTGTGTGAGAGTTTATATGATTTAGTAGTAGGGATTTTGATTCATGTAATTAATTCAAATATTTTGAATCGATTCACCCAAAAGACTTGTTCAGATTCGTTCAGTGAACAACTTTGTGTGTAAATCGTTTGTTAAACCATTCTTTAACCTGGTCTCATAGAATCAGGTAACTTTACCTACATTTTACAAGGCTTGTATATGTATCGCTGCAGTTCACTGGTGAAATAAACACCAGAGGTGCTAAAACAATCATTTATTTTATTCACTTTAAAGGGATAGTTCACCCAAAAATGAAAACTTTCATCATTTACTCACCCTCATTCCATCCCAGATGTGCATGAGTTTCTTTATTCAGCAGAAAGAAACCAAAGCTGTTTAGAAGAATATCTCAGCTCTGTAGGTCCATACAATGCAAGTGAATGGAGATCAGACATTTGTTGCTCCAAAAATCACATAAAGGAAACATAGAAGTAACTCATAAGACTCCAGTGGATAAATCCATATCTTCAGAAATGATATAATAGGTGTGGGTGAGAAAAAGATCAAATTTAAGTAATTTTAAGTAATCATAAACACTTTGTTTCTATCTTATGACATCTAAACACTTTGAGGCCTACTATAGTTCATGACTTACAGTATAAGGTGACACATTGTACATTTGCATTACATAACCAACTACATTTCAAGTTTGTTCAAGTGCGACAAAAATTGTGAGGTAGAGTGATGTATGAGCCCAGTGAACATGCAAGTCGACACTTGAATCGAAAATGTCATTGAAGCACCGAAAAAATAACATGGTTGCTTCAGCAATTGAGTTTTTCATTTTCTTTTCTTACACTATCTGTTAGGTTTAGGTTTAAAGTTTAGGGTAGGGAGGTTGTTTTGTTGATTTAAACTCGATAGAGCATTAACCTTAAACCTTAAAAACCTCATCTGATTGGGAGAAAATGTAACTCACTTTTAGCGCCACACAGTGGACATTTCACATCAGAACTGCGCGTAAGGAGCCCCGTTAGCAGTCACACACAATACAAATGTACTTGTGAGTCAATAACAGTGAACGAGACCACTGGAACACTGCGGACACAGACCAGAAGAGTGAAACAAAGCAATGAAGCGACCCCATGCGGTTAAACTAAATATAAGCACTCTTGGAATGCCACTTGTCCAATCAGATTAGAGGACCAGAACTAACTGTTGTATAAAATAAATATGTAGTTATTTTGCCACAATCTAACGTGACAGAGTGAAGAGTTTGTGGGAACGGCTAATCTGAAAATCCATGCCACACAATGATGGGAGTGACAGCGGAAGTGTGAATGAGATAAGTCTCATAATGAAAGTGGACGGCAGAGGAAGAGGACAGTACGTAATGAAGAGAGAGAATGGGAGGGAAGTTTAAAAGAAGTTCAAGAAGAGGGATAAAGAGCGCAGGGATGATGTTATCTGCAGGATTGAGGAATAGCACTTCAGCGAATCAATGGTTCCAATCATTTAATCAGCATGACTCCACCCAACCCCACTCCTTCCTCCTTCATACGCAATTTCCAAACCCCAAACATTATATTTTTTATTTTTATTTTGTGTACAGTGTGAAATTTTCTCTTAGGTTAAAGATCAGTTAAAAGTATACAGTAAAAAAAGCAATTTTAGAGTCTTTGTTTATGTCAACAGATAATGCTACACTACATAATGCTACACATTACATTCTTTGTCAGAGACTGTTAATGTAACACACTTTCAAAAGGTAACATCGCTCTACCAATGTTCTTTTGTGCACCACCAAAACATCACTCTGGTAACATTTTTACCTAATTTTGCATTATTCCATTAAGCCTTGGCTATTGTTGGACCGTGTTTTGGAGAATTCCATAAAACCTTTGGTAATCTTCGGATGTCTTTGTCGTCTTGAACATGGAACATTACACTGCAAAACATCAATTTCTTTTCAATTTTGTCTTGATTAATTCAAATCAATTAGAAGGGAAAAGGTTATTTTTCTCACTCTACTGACAAATAGGTGCTGTAAGCAACTTTAGCCGATTTAACTTCTGCCATTTTGCTTAAACACACTCTATACAAAACCCCACCCTCAAAAGACACATCAGCAAACCTAATGTTAGAAAAATGCTAGAAAGTGCCCATCATTTTTTATTTTTTTTGCCGTTTACAGAGTCTAGGGCTGTCTAGGGAGACAGGTGGAACTTTTCAGGTGTTTATCATGATATCCATCAAGGGACATTTTATGAGTGATATTTCCCCAAAATAATTTACAGCACCTCACGCAAATGCAAGCTTTACAGGTCACATTTATAGGCTGTGCAACAAATATCTGACGGACCGAGTTGTGAAATTTCCATCATGGTCTATTTTTATCCGAAATATTAGTTAAAATATCCCTGATATGTAGTGTATTTGTCTCAATATACAGGTAGTCAACATTTTTAGTTAAAAATAAAGATGCGCTGTAAGCGTTAGTTTGATAAAACAGGAATTCTATTTAATAATTTGCATAGTTGGGGAACGTACTTACGGTATTGATTTTCCTGGCTTAGAGTGGCGGAGCGCTCTGGCTAGCTTTCGTGCACACACATACTGTATAGTGCATGCGCAGAGAGTGAGCCTGCAGGCGAGCAAGAAAGAGTGTGTAAAAAAAGGGTGTAAAAAAGTATTTTGAAAGAGTGTGTGCTCTGCTGCTCTCAGCCAGAATAATCACATAAGGACAACTAAACACGTGAAAACTGATGCACATGTATGATACATGATAGTCCTAACTGTAGAGAGCAAATCAATATGAATATAAAGCCAAATCATGGACATTTTTTGCCAATTTTGAAGTCCCGGCCGGATGCTTTTTCAGATCCGAAAAAGAGGGCATTCCGCTGTCAAAGAAGGCATGGGCGGATGTTGAGCACATGTGAAACCAGCAAAAAACGAATTGCCAAGCAGCTTTTTTTTTAAAGCTGCACTTCATACTGTGGGAGAGCGAAGTTAAAAAGAAACTTGCCGCTTAAATTATATTCTTGTCTATTCAGTGTAGCTGTGTAGGAAGCACCAACCACACAGAAGGCCCTACCAAACCAAGCAACTTCCTGTTGGTCAACACCACAAATTTGTTCATCAATGTTCAAAGTTCATCAAACTTGAACTCCATGAGAAATCCGCTATGAGAAATTCTTTGTCACCAAAAGTTCATCATGCGGATTCCCAGATTACTGTGTTTTGCCCATGGAATTTTGCAATTCAAAGGTAAATGCGACCATGCCTTCAGCCTGTACAAACTATCTGATGCATATTGCACTGAAAAATGTCACACTGTAAAAAATGTCTGTAATTTTAATGGTAAAAGACTGTAAAAATGCTAGAGAAAAAAACGTTAATTGATTAACGAGGATTAACTGTAAAATATACAGTATTTTTTTATATATATATTTTAAAAGACAATACAGTGGTTTTTACAATAAAATGTTGTAAAAATTACATTTTTTAGATGTAAAGTATGATTTTCCTGTATAATTAATGGTAAAAATTTACATTTTGTTCAACAAGAGAGTACATGTACTTTTTACAGTAAATTATTGTAAAAATCACAGTGAAAAACAATAATTGGGCATTCCCACAATTCCTTGCATGACCCATCATATTTCATTATATTTTATGGAAATAGTTATGTTTCTTATTTTTAATATCACTACGTACATTGGGGTGTTCTGTTTTATATTTAATGTAGTTTAGTTAATGTTTACTGCATTATTTAAATTTCACATGTGTTATCCTGATGGTGTTTAGTGTTTGTGTGAGTGCAAATGAGCACTGTCTCTACATGTTTATTGGTCATTGCTCCTGGAAGAGCCGCTATTGGCTGTCACATATTCCCCGTGTTTGCATTGACATTTATGTTGAAATTCTTGTTTAGTTCCCATGTTCCTGTTTCCTTTTAGATTTTGTAGTCCTTTTGTAGTTTCATTTTATGATTGGTTTCCCTGATTGTTTCCACAGGTGTTCCTTGTTCCCTTGTTTGCTCCTGTGTATTTAAGCCCTTGTTTTTCCTCGTTTCCTCTGTCAGTCTTTGCATTTATTATGCCTTACTCTGTATGTTTGTTCCCTGCATTTTGTTTCTTTATGTTCTGAGTTATCTGGTTTTCTTTTGTTTTATTAAAGACTGCATTTAGATCCTCCATTCTCTCCTGACTCGTTACATTGGTGAACTTCATGTCATCATGTGCGCTTCTGTAATTACGGTGATTAACAACACCTTATAAAGTAAAAAGCAGATTTTGGTCCAAACTGCAATTCTGACTACATAAAATTTTTTGCAAGCACCATATAAATTGCAAACATTTAAATATTACAAATATTTCATTTTTTTTTTTTTTTTAATGGCTCTTAAAAGCATGAAATAAGTAGTTTGTTATTTATTACGTTATTTAAGGCTTAGGTGATTAGCACAATAAAATCCCTGTATCTGGTGCAAAGATGGAATTCAGCTCTGATTGGTATAGTGAACATATCAGATTTTCTTAAAGGAATAGTTCACCCAAAAATGAACAATTGCTGATAATTTACTCACCCTCAGGCCATCCAAGATGTATCAGAGTTTCTTTCTTCATCAAAACAGAATTTAAGATTTTTAGGATTTCATTTCAGGCCTCCTCCTTCAAACAACGCAAGTGAATGTACTCCATTTTTGACGGTCCAAAATGCATATTTAGGGTGCATCAAAATAATCCACACGACTCCAGTCGACAAATAGAGTTCTTCTGAACCCAAACGATTGATTGATTTTTAGAAACATAACAATACTTATATACTTTTAACTACAAATGTTCACTTCCGTACATCTCTGTGACGCACGCTCATGAGAGGGATGACCGCTCGTTGGTAAGGTCACGTGGAGGAGGCAGGAATTTAGGAATTCTGTTTTGATGAGGAAAGAAACTCAGATACATCTTGGATGACCTGAGGGTGAGTAAATGATCAGCAAATTTTCATTTTTGGGTGAACTATTCCTTTAATGGCCCTTAGTCACTCATGCTGTGGTCATTTGCAGTGTTTTTGAAGCAGAGATTAAGAGCTGTCAGTGAGACAGCCTGGGAAAGAGAAAGAGTGACTGGTGCACTGTTTTGAGTCTAACAAATAGAGGAAATAAAGAGGAAAAAAGGGAGTAGACGAGAGGTGAGGAGCTCTAGGAATCCAGTTCCTGCCAGCAGGAGGATGTGAGGCTGAGAAGAACCAATCAGAGCTCAAGGCATTCTGTGGGAGTGGGCAACAGAGCCCCTTTGGCACACCCAACATGAGGACACATGGCATCACCACACAAGACTGAGTCTCTGCCGTGCCAATCAAGAGCTTGGCCAACACGCAGACACGTTGCTCATGCAGTTACACACTGGAGAATGGGCACCACTGCAGACCTCATTATGCATTTTGGCATTAGGGGCCAGTGACAGAAAGCAAGGTGCACATTGATTGTCATGGCAGACCTGTCATAGCTTAGCAGTGTAAAGATGCTGTAGGAGTAGCCTTTGCCAGATCAATCTTTGCTGTGGAATCATTTCCATTTATTTTGTGCCACGGTCAAACGTTTACTGATCGGTTCAAAATTTAAGGCCACTTTCACACTAGTGGTGTGGACTCAAGTCTGTTTGTATGGTATGAAAGCAATCACAGTAAAAACCTGGCATCTTCTCCTCCTGAGTTGCTATCAAGCTTCATTGACCAACATTACAGGTTTTACTCACATTGATAGCACAAACATTATGTGCTTCAGACCCAAATGTATAATGAGAAAAGAGAATGGTGTGGGCAAGGAATTGAACTTGAGTTCAGACTAAGCAATCAAACCAAAAGTGAAAACAGCCTACATCTGTTGCCCACAAGATGACAGATATATCAAAATATTTTTTTAACTAATTAATTGCACTATTTTCTGTAATTAATCACGATTAATCGTGATTAAATTATGGTACATGATACAACAAACATTAAAAAGACCATCATAAATATATTTACTTATACTTTGTCTCAAAGAACTTGCAAGAAATTGGTTAGCCATTATTTATTTAAATTAAATTAATTTGTATTTATTTCATTTTAATTGTTCAAATGTTCAAGGTTTTGTGTGTGTGTGTGTGTGTGTGTGTGTGTGTGTGTGTGTGTGTGTGTGTGTGTGGATAGAGTTAATTAGACACAATTTTACAGATATTAATATTTGATATATGTCTATGTATACATGGCATAAAATCCTCTGGCGTTTTACAGTGGAATTAATTGGATCAAATGGGCAGATTCAGTTCATATCAAACTTTATTGGCAAGATAAATTAAGTGTACATTGCCATAGCATTATTAGACACTATGGATACAGATATAAAACAGATTGAATGCTGATGTTTAATTTGCTGAAGTTTAAAATCTCAAAACTATTATTTTATCTGGCTGCCGTTCAGTCTCTACAAGTATATCTGCTGCAGCTTGCTGAACTGTCAGGTCCTTCTTTCTATCACGCACACACACGGGGTCTCTCTTTCACGGTTCCACTTTTGACACTGGTTCAGACAACCAGGGGTGCTTTAAGGTACCTCTGGGCCCATGGGCTCAGCGGACCTGCGAGCCCATGGTCCCAGAGGTACCTGAAATGCGCTCCTCCTGCTGGGCCCAATGGGAGTTGTAGACTCCTGGGCTTCAGCCCGTATCAGCCCGTGCATTAATGCGCCCCTGCAGACAACAGTAGTTGCGCATTTACAGGCAAAGGCGTTGCAAAGAGATACAACAGCTTGCCCGTATGTCTCGCGAGCCTGGTTCACGCTAAGTCTCCATTCTTCATACAGTAATCCGCTGCTGTGTTTATTATGCCCGGGACATGCATCGCGTGTAACGAAACATGCACTTCTACATACAATTAGTTTCTTTGCTAGGATGTGCAGTCGTGTGTCGAGCGTGTGCCTCCTGAAAATGTATTCATGCCAATGTTAGCCACAGAAAGTGGGGGAAAACATTAGTGAAGTTTCACTCATTGTACAAAGGTGACTGGGTTCCAGACAGGCAGCAGGTGCCCTAACACCGCCCCCACCCTATTCCTAACCATATGGAGCCAGTAAGGCTTCTCCCATCTCACAAAGGCACAGGAAGGAGGAAAAAAATGAATACTGCATTAATTGCGTTATTTATTTTACACGTTAAACAAAAAATATTAATTAATAATAATAAAAATAATTAATAGCAATCAGGCTCACCGTCGTTCTTATTGTTCCCTTTATATTGCCGATCACAGGCCCCCTGTCACCTCAGGCCCTAGTCCGGCTGCCCACCTTGTCCTCCCTGTAGTTACGCCACTGGTTCCTACCATCGGAGCAATTAACACTCCTCGTCTAACCAGCGACGACAGCAGCTCAACCTTCTTCTGACACGCGTTTGCGCTCAATGACAGCTGAACTGAGCACAACAGAATGCAGGTATCCTAAGACGCAATTTTTTTTTCAATGGTTCAAACTGCGTTTAACAGTTAAAATTCACTAGTTAAAGACTAGTGAGATGTGACAAAGTGAGACGCTCCAAAAACAATAAAAAAAAAAGCAGAGGAAAGTAGGTCAATAAAAGGGTTATGTTCAATGATCTGCAAATAAATAAATATTATATAATAAATATTTTCACTTTTAAAGCCACATTTTGTCTTGTCTTAATGCTTAACTTCTCTGTTGCCACAATATTATGTAATGTATTTCAATTATCTGAATTATAATATTTATTAGGCCAATATATTACATTTCTAATTATTTTAAATTATTCAAAATTACATTTATTTGGGGGCCTTTTACTGTAAATATTGTTATGCGATTCATCTGATTAATTAATCAGCACATCATGTAATTAATTCGATTAAAATGCCTTAGTTAAAATACTTTCATTCCGATCACAGCTTAATATGTAGAGACAACTATTATAAGTATGCCATTTGTAGGTTGATTCTCCCCAAAATTTTAAACACTGTGACTTTGTGGCACTATCAAAATATGTTTTGTAACCATCCCAACCAGCTCCATACAGCAACACTGGCTCAACCAATTATGAGAGCTTGGAAGTGGGCTGTCTTTGTGACCAACCAATGAGAGAAATGGAGAATGAGAAAAGTCTTTATTTTTGCTATTCTGTTTGAAATTACACACTTGACTTTTAAAATATATTTCAACATACAGTCATACTGTAGATAAGTCACCAGTCTGACACAAGATTATGCACGTATTCTACTGAGGTGCATATGAATTTTAGAATTCAACATTTCCTGTTTACTCATTTATTCAGCATAGCAATGCATTTAATTCTAAACGAAAAACAACAACCAGAAAAAGGTAATAAAACAGTGGGAGTCATCATATAGTTGCATTTTTTGTTTTGATTATGGTGACATCAAAAGAAAACTTAACATTTTGTTGAATCATATAGTAAATTTATGCAAACGAACGCATTCGCACAAGCACCCATTCTGGAGAGGTGACTGATTTGAAAGTCATGTGGGTAAACGGATACCCAGCGCCCAGTACAGCGGCTTGGAGCAACACAGAAATAATTAGTAGATAAAAGCAGATTGTGCTAATGAGACAAGCATTTGACTAGGACACTTCACTTGACCTCCAGTGTTTTTCCAGGTGTCCGAGAGAAAAATGCCTGATTTATAATTACAATCCGCAATGCGCCATGAAATTGTTATTGTGGAATGCCTTTTTGAAAATGTTATCAAACAATTATTTTAATTTTTTCCCCAGCTAACTGTTGCATATGTATAGTAATTGAAGAAGATGGCCACGGCCATGTGCCGTCTGTTTGTGCCACAAAAATGACAGATAATGCAGATGAGCTGTGCTGTCTCTCTCTCTCTCTCTGTGTTTCTCTGTCCCTCCCATCCTCTTTCAAGGGACGATGCAGTGGCAAATAAAATAATACACTGATAAAACTGAAATACTTTGTGACGTGGTGATAATCATTGCTAGCATACGTGCCACTGATAGCAGGCAGTTGTGGTTGGAAGAAGGGAAGAAATAATCCTTTCTTGTGGGGTTTTAAAAAATGAATCTGAGCTGAATCACATCAAAATGAGAGAAGAAAGCAACAACTCAAAGACAGCTCCAAGATGAGCCAACTCTAGGAGAAAATGACCTCCTCGTTTTGGCGATAAAGTTCTAGCCAAAATATGATATCAGCTTGGGACGTGTCTCATTAGAAATGTGTGTATGGTGTGGAAGCCGCTCTCACTATCTCCTGGTGCCTGGTTTGCTGGCTGATAAGAGGCAAATGCAAATGTCCAGATAAGAACTGAATGCAAATATTTATGATATGATATTCACTGGGAATTATGTGTGGATAAAACAAAGTGTATTATTTCCCCGATTCCTTTTCAGGTTTGCCAAAATGCCCTCCTTTCGCTGGCGGAATTTGCATTTCTTCAAAATTGATTGGGCTGCTGTATTATGTTAAGCTATTTGTTTGCTGAGGACGGTAATTAGTTACTGTAATTACAACGATGACAGTTTCTAAATTGTTTTTAAAGCATTACAGTGTGTCTGTGCCTAGAGATTGCAGTACTTATTTTAGGATTTAAGCAATTGCTGGAAGAACTCCCACAACTGGGGCCAGAGTGGGATGTTTTTGAACTACAAAGCGGCCATTTTCTGAGCAAAGACATTTTTGAAAATGTCTGTTAATTTGTGCTAATTGCTGGCTTGACTGTGTTTTGCCGTTCATTGGCTGATCGGGCGCATGTGTTATAGATAGGAAGTCTAGAGGGATCAAAATGGGTTTGAAAAGTTGATATACATGTTCATGGCCACTTTGTGCTCTTGTTTTAAGGAAGACTTTTATGCTTTGTGTCAAGGAACAAATTGCTGGTGCAGGCACGACTGTAATTACGGAGCAAAGTCTCTGTCGCAAACATGCTCCCAAACTGGTTTAGAATTTTTTAGCCTGTTTACTTTGATTCTTTAAAGACGACTACATGAACTGAGCTTTTAGTGTTCCTACATAAGCATGTCAGCTGAAAAATTATTGCAAAACACAGAGTTTCACAATTAGGTTTATGAATCGTGAACTATTTTGAAAAGCAGCGGCAGATCTTGGCATAGGCAATATAGGCAGTCGCTTAGGATGGCTGCATTCTCTGGGGAACCCGTGTTGGAGAGTAACTAACTAATGAAGTGACACTAACTTAAATATATTTAACAGTTGTGTAACAGTAGTTAAACTATTTTCACAATACTGTAGCCTAGTAACTAGCTACTCTTTCCAATGAGTAATGCTATAAGATGACATTACTTATTGTCTTTTTATTGCACAACCTATAACTGACCAAACCAAGCCCTTACCTACACCATTCTCTCTTTTATGGGAAGTCCAATATATTTAAGTGGTTCATTTGGATGGTTTATATATAAAATAAGTATATTTATAGTAGAGATATCATGAAATAAAAAATAAAAAAATTAAAAAAATAGTAAAACTCAAATGTCTGCATTCTTTTGCTGATGTGGACAAAATACTGTACTAAAACACTCTGACAGCACCAATATTTAAAGGAATATTCTGGGTTTGATACAAGTTAAAGGTAAACGACAGCATTTGTGGCATAATGTTGCTAACTACAAAACATTATTTCTACTTGTAGGGCCAATCTGTAAATATTAAAATACACACTGTTTCAAATGTATTGCCACAATACATGATTATGATTTCAGTGTGATAAAATCACTAACTAACCATTTCTGCGTAAAGTTATATCCAATTTTACAACTTTGTTGCCAAGATGTAACGCCGTAAACCATAAAATGACTGTAAAAAATAACAATGTCAATATCAATAATGTCAAAAGCTCAAATAATACATACATTTTAAAAGAAGAATTAATGCAAGTGATTTTATAAGCTTCACATTTCTGCCTTTGAACCTTCCAAATATTGGCCCCATTCACTTCCATTGTAAGTGCTTCACTGTAACCTCGATTTTTGCTTCTTCTTTTTTTTTTTTAAAGAAAAGGAGGGACGATTTAGAATAATTTGAATCTGGAATATGCCTTTAACTGTGCTGCTGCACACTACTGAAATTCTCAAAAGTTTTCATTTATTTTTTAAAAGAGCTTACAGTGAGCTTTCAGCCTGAATTGAATGTGATGTGAGAGAAAGAATTGGCGCACCTTATTAATACATTTAGGTTGCATGCAGCAAAACACTGACAGCGCAACCAGTGTAGTCCTATTTGCGAACAAATGACTCTTGAATTGGTTCTTTTTTAATAAATCTCACAATTCACAAATAATTTTAATGAGACACATTGGTTTGTGAGATTTAAAGTGAGAATTCACCCAAAAATGAAAATTCTCTCATCATTTACTCACCCTCATGCCATCCCAGATGTGTATGACTTTCTTTCATCTGCTGATCTCAAATGAAGAGTTTAAGAAGAATTTACCAGCTCTTTTGGTCTATACAGTGTAAGTGAGTGGGTGCAAAAATTCAGCATAAAAGTAATCCATAAGACTCTAGTGGTTAATTCGATGTCTTCAGAAGCGATATGATAGGTGTGAGTGAGAAAAAGATCAATATTTAAGTCCTTCTTTTACTATAAATTCTCCTCCCTGCTCAGTCAATCTCCACTTTAATTTTCACTTTCACATTCTTCTTTGTCTGTTTTTGGTGATTCGCATTTTTCATGCATTTTGCTCCCTACTGGGGAGGGAGAAGGATTTCTAGCAAAAAAGGATTTAAATATTGAAATACTGTTTCTTGCCCACACCTGTCATATCGCTTCTGAAGATATGGATTAAAACACTTGAGTCATATGGATTACTTTTATGCTGCCTACATGTCCTTTTTGGAGTGTCGATATTTTCGCCAAAAATATGGACCTACAGAGCTGAAGTATTCTAAAAATCATAATTTGTGTTCTGCAGAAAAAAGATAGTCATACACATCTGGGATGGGATGAGGGTAAGTAGGAAGGATAAGAAGGTGAACTACCCTTTAAGTCAGTGTAATTAATTACTGACTGGTTGTTCACATGGCAACATGTGCTTAAATATACCACAATGGTACTTTAATTAATCCAAATATTAAAATATGTTACCAATTATTTTTTTGTTGTTGTTGTTGTTTAATGTACAGTATAGTTAGGACCAATTACTGGGGAGGGAGATGCTTCCTCGAAAGTACTAAAAGATTTGTTAATGGGATCCATTTTTTTGGAATAACAGACTTCCTCTACACACCCTCTGTCTTCCATTGGTTGAACTAACAGTTAAACCGCCCCCAAGCTCATGCAACTTGTTGAGCCAATGATGCTGGTAATGATGCTCAAACAAACAAAAGTAATATTTTGAAAGTGCTACAGAGCCACAGTCCAGTTTTCTCGAAAATTAACCTTTGTGTGGCTTACTTAAAACTGTCCCTGCACATTTAGCTGGAAAATAAGAAAGTATTTAACATCAGATTTTGATATTTCAGAACCAGAATCATTAAATCCCTTATGATTTCTGTCCCTAATCTTGGTCTTTTACAAATACATGTACAACTGAATGAAAGATAGACCAGTCTTACCTTCTCATAGATTTCTCTGAGCTTGAATCAATTCTTTACCACATTTCCAGCAATATTTTGTCCGTACTTGGTACTTGGGGATATAACCATTAGTGATTAAAAGTTCTTGTTGTTATAAAAACAGAGAGCTGCAGACAGCTGAAAGCAATTTTTGCTACACAGTTCTTTTTATTACAAGCATTAGCAAAGAGTCACCTTGACCATATGTCTGGATATAGGAAAGAAACACAACAACTCATTGTTTTACAAGACTCATGAAACCATAAATGGACTGAGGGAGTAAAATATAGAGGAAAAGGGATGAAAAGATGTTTGTAGACTTTTCCCAATGAGGAACGCCACAAGCCCTTCTACAAATCCCAGCCCAATAATGAGAGTGCTGATATTCTTGGGCATTCAGCTGCAAAGTGTGTAACAGGATTTCTTACACTCTTAATCAGAGGCAGCCATGTTGTCTCTCTGATTCCCTGAAGCCCAGAGAAAGGCATCTTAACAGTATGTGACGTGGGACACATTTTCCTCAGAGAAGACACTTAAAAATTAGGGAAATTGTGGTCAACAAGCATGTGACAAATGTGAAACATCTAAGTTCCAGAGATGTTTTCCTGCAATACCTCATTTTCAGCTTTCATTTGGACTTTGTCATTTAAAACTCTGTGGAACGAAATGTCTGAAGTCTTGACTGAATTTGGATAATGCCTCCCCCAAGGAACATTGAATTATGTTATATATAAGTGTCAACTTTGTCTCAGACGTTTCTACTAAATCTTCTTACGATAAATACAAATTAGCACAAATGAGACAATTGTTGACACAGTAAGTAAATTAAAGCAATAGTTCACTCATAAATGAAAATTCAGTCATCATTTACTTATCCTCACATTGTTCCAAACCTGTATGACTTTCTTTCTTCTATGAAACACAAAAGGAGAAGATCTGATCTAGTAGAAATAATTGAAATTGGTCACACTCCAATGACAAGATGTTGAATAGAAAAGACAGGAAAAGGAACTCAATTGCAATTCAAAGAAATTTACACAACAGAGGAATTTTGTAACAAATAATAATAATTACAACATTGAGTTTGATTTTTCCATAGAATGCATTTTTTTCCTCAACAGATTAAACATATTTTCTAAACGAAGTTCAATACTGTCAATTAAAATGTCATTAAAATGTATTAAGAAATTGTACAAATTTAAATAATTTTGACATACCTCACCACAACATGTTCACCTCATAGTTTCAGATCATTTTAAAATAAGTAATTATTGAAGTCAACATTTGGGCTAAATTTAAGCATTCTGGGAAATGTAATGTTCTGCATGGTCCACAAAATTAAAGTAAAATTTTATGATATAAAATATATATATACAGTATATACATAGCTCTGGAAAACCACTGCAAAATGATCAGTTTCTCTAGATTTACTATTTATAGGTATGTGTTTGAGTAAAATGAACAGTTTTGTTTTATTCTATAAACTACTGACAACATTTCTCCCAAATTCCAAATAAAAATATTGTCATTTAGAGCATTTATTTGCAGAAAATGACAACTGGTCAAAATAACAAAAGAGATGCAGTGTTTTCAGACCTCGAATAATGAAAAGAAAACAAGTTCATATTCATTTTTAAACAACACAACACTAATTTTTTTCATTTAAGAAAGGTTCAGAAATCAATATTTTGTGGAATAACACTGATTTTCAATCACAGCTTTCATGCATCTTGGCATGCTTTCTACCAGTCTTTCACATTGCTGTTGGGTGACTTTATGCCACTCCTGGTGCAAAAATTCAAGCAGCTCTGCTTTGTTTGATGGCTTGTGGCCATCCATCTTCCTCTTGATCACATTCCAGAGGTTTTCAATGGAGTTCAAGTCTGGAGATTGGGCTGACCTCAATTAGGGTTCCCACACTTTTGGACCAATACATTTCCATGACTTTTCCAGGAATTTGGGATTACTCACATATTTTTCCAATAAAATATTTTAGAGCAGAGACAAAATAGAAACATTTATATTCACTAATTTCCATGACTTTTCCAGGCCTGGAAAACGTTTTCCATGGTCGTAGGGTACCATGCTCAATTCAAATTCAGGCATTAAATTTGAATTTAAAAGGGATTCTCAATTCAATTCTGAAAGATGCACAACTACCCATGCTTAGAAATGTCAATTTGTGCTTTCTATTTTAGTACCAAATTGTTCACTGGACATGTTTTGTCAAGTCAAGTCATTTTATTTGTATAGCACTTTTCACAACACAATTCAATTCAAAGCAGCTTTACAGAAAATCATGCATTAACAAAAATTTAAACTGTAATATCTATAAAGTCTTAGACTTTATAGATATTTAGATATAGATATAGATATTTAAAGAAACGTTGTGTAGTTTGATTAAATATGATTGTAAATTGTGTATAAAATTAAATAATTAAATAATAATTGTATTTAGAACATCAGCGACTGTGGCAAGGAACACAAAACTCATAAGATGTTGGTTAATGGAGAAACATAACCTTGGGAGAAACCAGGCTCACTGTGGGGGCCAGTTCCTCTCTGGCTAAACAACATGAATATAATGCCAATATTAGTTATTTATGTGCAGTGCAAGTCATGGTTTTAAATTTGTAAATTAAGTAAGCGTTAAGGTCCATTGTTTTAAAAAAAATAAATAAAAAAAGAAAAGATTTGTTTTTAACTTTAAGATTAATGAATAATGTCTTTGAAGTCCATCCTGGATTAACTGCAGAAGTTCACAGATGCATTGTCCTTTGTTAGTTGGCTGATGAAGGCTTTTGTTGGCAATTAAATGATAATTCCATTTCAAGAGTGTAGTCCATCAATAGACAAAGACAAAGGCAGAGATCAATGAGGTGCATCGCAGTTTAACCGGCAGGTCATTTCGGTGAGGTTCGGTGGGGTCAATCCTAAAACCAAGGTTCAGGCAGTGGCATATGAAGTATCCAATGTCTTACAGTTGGAGTTGTCATCTGTGTGGAAATTCGGTTCTTAGAAATAAAGTTTTCTGCTTAAAATTTGTTGATGACATTACTGTAAATAAAACTGTCTCTTTCAGAAACACAGAGCAGAAGCACATTTACATGTGCTGTTTTATCAGTCTTACATGCTTTTTTCTTCTCAGAGTAGCAGAACAGTATGCCTGCCCCAGGTTGAGGGGTGACCTCCCAGAATGCACTGCTATGATGTAAACAGACAGCGAGAGATCATCCCGTGCGCTCTGTTGATGTATCCCCTCCTCCCTTCCTATTTAGAGCTTAATTAGCACTTTGCCACCCTGATCACTCTGCTTTTCGATTTAACAAGATCCCTCTGAAATTACACAGGATTAAGAGAAGTTGGTTAGTAAATTAGGATGTGCATCTGCAATTTAATTGCATCTTGGACCATTAATTAACAAGCTACCTATGCAATAGTTAGTGTGATTTCTGTTAATTAGTGGCCAGTGATAAAGTCTTCTTAAAAAAAAAACAATAAACAAAAACAAACAAACAAAAAAAAACAATAAGCTTATGGAAGCAAGTGTTTTAAAAAAAATAACACTAATTGTTCACAGTAGAGGTAATATAGCAGAGGAGATAAGCATTCAAGTATACACATTTTAATTAAGGGGTACATCTAAATATTTGATATTCATAGGGGAATTAATATGTACTCATTACAATTACTAAGCTCACTGCTACATTGAAAACAATACCTAATGTTCATGCAATTACATTTTTTTAAAGGAAATAATAGCTTATAATAACTTGATTTTCCTTCTCGGATGTGACTTAACATACAATATTCAGATGCAAACAATCCTCATCATGGCGACAACATCTGTTGAATGAAACAAACAAATGAATTAACGCTTCTGCCTCTTTAATTAATTTACAAAAGATATTTGAATGGCATCATATGATTCGTGTAAGGAAATGAAGCTGACCTTGAGTAAAGACATCCCATATCCACAATGCTTTATTTGCTGCCTTAAAGTCATGTTGGAACGATCATATTTGCAAGACGAGCACACATGAATGGTAATACAATGTCGTAATTATTTTTCAAGTTGGGGGCGTGTCATATAAAGAATACACGGTAGAAGCTAATTGCTATTGGTCATCATAATTAAGTACTGTGAATGTTGGCTGTACAATTTATTTTGTATCCATAATGTATACTGCTGCTGAAGAATAGCAATAAACCTTTCCAGAATATAGTCCTCCTCAATTATAGCTTGTTTCTCTGAGACAGCGAGAGAATGCTCTTCATTTTGATAGTCCACCAGCTACTGTACCAACAGTAGGCAATAGTTAGCAAGATTAACCAACCCACTTGCACATAAAGAAGCTTCTTTTTTTTTAAAGTGAAAATGAAATATGAATGTGCTTTAAAGTGGATGAATTCAAAAGACCCATCTTTTCCGGGAGGGTTTTACAGTGTAAACTGTCTAATAGTAAAACCTTAGAGTGTTGTTAGCACACTAATCAAAGCATGTCAAAGCAAAAATTGCAACCTCATAATTGCAAAATAATTGCAGTCTCATAGCATTGCATTACTATACCTAAATTTTTGCAAACTTATATTTACATGCCTCGTTGTACATATCATGCCAGTTTCCTGATTAAATTAACACAAGAGGCAGTACAACAACAACTTATTCTCTTTCACTTTCAATTATCAGTTCATAAACATATACTTTTTGCTTTGCTATTACAATGCTATCTTATGACATCAAAACACTTTTGTCACTTCATGACTTATAAGGCGACACATTTTAATGTTTGCATTACATTTACAAGTTTGTTTTAATGCAATGAAGTTGCGGGGTAAAGCTCAATTGATATACTTGCTATACAAAGGACCGGGGTACGAGTCCAGAAGAGCATGTGACAAATTTGCTTTTCTGACGCTATCGGTTTCAGGTTTAAGGTTTAGGGTAGGGTGGTTGGTTTTGTTTATTGAAAACTTGATAAAGCATTAACCTTAAAAACCTCATCTGTTTAGGAGAACATTTAACTCGCTTTTAGCACCACACAGTGGACATTTCAACTCGGCATTGACACGTGTAAAGAACCACGTAATATAATATTGCTAAAATGTTGCCACAGTCACCCAATTTTCATTAGAACAGGCTGAATATATTGGCATATGAAGGAAAAAAAACTAGCTACAGTAAACTAGTCGCCATCGATAACAGTCGACTATCATCACCCATACCAACTATATACAGCGTGATTATATCCCGAGATTACTAGAGCCTGCCAGATCCATCTCCGGTCCTGCCTGATGTTCGACACCCACTGTGTCACTGAGTGATGATGACCAACTGCAGCATGTGCCAGCCAGACTTCAATTCAGTCTACTAAGACGGACTTCACAGAGGATGAATTAATGCACTGCCTGGGCTCAGGATGGAGTTCACCAAAACTACCTGCCATAAGCTTTCAGCCGGACTGCGATGCTCCTCACTGAATGATACCTATATCAACTTGGTCAAAGGAGAGACAACACTCTCTTAAAAAAGAAAAAAGAACTATTTAGAAAATGATCCATTAACAAAAGCCTTCATCGGCTTAAATCAAAGGACAATGCATCTACGTGTATTTCCTCAGTTAATTCGGGATGACTTCAAGGACTTTAACACTAAAACTTATATTTCATACAAAATCATTTTGTTTAACCACTGACCCACAACACTTACTTAATTTACTCATTTGAACCACAAATAGTTCTAAACATAAATAACTAATACTGCCATTATAATTTAATGTACAGCTGCTTTGAAACAATGTCTGTTGTGAAAAGCACTATACAAATAAATTGGACTTGACTTGATAACCACAATATTTAAAGATTAACAGTGATAGCCACTTTTACACTGTCTTAGTGTCCTTGAATTATTGACACATTTCATGTATTTCTCTCACTCTCAGCTGTACATATTGTAACAAGAAGTCAGAGAGCCCAGGGGGAAAGAGGATAGACTTTCTCTCTGGGGTCCCCACAGGGACTGGTGTGTGTAGGAGTGTGTAGGAGTGTGTGCAGCTCATTAGCTCACTTATGTAATTCAGGAAATGTCTAATCCTCCAGGAGAAGAATACAGCGGCATGAATTGCCGTCAGCAGCTCGCAGCCTGGGAACACTGCACTGAGGCCATTGACAAGCTAACGACACACAGGAAAATTTCAACATACATTTCATACATTTCATATTTCAACTCACAGCACATCCGAGATATTGATGGGTGAATTTTTCACTCTTTTACAAAAGCTAGTGAGCTGCATTGCTGTCTACTGTCTACACAGACAACTGCTTTCTAAGACATCATGTTAACTAAAACGGAACTTCATTAGTGACTGATTTTAAATGTTGTACATAGGCAACAACTGAGTGTTGTATATATACTGAAGCTTTCCACACAGGAAACACACTGGTGTCTCGACTCATATTTGATTTAAATAGAGTTTTGCATTAGCATGTTGCTAAGCTAATGGCACGAGAACATTAAGAATAAAAATACATAGCCCAGACAAATATTGGGTAAAATATTTAATTCTTAATAAGAAATATCAAGTCAAGTCAAATTTATTTGTATAGCGCTTTTCATAACAGGCGTTGTTTCAAAGCAGCTATACAGGAAATTACGCTATAACAGAAAATGAATGAATATAATGCCAGTATTAGTTTTTTATGTTTAGAACTATTGGTGATTAAAGTTAGTAAACTAAGTAAGTGTTGTGTGTCAATGGTTAAACAAAATGATTTTGTATGAACTATAAGTTTTACTTTTAAAGTCCTTGAAGTCATCCTGAATTAACAGGAAATACACGTAGATGCATTGTCCTTTGATTTTGGCAGATGAAGGCTTTTGGTAGTGGTTAATTCATTTTCTATGTAGTTCATTTTTTAAGAGAGTGTCGTCCCTCCTTTGACCAAGTTGATATAGGTATCATTCAGTGAGGAGCATCGCAGTCCAGCTAAAAGCTTATGGCAGGTAATTTTTGTGAACTCCATCCTGAGCCCATGCTTCAGACAGTGGCTCATGAAGAATCTCATGTCTTTGAGTTTGCATCAATTCATCCTCTGTGAAGTCTATCTTAGTAGACTGAAGTGAAGTCTGGCTGGCATATGCTGCAGTTGGTCATCATCACTCAGCGACACATAGCAGTGGGAGTTGGACATCAGGCAGGACCGGAGACTGATCTAGCAAAATCTGATAATCTCGGGATATAATCAGGTCAGGTCTGCCCCAAAAACTCTTCCAACTGTTGGCCATTCAGTGGCACTAATCTACTATAAACCTTGTCACCATGACGACCAGGGAGGGGGCCAGAGCATATTACAGTGTCTGACATTGTTTTTGCAAGTTCACACACCTCTTTAATATTATCTGTAGTGATCTCCAACTGGCAAAGCCGGACATTATTAGTGCCGACATGAATAACAATCTTAGAAAATCTACGTTTAGCATTAGCCAGCACTTGTAAATTTTATCTGATGTCAGATGCTCTGGCACCCAAAATGCATTTAACAACAGTTGCTGGAGTCTCTATTTCCATGTTCCTTACAATAGAATCACCTATAACAAGGGTGCTGTCAACATGATTCTCAGTGGGTGCATCACTGAGTGGGGAGAATCGATTGGAAATCCTAACAGGAACAGGAGAGTGGTGTCACTTTGCTCTACGAGTATGCTGCCAAGATGTCACCCAAACGCCCTGCTGCAGGGGCTCTACAGTCGAAACCAAAGTCTGTGTGTTTCTCGCTGTACTACCCACATCCAAAAAATCTACCGGCTTCTCTTTCTCACTGACCTCCACTAGCATTCAGATGCGTGTCTCTAACTCATTTATTTTCTCCGTCAGCTTGACTAATTATTTACATTTATCACATTTAAATCCCTCACTGCTGATGGAAGAAGCTACAGTAAACATGTGACATGTGACATGAGATCTATGTGAATCCCTCCCGTACTTGTTGTTGTTGTGGTGGTTCCTGATCACCAGTGGTTTGAGATTGATGCAATGATCCGTGTAAGAAATGCATGTGGTAAAGCACGATGTTTAATCATGATAAAAGTAGAAAGGCGGGTGTGTGTGGTAAAATGCACAATGTACGTGTAAAATGGGAGAGATTAAAGATTAAACACTGAAAACAGAAAGAAAAGCAATGTTAAGCAGGCTACATATATCTGATATTCTTTGGTATCGACAGAAGTAAAGTGAAACAATATTCTTCCCCTGCTGAAAAAAAAAAAAAAAAACACTGCTTGAACCAGGCTAAGATTGTTTGCTAATCTTAACTAGTTTAAATGGAATTTAACTGGTTAAAGCTGGTCTCCACCATGTTGGATGTGTTTTTTACTGAGCGAATCGCAATGTATTGTTCTTCAATATATTTATAAAATAAATGAATAAATGATTAGATATTTAAATATATGTATATATTTTAATAGATTTCCTTATACATGAAGGACACATGCAATGCTTTCTTAGAATTTAGAGAACCTCTTCTTGTGATTCTGTGTTAATGCAATTTCTGGGCATGTTAGTGTTTATTAATTTCTAGCTGGTCTTACCATTCAGCCTGACTTACGCCTCACCATGACAACAGACTACAGAGAAACATTTAACCTTTACAACACACGTATTGATCCGTTTTGGTTATCGGGCTGCGATCAGAGCACCAGGCTCCATCCAAATCGGGTTCAGATTTACTGACAAAGAGAGCTGCACATACGGTATCACTGCAGGTGTCATACTGCAAACTACTAACATGCTTTTGTAACGTACAAGCAGTCTTCATTGGGATTTGAATAGGGTATGCAAGTGCCCCCAAAGTATTAGAACACTTGGTACCTATGCATTCTATGGGGGGGGGGGGGTGCTAATGTGCTAATGAAGTCCGACCTGAGTCACTCTGTAAAGAATGTGTGTGATACAGATAATATGTGAGTCATGACAATGGGCCCCACCAGTGCAAAAATTGTCATAATTAACATATAAAACCACTGTAAATGTGATGACTGGATTTTTTAGAGAAAGCACTAAAAATAAATACTTCATAGATCAGACAAATAACATGTCCGAAAACTATTTTTTACAACACACAGATGTTAGGTTAAAATATACATGAAAGTACAAGGGAAGATGTATATTTTAGGTGCTGTGACAAGTCAGCAATTCTTCAACATTTTTCAAGATAAAATCACCTTTCAACTTTTTTCTAGAAGTGCAAATAAACTATTGTCTTAGTTAATATGAGATTGTGGAAACAACAAGTATAATAATAATATATAATATATGTATGTATAGCCATACAAGATCATAAAATATGGTTTAAAATAATTAGTGAAGAAAGTGTCACACAGCAGGACACTGATGACAATGCTTAAAATTTCATGTTAATTACTCACATAACTATGTGTAAATGTTTATTTAAAAAAATCAATGAAAACAAATTTGGCCAGAATATGTACATATATAAATATACAAATATAAATATATGTAAAAGAAAAATAAATAAACATACCTCTTAAAGTGTAGATCTTTGCAGATATTTATGCAGATTAATTGCTCATATTTTCACTCTGAGTTTGTTGCATCTTTATATCTGCAGTGTTTTAATTCCCCAGATTATTCTTGAGAAAAAGTGAAAAGTCCAGTGCTTTGACAAGCACTGTTTCTGCTATCCTTTAAACAAAGTAAGCCTCAAAAGACTCAAATAGCCACAAAGTAATATTTTTCATGGCTTATTTTCTGCATGTTTATAGGGGTGAGCATTGTTCAGCAAATTGCGCTTCAGCTCCCAGAAATGCTTTGCAGTATGAATAAGTTATGCAAATGACTATGTACTGCTCTTAGCTTTACTGTTTGCAGATTTTATATATGCTGCTGTTATTGCATTTGTTGTAACTTGCAGATATTTGTCATTTAGTGATTATTCAGAGCTCATCTTATACTTAATATGTTGTTTTTGGTTGTCACCATTATTGTGATTTGTATGTTAAATAATGAGGCAACACAAAGTTAATATGTAATTACATATATGCTCATAAAGTGATTAAAAGATGAAAGCCATTATATTGAAGTTAGTTAAATTTATACTTTGTTATGAGATGCACACAGGCACGTTGGAACCCAGGGAGGCTGTTTATACCACCTGTAAGACGGGCTGGTATTTGAAGCAGCGGGATGGCCCAAATTACCCAGCGGCCCACCGGGAAAATGCCTGGTGCTACCTGTGGCCAGTTTGCCCTGATGCTCTTGTTTCTTTAGAGCGGACCTTGATAATGCTGCTTACTAAGAGTCTTGTGGCTTCCTCAAGAGACCATTAAAACTGTTATTATTATTGTTATGAATATGGGGGTAGTTATTATTGTCACATTATTCCCTGTTTGACGCAACCTGTCCTGTGATGCAGTGAATAATGTCACTGCCACAATGCGCTCAACAATACTGACAGTGTGTCACAGATAGAGGTGCTCACCAGAGAGCCTCTTGAGTTTCCTCAACACGCTGATAACAGAGAGATTCGGCATTGGGAGAGCCACTTTAATAGGCTTTTTAACTCTTGATCTCAAGGCGAAATTAAACATACAATTTAATTGAATCACGGGCTCAAATGACACTCGTCCCATAAGATAAATTATTATGTGTCCTTCTTGCAGATCTCTTCTCTCTCTCTCTCTCTCTCTCTCTCTCTCTCTTACAGGATTTTTTTTTTTTTTTTTTGCAGCTTCTGTTGTGTGCTAATAAACTATCCAGATTTTAAAATGCACAACTGGCTGCTTCTGGAAGATATCGTTGTGTTTTGTAAATATTTAGTTCCCCGTCTCTCACTCATTCGACCTTGGGTCAATGTAGTGACACTAGGGGTCACCCTTGGGAGCCCCAAACACCTCAGATCTTTGAGAAAAGGCCAATGAGAATTGGTGAGTGGAATTTGCATGCCTCTCCCCCGGACATATGGGTATAAAAGGAGCTGGCTCACAACCACTCATTCAGATTTTTTCTTCGGAGCCGAGCAGTTGTACTATCAGCGAGCTGAATACTACTGCTGTTCCATTCACCTGTTAAGAAGCGTATGCTGTTGGATATATACGGCGCATTTCCAGCGGCTTTCTCTCCTTCTGCACGATGAGTGCAGATTTTGCCCCTGGGCGCTTCGACAGCACTAAAAGAGTGTATATTCCTGCTAAAGAGTATATTTTCTCTATTAGAGCATACACATTGACGTTGAACGTCTTTTTAAAGACGCGTCTTTATAAAGATGCCTTTCCGTCTTTGGGTGATTCCTGGATGCGGTTGCTATCTCTCCACTTCCGACGGCCACAGGCGCTGCCTCATGTGTCTGGGCAGTGATCACACTGAGGCAGCGTTCGTGGATGGTTCATGTTCTCATTGCGAGAATATGACCATGGCAACGTGTATGTGGCCGTCATAGCTGCACACCATGATACAGTGGACGGTAAGTCCTTAGGGAAGCACGACCTGATCATCAGGTTCCTGAGAGGCGCCCGGAGGCTGAATCCTCCTAGGCCACGCCTGTTCCCCTCATGGGATCTCTCCGTGGTTCTCCTGGGCCTTCGCAGAGCCCCCTTTGAGCTGCTAGAGTCAGTCGAGTTGAAAGCCCTCTCCTTGAAGATGGCCCTCCTGATTGTGCTCACCTCCATCAAGAGGGTCGGGGACCTGCAAGCATTCTCTGTCAGCGATACCTGCCTGGAGTTTGGTCCAGGTGACTCTCATGTAATCCTGAGACCCCGGCCGGGCTATGTGCCCAATGTTCCCACAACCCCCTTCAGGGATCAGGTGGTGAACCTGCAAGCGCTGCCCCAGGAGGAGGCAGACCCAGCCCTGTCATTGCTGTGTCCAGTACGTACTTTGCGCATCTACTTGGATCGCACGTAGAGCTTTAGACGCTCTGAGCAGCTCTTTGTCTGCTTTAGCAGACAGCGGAAAGGGAATGCTGTCTCCAAACAGAGGCTTTCCCACTGGATCGTGGATGTCATCGGTATAGCATACCAGGCCCAGGCCGTGCCCACCCCTTTGGAAATACAAGCACACTCCACAAGGAGTCTGGCATCCTCGTGGGTACTGGAGCATGGCACCTCTCTAGCAGACATCTGCAGGGCAGCGGGCTGGGAGACACCCAATACCTTCGCGAGATTTTACATTCTCCGGGTTGAGCCGGATTTGTCCCATGTTCTGTCAGGTATGAACAGGTAAGTTCGGGAATATGGACAGCTGGCCGGGTGTATCACTTGCATATAGCGCCTTTCCCCTCCAAAGAGGCGAAGATTTGCACTTCTTTTCCCATGTGAGTTCATGAACCTGTGAACCCTGGATGTCCTTCCTCCCTAGCCCTCAGCAGAGGAATTCACAGCCGGAACCAGTACGTGTGCTAATATGCCCTTACTGAGGTAGGTGCTCCACAGGTGCCGGTTACTCCGGTATCCCCCTGTGATGTATTTTCCGCAGTACAGTCTCCCTGTCGGCAGACCTGCGTCTCCCTTCAACAGAGCCCTCTCTGTTTGTAGAGCTCCTCCCCTTTCAGGCAGGACCTACCACCGCGCCTCTTCCATGTGCGGCTCTGAGCCCACATGACGTGCTTGCCACATGTTACCTCCCCTCTGGGCAGGATGTGGTCTCCATGGGGTCTTTTCCCCTGAAAGAGTAGGACAGGAAAAGAACACCTTCCCCGGCACATATATTGAGCGTTAAAATGGCCCCAACCGAAAAAACATAAAGAAAACATAGTGAGAAAAGGCTGCGGCTGGCACGGTCTGCTTCCATACTAGATACTTCTCTTCCCCCCCAGGGATGTGGGGAACTACACTACGTTTTTTGGGGTGTTGGGGGAGGCTACGTGCAGACCGGTGCACCTCCTACTACTCACGCAGCAGCTTGCTTGCACCTGCACCGGCAGTCCAAGTAACACAGTTCAGCTAGTTGTGGCGTTTCGTATAGGGACCCCTAGTGTCACTATATCGACACAACGTCAAGTGAGTGACAGAAGGGGAACGTCTCGGTAACTGCCGTAACCTCCGTTCCCTGATGGAGGGAATGAGACGTTGTGTCCCCTCTGCCACAATGCTGTACTACCCGCTGAAATGGCCGGGACCCTGTCTCGGCCCCTCAGCACAAAACCTGAATGAGTGGTTGCGAGCCAGCTCCTTTTATACCCGTATGTCCGGGGGAGTGGCATGCAAATTCCACTCACCAATTCTCATTGGCCTCTTCTCAAAGATCTGAAGTGTTTGGGGCTCCCAAGGGCGACCCCTAGTGTCACTACATCGACACAATGTCTCGTTCCCTCCATCAGGGAACAGAGGTTATGACAGTAACTGAGACGATTTTGTGATTGGATAAAAATACAGTTAATCTTAGACAGCAGCAAAGAAATGGAAGAAGAAATAAGGATCTTTCTCTTTTTATTAAAAAAAAAAAACAACAACTTTCAAACCAGTTGTTATTGACTAGAATTAGAGAAAGTCACATATGTGTTCTTTTCTTTTGATATTAGCATATTTTTGCATTTCAGTGTAATGGGAAATTATCTTTGCAGCTCTTTTGGTTACTTTGCCTTCTCATGGATGAAATTTGTTGTCTGGCATTTACAGAGTGAAACCAGAGAACATTTGCATTTATTTCCAATTGGCCATTGTCCCACAGATGATTTTATTATTTTTTATTCTCTAACTCTTAATTCACATCATTCTCTTTCTCTTTTAGAGATTAAATTCATATTTCTTGTTAT
This sequence comes from Myxocyprinus asiaticus, assembly GCF_019703515.2. Taxonomy (NCBI): domain Eukaryota; kingdom Metazoa; phylum Chordata; class Actinopteri; order Cypriniformes; family Catostomidae; genus Myxocyprinus; species Myxocyprinus asiaticus. The sequence continues at coordinate 7,860,460 of NC_059358.1, read as the reverse complement.
TTGAATCCAATCGGACTCTATGCAAGGCCTGTTTGCATATAGCCTGTAGATATTGTTATATAGATTCGTAGATCTCACAAATCCTAGCAGTTCCTGTTATACATTCATCTTACTAATTTCATGGATACAAATAAAACTACATTTATCCTCATGTTTTGTTTGGTGTCTGTGATAATATAGAGATACACCCATGGCTGTTTTATTTATTTTTATTTATTTTATTTTTTTTTTTGGTTTTGTTGTATTTTTGACTACAGTATGTTTTTTACTGGGGTCAGATCGACCCTAAACAGTAAAAGATCACTATTACGTAATATATTTCTAAAAGTGCATGCCTGTTTTATGGTAAAACAGAAGCGTTAAAAAATAAATTAAATTATAATATCTGTCTACTTTTGATTAGGTCAGGAAAGGAAAAATAAAAGTTTAATTTTGAAAATAGCCTACTATTATCTTTACATGTACAGCACTGAGATCTATAAGCAAAAAAACAGAAAGTCTAACTCAACAGAACATAAGGGTAAATACGGTTACAGTATGGTGCACTATACTTGTATAATTAACATAAATTAACATTATTGGCAATTTTACTTCACAATATGCTGCAAATAATTATTTTGCACACACATGTCCATTTGAGCGACACACACAGAAGGTGTTTTAATAATTCAACCCATGTCCCAGACTTCTTTCCTGTATTAGTGCTTGCAGCAGGCCCGCCCATAAGGGGGAAAAAAGGGAGAGCTTTCAGGGGCCCAGCCACTGGGGGGCCTAAGAGATATAGATCAACACCCCCGATAGTGCTATGACGTCCGGAGATCCTCCACTGTAGATCGCACGTGTGTGACAAATAACGGCGCTCCAACATACCGGCACACGCATTAACTCCCTACCCAATTTTTCAGGGGCCTAGTTGGGAGATTGGGTGGGACTGGGTTGCAGAACTTAAAGGTGAAGATTTTTTGAAGACAATTTTTGTTTTTTCTTTGACAGTTTAATATGCAGAGACAACTATAAGTAAGTCATCGGTAGGTAGATTTCCCCAAAAAAGTGTAAACACTGTATATCTTTGTCGCTTTCAAATTTAGTATCCTGATCAGCCCGACACGGCAACACTGGCTCAACAAAGGACGTGATTTTGGGATGTGACGATATGTTGTTCTGACCAGCAGCAAATGGGGGAATGTTTTGTAAGCCAGTTTGAAACAGTAATTATTTTTGCAATTTCATTTGGTGATGAAAGTAGTGCAAAAACTAAACACTTCACCTTTGGACTAATTAGGCAATTAGTCATTCAATCAACCCACCGACTATTCAATGTTGAAAATAAGTAGTTTGGTGCAACCCTAGTGCAAAAACAGCGTTCAGTGTGCAGGTTTACAAAACAATTCATTTTGACAAACCCTTCAACAACACAAACACATGGAAGTGAGTCAGCGGAGGCTTTGTGTTCTCTCTCGGCATGGAAGTTGGTGTCCTTTGAAGCTCTTTGCTGTGATCCACAGGATGGAGCCGAGGAGCTCGGCAGCTGTAACGCATCTTCTGGGATCGGCCAGAGGAGATTGGGCCGCAGTGACGCACCGCTCATTAGCAGTAGTGAAAGGAACCCCTCACAGATGGCTGTCAGCATTTAAAATACGCTCAGCTACACCAGACATGTCAATTGAGGTTTGAGTTCCTTCTGCACGGTTCTATGACATCGCAATATTCACGTGGCGTTTATTTTATTTCGCTACCGAATCGAAAGAATGCAGGGAAAAGAGCAGAGGGGAAATGGGAGCACACTGACATCTGAAAATGTGTTTTCTAATGAGCGTGCTGTCTACTTAACAAGAGTCTCAGCTTGTCATTCATCAGCGCAAATTACTGGCTCTGCATTTGACGTGTTCTCGGCGTGGCGGATGACAGCTTCGTCTGTTCAGCAAACAGAAAGAGGGGAATGTGGTGGCTTTTCTTTCCATGGTGCCTTGGAAATCAATTAGTTTGTTTACCTGTCACAGTTCAAACGAAGGCTACGCTACTATAAACCTCATCATTTCCATCACGGCACAGTAACCTGCTCTCCAGTGCGCCATAAATAAATGGACAATGGTCCAGATGTAATGTAATAAGAGTGATTCCATCACCCAAGCCAGATCCCATCAATCTCACAGCAGCTAATTGCAGGGACACCTGGCGTGTTTTTGCTCTCGGAGAGACGCCGCTGTGAAAACGTTCAGAGGACAGACAGTTCCTGAGGATGAGATTTAGTTTGAATGCACAACACGAGTCAATTTCATCTCACTAACTGAAACAAAACAAACAGAAGCATGATTTTTTCAGAGCTCTATCCTGAAACTTCAACAAATCAAAACGTTGTCATTCTCCAGACATTTTTGGACTATTGTAGCTTGCCCTGTCCTAGAATGAAACCTGAATTTTTTAAGATTTTGACCAACAGTGTTACCAGTAATGTAATGTAATCCTCGTGGAATTAACAAATAAAAATAGCATGTTACTTATCTTTTAAATTTGCACTTTAATACTTGAGTTATTTTCTAAAAGCTTTAGCCTTAAACATCAACACATTTTTTTAGGTTCGGATGAAGTGACCAACATTGAACATGTACATGCACACCAATATGCTAACAGCTCTAATAACTCGATGCATCTGCTAAATGATTAAATGTAAATGCAGCTGCAAGTGAGTGATGCAATCCGACAAAACTAGATAGCTCCCGTAATAATCAACAAAGCTGTCAAGGCATGTACAGGGGTGAAGGGGTGTAGTGGTAGTATGTAGAGCTAAATAAATAAATAAATAAATAAATAAAATAAAACTAACACATACCTAAAATGTAAAAACAACAACCAAAAACCAAGCATAGTGCTACCTCTTCGGAAGGGAGAGAGAGCATTAACTGACGGTTAGAAAAACACAAAAGTAAATAACATGTTACTTCCCACAGAGGTAAAATGTTAAATAATTGGTTGTACCTACTTTTTAAAGGCCTAACCAATTCTACTTTTTAATTCAATAATTTAACACATTACTTTTAAAAATAACTTTCCCCAATACTGATGACCAGATCTGCATGACAAATCTGACCTGTTGGCCATCGTTTATGTCTGAAAGCCTTTCAGGTATTAGACGAAGCTCAGTTTTGGTTCTGTAAGCAGTTTCACCTACAATACAAGATGTCCGTGGAAGTGCAATTGGTGCAGCTCAAGCAGGATTAAAAGTTGTAGGACGGTAATAATACTAACAGCAATATGAAGCAATGCTGCAGCTGACCTACTTGTAAAAGCTCACAACTTTTCCCCCTCTCATTCCACAATTTAAAAAAGAACACACCGTCCAGCCTTAGAAATACAGTGGACCCAAAATGTATTTGGACACAAATCACACTTAGAAATGTATGAATGTCAAAATATTAAAGCAAGTGACATCTGCAAACAAAAGATGCAATAACTTTCTTAGAACTAAATTCACATGTACTGTACAAGCTATTTTTACCATTATTTAACCAGCTGGTGTCAAGGTCATTTTTAGTAGATTTAGTAGACTTTTCCCTCAAGTTCACACGTGTCCTAGCAGAATAACCATTGGTGTAGTTTAGTACATTAACTATGGGCACGTTCCACTAACATTTGTCAACCTGAAAACGACAATACTTTTTGTCTTCATTTTGAAAAGTATATTGCTTTAGCAACTGAAACTTAACTAATGTCTTTTTATGAAATGTTTTGCTTTAGAAAGTATGTTTGTGCTGTATTTAAATGAAATGCCATTTGGTTTAATATTTTGTTATATAATATAATGGCATTCATACATTTTAAGGTGTCGTTAAATGAGTCTAAATCAGTCAGTTTTTTGGGCTACTGTATTTATTGTTTCACCTTCAGCCATCATACAACAGAATTGACAGGCGGCTTTCAGGGACGTAACTTCTGTTCTGTTAGAACACATAATCATGCATTAAATATAAATTATGTTACACCTCTCCAAATAATCAGTAAGTGATTTGATATATTTCTGCATAGATAAATTAAAACCAATCATGACCTAAATCTCTAATAGATCATATTCATTATATATTCTTTACGAGCTAGTGTGTGCCTTTAATTCTATTTCTATTGCTGCAAGTTTTTGTTGTTTTCCTCTCAACTCTACCCAAGCAACTAAGCTCTTTACAAAGTACTGAACAAAGGAATTGCAACAACAAAAAAACAAAAAAAATCCCTTTTCTCGATCAAACGGATGAATTAATTTGTGTATGCGGTTTTGGTTTGTACATGGTTTGTCAACAGATGGTCAGTGAGCAAGAACCCTTGATTCTGTAACTGTTCTGGGTTTATTTGGTCTTTTTTGGTGTAATAATATGTTCATTTATCTTGCCGTATGCAGGAGATGGAATTAGATCGTAACACATAAAAATCCTCTAACTGTATAGCTTAATGGGGTTCCATTAGCCCAAATCAAAGTGGATGCCGACACACAGAGTTACACAATAACATGGCTAGCTGTGTCTCACAAAATAAAGACTAAAATCCACTGCGTACTGTGCTTTCTACAGACCATGCCGGCCAGCTCATTAAAAGATGAAGCTGACAGCATCCTCCCAAGCAATTTGTAAAATTAGCAGTTTAAAACAACCAATTCGAATGAACTGTGAGCTGGAGTCTTCAGAGCACCTTTCTAATTACATATGCTGTAAACCTTAAAGAGACGTGTCTGTTTATAAATGATGTTGACAAGAATTGTCTTGGTCTTGGTTGAGCACTGGCCAACATGATCACACAGGAAATCAACATGTTGCTTCCAAAGTTCATGTACCCGGAAATCAACTCCATATCCGAATAACAGAAAAGTGTCATCAGACATTTTTTTCATCAATTCAAGCATGAACACATTTCCCTCTTGCGCAAGTTATAGAATGTTGTGCAAGCAGCCTCAAAGACACAGGTTATGGTCACATGGGAACCAAGAAGGAATTGTGTTAATATAAACAATGGTGAGCACGATTCAGATGTTGCATTTCCCCTCTAAGATTACATTTTAACTCCACTGATGGTTAGGTTTAGGGTTGAGGTTTCAGTTGGGGGCAGAGCCAAAGTTTATAAAATATGCATTACTGTATTATATCATTTACAGCTAAAAATAAAACTCACTTTTGGCCCCACTCTGTGCACATTTCACCCAGAAAATGGAGCTCACATGAGACCACATGTTCAACAACACTTCTAGCTTTGGCCACTGGGGGCAGTAATGTAAAAAGAACTACATGAACCCATGACAACATAAACATCCAAAAATTTAGGTTATGCAAGTTATGAAGTCCTTAACATGAATGTTAATCCTTTAACATTATGGAATTTCACTTCCATAATGAGACACATTTCAATGATTAAAAAAATGTAGAACAGAGATTTTATCTAATAGGTATTGATGTGATTTGCAGTGCTGGGTAGTAACGGATTACATGTAATCTGGATTACGTAATCAGATCACAAAAATCAAGTACTTGCAATTGGATTAAATTACATTTTAAAATATTCGTAATTGGACTACAGTTACTTTTTTATAGATTACATGATTACATATTAACAAGGCAATGGCAGTAAATTGTTAATAATTTATTGATCATCCTAGTCATTCTCTTTTTTCAATATTTTACAATATTTTTATTCTAAATCAGCACACCGCTGATATACGTTCGGAAAGTCTTCGAGTGTTTTCGGATAAAAGGGGGAGGGTTGTGTGTATTGCACACAATTGCACACTTTTTCAACCCCTCCCCTCCAATCTCTCAGATCCATTCTATTATGTAATACCCACTGTTCACAATCCAATCAATTACAGATTTTTTTTTTATCGCTGAGTAATGCATATACAGTATGCCCCTGCAAACAAAGTCAGCCATCAATGTTTTTCTGGAAGAAAAAGAGTGTATTTTTTTTACTCTTTCCTCTAAAAACAAACATGCATGGTCTAAAAGCCCAAAACTCAAGTTGCGTAACCAAATTAGGTACCAAGTTATTCACAAACTAACTAGTAGTTACGAACCCCCTAGTGTGAACTTCACTCTAAAGTTTAAGTCCTTATGAACGGCTGTTGCAACCCCATTCTGGTGAATAAAAGTTAGGTGGATATTCTAGTATTTGCTCTATTAGGTGTGACAGACATGTCCATGTCAAGATGGCTCCACAGTGCCTTGAGTTAATGTCAGGAAACTGATTGTGCTCTTGTTGTTAGAGTAAAACCCCGCAGGCTGCCAGCTTGCACTGCTCTTTACCGTGTCCCTATCCAGAGACAACGCTGCACATTGGTTAATATTACAGTTATGTCAAATCTCCTCATTACTGTCCCAAAGTTTCTGTATAGCATTTCAGTGGCTCCTCGCCGCTCGCTCTCCCTGGTGTGTGTCACACACATACACCTCCATCGTTAAAGAGGGTGATGGTGATGGCGGATGACAGCATCTTCTGTGCCTCTCCAGCCACAGCTGCCCATCATCTTGAGTGACATGTAAGGAGAGGACAAAAAAAAAAAAAAAAAAACTCCTCCCAAAGGTCTGGCAGCTGCGTGTGCACCTGCAGTCTCAGACAGAGGCCTGTACCTATGGAGCCACTCATTTACTGTAAACTGGGTCGAATATAGCGGTCTGCACTGAGTCTAACTATGCAATATGGGGATTACAGAATGTATGATGAGAATGTGTTCAGCAGAGATTAAAAAAGGTTATTTATGTTTATTTGTGGTGATATTAGGTCAAGCATCTATTATTTCTTGAAATTATAAAAATCAGTTTCCACTTTAAATTTATCTTATCAAAATGATACTGTATGTCAGTTTAAAACAAAAAGCTCTGTGTTTATCTGATACAGACATTTCAATGTGATTTTTCTATAAAATTCTTTATGACATTTGAACCAATCACAAGTTTCAATTTCATTCAATTTAACAAATACTCAATTTAAAATATCAATATAAACAATATAAGCATTATTGTTACTTGATGTGACATTACGTGACCGTGACAACATTTATGCAAAATTAACCGATATTCCATCAACGTAAGCTACCCCAGAAGTTTTCACTTTTGCGCACTGTCTCCATGTTTATATCGTGTCTCCTGCTGAATGCATTTAGATGCGCTCTACAATATGGAAAAGCCCTTTCTGTGGGCCCCCCCTTCAGTCCAGCCGGGTCCCCCTCAAGCCCAGGCCCGGGACAAAAGGTCCAGTTGTCCCCCCTTATTGGCGGCCCTGGTGTCATAAAAGCAAATGCGACAAGAAAAGCAAATTTCTGAAGCAAACATGTCGGTTTGAATCATGCTCGAGCAGGACCGGTTACAGTGGTGCCATGACCCGGATGGGAGTGAGGTTTGGTGGGGTGAGTGTAACAGGAGCCAGCTGGTACATGAAAGCTGTGCGGTATGTGTAAACCTCACTCCCCTGGCCTCAAGAGGTGCACTAGCGACTGATGCTAGTGACTGTAGCCTTTAGCCTCCTCATTAGCGCGCCCGCCTCCCATGCCTGCTGACGCCAGTTCGAATACCACTCGGAGTTGCCTTGAGTTGATGTCAGGAAACTGATTGTGCTCTTGTTGTTACAGTAAAACCCCGCAGGCTGCCAGCTTGCACCGCTCTTTACCACGTCCTTATCCAGAGACAACGCAGCACAGCCTGCAGGAGCCTTTAGCATCCTCGTTAGCGCGCCCGCCTCCCATGTTGGCTGACGCCGGATAGAATCTCACTCAGAGAGGGTCGAGCAGGACCGGTTACACTACCATGTAAGCTAAACGTGTTGGAATAAGTGTGTAAATGTAGGTGGGTCTGTAATACAAGCTTCTACTTCTAAAACACATTGGAAACTTTCACATAAAACAGGCTTTTCATCAAAGAATTCATCATGTTGATGATGTAAGTATGAAATATGATACGCACTGATTTATAGGGTTAATTTTTGTAAGGGATGGATAAAAAGATTGCGAGGGAATGCAAAACTCATAGTAAGGGAACATAAACTATTGCAAGGGAACGAAACACTTAATGTGGGAGAACGCAAAACTATATCAGAAATTAAATTTCCTCCCTGTCCCCTTAGGGGTTCAGTAGCTTGTTGAGGAGAAGTGTGCCATCACTTTTTTAAGTATATGATGTTAGATGTATTATTTCTGTCTGGTGGCTGATAAAACAGGTAAAAAAAATTCACTTACTTTGAAGGAGAGACTCAAGTCATATCTACAGTTCAGAATATCATAGAGACTTCGGGATGGGCTGTTTTGTCTTGGGCCAGTAAGCAACCACTCAGAACACCCTAGCAATGCCCTGACAAACAACAAACACTCTTGCATTGTGGCAGCGTGTTTCGCAAATGCACACTTTTGTGACTCTCACAAAAAACATGCATGTCAGATAAAAACAAAAAAAGATTTAATATTCTGCACACAAATTCACATTGCAGCAATACCTCCTAACTTTTGAGTTGTTTAGCAATTCCCATTGTTCTCAGTGGTGATCCTCATTATTGTAATACAATAATTTTTACAGAATGTAGTTAATTGTCATTAAACATAATGTCACAATGAAAAAAAAAAACAAATCTGTGAAAAATGGGTTTCATTTTCTTTAAGAAATCATTTATTTTAATAATTTATAGGCTTTGCAGGATGCATGTAAAGAGACCATGCTCTGTAAGAATTGTAAAGATAAAGAAGACAATTGCTTTATTTTCTATATATTGCATTGCTGTTTTACATAACTTCTCCCAAAAACAATCCATTTTACTGTATCTATTCACTGTGGCCCATAAGCAGTCATCAATCAAACTGGATGTCCTTTGATGCTGGCATAAATGAAACATCACTTTAATTGAATCATGCGGTTATGACATGCTATGTTTATTTTCCTTTACACATCTGCTGATATTTTGCAGAAATAGACTTCAATAGGCCTATAACAACAAAAGTAGACTACAATGTCACATTTGCACTTCTTAGCACACGTTTTTACGCTGTTTATGGTGGGTAGGGCGAATTTGTTTGATCTTAACATGTCTTTAAATTAAACAATTAAATAATTGTGCAGGGCTGTCGCGTAAGGTCAAATGCTACCACGGCTACACCCACGCAGGAGAAAAATTAAATTTCACGGGTGTTTTCTTTCATTTCAATTCCCATCCTCGGCCTTTAAGACACTGGAGTATTCTTCTTCTCATATGAAAAAAAGAGCCCATTATCAAAGCATTAAGACATGATTAGACTGACATTTTCTTAAGAAAACCACAAGAGTGAATGTGAGACAGAATAAGAGAGTGAGAGAAAGCATTGTGAAAGGAAAGGAAAACTGCAGATCTTATCAGATGGTAGCATACATAGTGATCTTTGAAGCAGCTTATTACAGAGTACGCTAAGAAGACAAGTGGGTTGGTGTACAGATCAGAAGACTGCACGTGAACGCACCTGCTAGATTTTTGCTATCGTTGGGAGGGTGTCAGTCAGTGTTGAGGCCTGCCAGTGCCAGCCAAGCGCCTTCCCAGCCCCCCTTGCGGTTTTAATATCAGACCGGTCTTGTCTTTCAGCATCCAGGGGGACTAGTTTAAATTCGAAGACGATGATTTTGTGATTAGGATTGTTCAAAGTATTTTCGAGCAGACAGGGAATTTGTGACATTGATGGAATAGAAATATACGTGAATTTGAAGCACATACTTTCGAGACAGTTCGACGAGAGCAGGTGGTGCAGACTTATGAGTCTTATTACACATCGAAGAAAGAAATGTTTATTAATCAAAGTTAGCGATTGAAGCCTTGCTGATAGACTCAAACTACACATATAAACCCAATCTGGAGTCAAATTAAAATTTCTAACCTTCTATTAGTCACACTGCCCTGCTGCCGTATGAAAGCAAGCGATTTTACTGTCAACAGACCATAAGTTTGATAAGATCTGGACATCTTTGTCAATTAGAGGACCGAATCTGTGCAAATGTAATGTCAAAAAATCATTTACATTTCTCTGGATCATACAACACTTCTTGACTTTATAACAACCCTGGTCACCAGCATATGTTGTGTTTTGATTCTGGCCCCTCACTGCAAGATGTAATTTTCTTAATCAATATTTTTATCTCCTGTCCAGTAAAAATACTGAAACATCCATAACACATTGTTAAACAAGGCTTCCCTGAGTGGCAAAATTGTGAATAATTTGTATTTATTTTTTTCAATACATTTTGTTAGATTTATGCTAAAAACATAAACAAAAAAGTCAATGGGTAAAGAAAAATAAACTTAATCCAAGGTATATTCTCTTAAGTCCTCATATCTCTTTTGAGATACTTTATATTTTTACTTTATCGATAACATTTTACAATAAAGTTGTATTCGTTAACAAGTTGCTGTAACTACACACACTATTGCACTTGTGTATATGGTTGTGTGACAATAAAAGTGATTTGATTAGTTAACATGAACTAACAATGAACAATACTTTTTCAGCACTTATTAATTTTGGTAGTTAATTTCAACATTATCTAATACTTTTTAAAATATAAAAAATGAAAATGTTAACATTAGTTTATGTCTTATGAGCAGATGAAATAAAAACAATAAACAATTCTAATTTTCCTAATCAGTATTTTTGTCTTATGTCTAGTAAATATATCTCAGCATCCTCGAAACGAGATAAGCTTCCCTGAGAAGCAAAATTGCTTCTTCTTATTTTTTAATTTTTTTATTGTTTTTATTATTTTAAGCACAAACCTCACTATATTTTGTTAGACTTACGCTTTAAAATATTGCCATTGGGGAAAGAAAAATAAGCTTAATCCAACGTATATTCATTTAAATCCTTATATTTAATGCCATTTTGTTTTCCAAGTAAGCTTGTCTTGTTTCAAGGATATGTTTACTTTATATTTGTACTTTATAGTTATCATTTTACAATAAGGGTTATTCGTTAACAAGTAAACTACATTAGTTAACATTAATTAACAATGTTCACAAACAGAACCTTTTTGTAAAGTGTTACAGAGGAAAAAAAAACAATGGGTTAAGTTATTATTATTTATTTATTTTTTCAATAAAAATGTCTTAATATTTTAATATTTAATGATATTTTCTAATAAAAAGCCTCTCAAGTAAATTCATTTTGTATTAAAGATTTTTAGGTATTTTTGAAAAACAAGACAAAAATACTGATTAACTTAAATACTTAAAAATACTTAACTGACTATTGCCGTGCTGGCATGGAATGCCACACCAGGCCTCTTAACTAACTGAACCAGCAAGATCTTGGTCAGCCAGCTAAATCCAAAGAAGAAAAAAATCATGGTGTTTGACCAGCAATTTTTTGACATATACCGTACATTTTTTCAAACATTACCTCTTCTCTCCATCTCATTCCTCTTTTCTGTCCCAAACTCTATCAACACTTTGTGCTCCATTCACTCCTGCATCCAGTTGCAGGTGACCGAAAATGCAAGCTAACGCGAAGAAATTTCGCACTCTGCTGCAGAGAAATGTTCAAGTTTGGTGTACTCTGACCTGCAAATCTGGATGACGAGAAGACCTGTGACCAATACGGAAAATCGAAACGTCACATACAATATGCATTCTCTTGGCATAACAAAGAATGCATATTTCAAAACTACGTGTTTGTATTGTTGCAGGAAAGAAAATGGACAATATATTTTAACATACTGAATATAATATTATACACTATTTGTGATTTATTATATATTAAAACCATAAGCCATCGCACATGACACCATATCCTGTCCGTTGTGGTATCCAAAATAATTTCGCATGCTCACAGTCTAATGTGACCGCCCCTTTAAGTATAACAGACGCTGTGGTCCCTCATAAGCAGAGCTCCATCCAGGGCAGTGCAGGACAGGGAAGTCACACCTTTTCTGGAGTGTGTTTGAGGCAACGACAACATCATTCCAACTCTTCCTGCCAAGTTATTACATCTGACCTCTGATTAATTAAAACACCACCCTTTCTACAGCTCTGAACAAGAATCTGTCAGTTTTAGAATAATTATGACTTTTCGCTAGATGAGTCTTTTTTAGAGACTGAGAAAAGGGGCTCTGCTAATGTCCAGTGGCTGGATGTTATGTAAGCAGTGAAGACTTCATGACTAAGGCCCAAAACTTGTGCATGGTCAAAGTGCCTGAATGCAAGCTCCTCTAGCTACGTATGTTGCACAAGTGAACAATCCCTTTAATAATCTGCATTTTGTAAAATGCTGTTTGTGTGCATCTGGTACCATCGCAATGGTTGGAGCCATTTTCTTATGCCATCTTGTGCTGGCTGCCTCAGTGCCACTGGCTGTCATTCAGAACAGATGCTTGTAAATAGAATATCATTATCATTTTGGTTCTGCAGTAAGCTGCAGATTTGGTTAAATATAGTGGTGCTTCTTTGTTTCTGTTGTTTTTATTTGGGTGGAAAAGCTGATTCCACACATGACCATCTCTCTATCATCAAGTTGCCAAAGCATAGTCAAAATCAACGTGATTAAGAAGCAGCATTCCTACTCTTTTCAACCAATGAATTTCCATGACTTGAAAGCTAATTTCCTTGCCCAAACTTTTAGCCTTTCATTCTGAAATTGGCACCGAAATCACTTAATCGCAAATTTGTAAAAACAAAACCACAACATTCTTTGATAAAAGTTCAACTGAAAACATTTCATTTTAAATTTAACCCATACAAACATATTACGTGAATCATAAAATGGGCGGGGATAAGCGGCACATCAATGACTAATTGGTAAGGCAGGGCTCAATGCTAAGGATTGTTTCTACTGGCCCGGTCGGGCCAGTGGTTCAGATTTTTACTTGCCCTTCCGAACTTTTCACTGGCCCCAACACAAAAATGAAAAATAGCTGTTTGACCATCATGGCTTTAAAAAATATTTCTGAAGCAGTTATTATTATTATTATTATTATTATTTATAAATATTACGTTTTTAAGGCAATTTCTCCCAAAACTGTATCACATTTATAATTTGCAAGATATGATTTATGCCTTATGTAACCCCATATAAATTCTTTAAAAATTGCACTTTTTTTTTTTACTGTGGGAACAATACTTGTGCTCTGTACCGTTTGACTGTGCGTGCACGTTAAACGGTGTCTACGCTGCATGGAAAGATGAGAGAAAAATGCACGGACAGAGATGGATTTACAGTCTTATAGAAATGAACTGTTGATTTCATGTGTTCCAATGTGTGGATTACTAATTTTCAACGACATTTTAAAATGAAAAAATTGGGAATTTCGTGCACTGTGATTGTGAACTATGGAATACGCGGGCCATCAGGCAGTCCTTATTGTCGAGCCCTGGGTCAGGTATTCTAAATAACATGATATATTTTAAATTCTTCACGTGTGTTTTTAATCCAGTGCAAAGTAACATCCTGATTAAATATTTTAGGACAGAGCATAATAAATAAAAATATATTAACTATAAAAAATTTCATGATTTTTCCATGACTTTGAAGATTTTATTAATTTCCAGGACTTTTCCATGCCTGGAAACCACAATTTTAAAATTCCCTGATATTTCCAGATTTCCCATGACCATGGGAACCCTGAAGAAGGGACTTACATGTTTCAAATCAAGATGGAAAATGGGGAGCAGGCACCAACAGCCCAAAGCGTTGGAGCTTATACTAACCAGCAAGCTGCAAGCAAAAGCTAGATCATGTCTGCACGCTGCACAACACTTTATAGAGAAACTACAATTCTGAGGATTTTAGTTTGGCTTTAATATTTTCAGATAATCTAGATGAGGGTGGAAGTCCAGCAGAGAGCCACACAGAATGAAGTGAATGTTGTCTTAAGTTGTAAGTTGTCTTATTAAGGGTGAAACGACAAAGCAGACTGCAACAGTAAAATCAAGTCTTCCTGATATTTACTATTTGATTCAATGCAATTATAAGTTTGAAGGAATATATCACACAGTTTGCTTGTGACTCATATGTAGTCTTGTACAGTACGAGTTTGAATATGTGAAAATGTGAATGAGATTAAAGCGCTAGTGTAATGGTAGCCAGCTGGTACGTGCCCTGCAATGTGTGTAAAACTCACTCCCCTGGCCTCAAGAGGAGCACTAGACTGACACTAAAGGCTGTAGCCTTCAGCCTCCTCTTTAGCATGCCCGCCTCCCATGCCGGAGACTCTGGTTCAAATCCCGCTCGGAGTGGTCCAGCAGGGCCGGTTACACTAGGACAAAGGGGAAGTTTTTCAGTGAATATGGACTTAAATTTTGGTCTGTTCCTAAAGGTATCATATGGCTTCAGAAGACTAGGTTCTTTAAAAAATGCTGTCAGGTATAGTGTCAGTAGTGCTTCATGCAGTGTTTGAATTGAGACAGAGCCACACACACCCATATTTGTAGCCAATAAAGCATGAGAACTGAATAATAATGTCAGACATATGCGGCATGACTCCACAAGAATCCCTACAATGTGAACCCCTAACAAAATTAACATAATAATTATATATATTTTTTATAATTTGTTATTTTTATATTTGAATGAGTTGTAAGACAAGAGTAAGATGTTAGGCTAAATAATATCCTTTAATTTTTAGAATTTAAATTGGTCATCGTGGCTGAGCTGCACAGTGTAAAGTAGAGTTATAAGTAAGTAGTTATTTTCAGTTGTATGTTTTGCTGAATTGTTTTCTCTGTTGTCACTATCGTTTACCAGCATGGCTTGCATATTTAAAGATACTAAGGGAGAACTGCTCGTCATCGACGCAACATAAATAGATTAAGATATTTTTTTGTTTATTTTTTTTACATAGCATTCATGTAATAATTTTACAACTGTCTGATAGTGAGCAAACATAATGTTAGATAAATACCGACTGAACTATGAGCATATTAACTGTGTGCATATTAATCAACCTCTAGCTACAGTTTAATGAAAAAATAAAAGATGATTTAAAGCTACACTATGTAACTTTTGGCCCTCTAGTGATTAAAAAATAAAACTGAATGTGTCTTGTGGAAGACCATTGTTTTGGTAATTACGTAAGTATTGCTTCGGCTCTGCTCCTCTGCGCGGATCAGTGTGGTTCAAGGCACCGTTGTACACTGGATACAGGACATCTTATCAGAGTGAATGGACAAATAAATAACGAAAGAAAGGAAAAGACGGATATCCAAAAACTTGTCATCTGATCAGGTAAGTGCCATATGTTATGCTGTTGTTGTGACTTATTGAAACCATTGATGTTTTGAAATAAATGACATTACAAAAGTTAGGCAACGTTCGTTAACATTAGACATTATGACTGATAGTCTGATAAGGTCAAACGTTGTAACGTTTTTATAACTGCAGGATATTCTGGCCAAATAGACCATGGTAGTAACTAATTTATAGATTGCCATTATTACCAACCAGTGGTCAACATAATTTCAAGACTCACATGTCCTTGGCAAGCCTTAGACTAAAGGATTTATTTATATAAATTATTGCCGTTATAAAGAAAAATACACGTGTGCTAGCAAGTGAAAAGTTCTGCACCGATTACAGTTTAATTATTTTATTTCACTACACACACAGACATGTGTGAGTGATTACACAACTATACATCAACCATATCAATAAAATATCTTACCTGTTGAGTAAGAAAAAAGCCAACTCTGGGTCGCTTTTAAATCCTTTCAGTTGTCGCCACCTCTGAAAAGCCAAGCCGATGTTGATTCGGGTTTTATTAAGGACTCTGTCGCTTTCCCTTTTTGCTTGTAGACTCTGCTCTGTTTGGGGTTTCTTTGTTTTTACAACCGGTGATTCCCTGGAGGTTTGCCATTTTCAATGATCCATGGTCAATTTTTCTCGTTCGTTGTGACAACAAACGCTTCAGCTACTCCCACACACACGCTACAGTAGCCGGATCTTATTTTCTCTGTGTACGGATATGACGTGACACGCACAGGCAAATGAAGTATGTATGCAATTTCCCACTAAATCCGTCCCAACAGCTCTAAAATATAAATCATTATTATAGGTTTATCAAAGTGTATTTGGTAAAGTAAAGACATGGTTTGGAAGATGGATTTTTGTAGCACTCTCTCATTAATAACATTTTCTTGTTTAAAAAAAATAAATAAAATAACAGTATAGCTATAATGTTAGTTTAGGTGTACCAACAATAATATATCTTCTCCTTCTTTCGGCTGCTCCCGCTAGTGGCCGCCACAGTGGACCATCCGTGATCCACATATTTGACTTGGCACAGGTTTTACACCAGATGCCCTTCCTGACGCAACCCCCAGTGGCTGGGAAACTCTCACTCACACCTATGGGGCAATTTTAGAGTCTCCAATTCACTCAACCTGCATGTTTTTGGACTTCTGGGGGAAACCGGAGCACCTGGAGGAAACCCACACGAGCATGAGGAGAACATGCAAACTCCACCAGAAAGGCTCATTTGAGCTGGGACTTGAACCCAGAACCTTCTTGCTCTGAAGTGACAGTGCTAATCACTGAGCCACTGTGCAAAGAAGAATTATATCTGACCATTATTGTGAGGTGAAAATGAGGATGCACTCTGCCATTGTCACCCAGTATGTAAGTTCCTTCAGAAAACTGCGCACTGCGCATTCGGGCATGTTTAGTATTTACCGATGTAAAAAATCTGGTTTGGATTATTTATAAATACTGGGACAGATAATAGTCAATGTTGCGTTGTGTAACCGCAAACATTTGAAAGAAAAAATCTGTTTCTAGTATTCTAGATTTAATGAAACTCCAGGGGACCCCCCAGGTTACATTATTTTCATCTTATGGGGGGTCCGGGACCCCCCCAAACTCCCCTTCAATTCGATCAGTGGCTTCCTGTCTAACATCTAAATTAACTTGTTTTCTGGGTCATGGACAAATAAGGATGTCAAAGGTAAGAAAATTGAGAAATCTTTAAAAATCTAGTTTAAATCACGTGTAGAAATTTAACATTTATAGCACTTTCTACAAAAACAAAAAAATAATTTAATGACTTTAAATGTGTCAAGTGGTCTTGCTATTAAGTGTAAAAATATATATTTTTAAATATATGAAATTATATTTATTATATCAATTATTATTATTATATTTTATTATAATATTGTTTTAAAAAACATAAAATTATATTTTATTATATTAAAATATTTACAAGTATTAGAAAGGTATTGAGATGCTTCCTTTACTCATTGAATACATGTGAGTGTACATAAAGTTTTGAAAATGTTTTTCAAGGTAAAAATATATTTGTAAAAATTTCTGAGTCACAAATATCAAGAAGTTTTCTTTGGGTTACTCCATTTGACCTGAAAAAAATTTGACTTCATAAAAATATATATTTTTTTATTTATTTATTTTTAGCTTCATATAAAGTAATTTTGTCACATGACAACAGAATGGTTATGCCACCTGACTTTGTGGTCACTGACCCTTATTCATAAATAATATTTTTTTTTTTTAATATTTTAACAATGATGAAGTCATTTTTTATTTATTTTTTTATTTTATTTATTTTTTAGGGTTAGAATGGGTAGGAAATAGATTTTAAACTGCACATTCATACTTTTTAAAGTAGTGCACAAGTCATATGGACTATTTATGGTCCCTTTTTTGTCCTAGTGCCTGGTCACTAAATGTTTTCATTCAAAGGTGCAGTTCAGCCATTCTGCAAAACATCTCTTTTGTGTTCCATTTTTTTTTTTTTTTTTTTTTTAAAGCAATCTGGGTTTGGAACAAAACAGGGTGAGTAAATTATACATCATTTGTATTTTCAGGTGAACTATTCCTTTAAGTGAGCAAAATTAATTACTGTAATTCAATTAAAGCACACACATATCTTGAATAATAATTGTCTCTTTTTCAGTATGCATGTTAGAGATATCATCTAACCAGATAACAAACAAAGAAATCAAAACAATGGCAAACAAAATCACAGTTGAAACACATTTGTCAGTTTGATAATGTAGCGATAAGGGAGAGATTAATTTCAGTATGCAATCTCACAATCATTGTCATTTCCTCTGGTGCTGTGGTCTCCTCAGAGAGTTTGTAACTATCTGCTGCATCTCCAGCGCAGCATCTTTACATATTTATTTAGCTGTCATGTGAATCCACACAG
Organism: Myxocyprinus asiaticus; assembly: GCF_019703515.2. Classification (NCBI taxonomy): domain Eukaryota; kingdom Metazoa; phylum Chordata; class Actinopteri; order Cypriniformes; family Catostomidae; genus Myxocyprinus; species Myxocyprinus asiaticus. The sequence continues at coordinate 7,842,338 of NC_059358.1, read as the reverse complement.
ATCATCAGGGCTGATAGTCAGAGCAGATGAGGCAGTAATTGTTCTCTCTGATAAGAGCTGCCTGCCATGATGCCTGTGATTTCCTGCAGTAGGGCTCAGAGAGAATGGAGATGGTAAACATTTCAGACCACTGTGGCAGGGTGAAATGAAGTTTTTAATGTCATTTAAGATAATATATATCGTGAAGTCCAGAGGTCTGAGACCCTTTTTTCATTTAAACTTTAAAATAATCAGTTTTTGGATTTTGAAATTTTTTAAATGAATAAAAGGTTTGAAAAGAAATGTTTGAGAAACATTCTCCACTATTTCAAAGTAACTAATCAAATGTAAGCAGCCACATTAATTCCTTTGTACAAAAGGTCAGATTTTTCTGCTTCCATTGTTTGCTTTTTTTTTTCTTTTTTTAATTCATCCAGAAATAACATGGATTATCAACGTTTTGTGGAACCTTTCAAGTTTCAAATCACTCAAATTGTTGTGCTGATAAAATAAAAAAATGTTTTTATTAATATTTAGGTTGAAAAAAAAATAATAAGTGCAACATACAATACAAAAAATGTACACTGGTCAGTCTTTTGGACCCCACTATATGTGTTATTCATTTTTGATATTAAATTGAATTAAATCAGAGTGAATAAAAAAGAAGGGTTTACAGCACAAACATATAAAATTGTTTGATTCAGTATTAAATATAAATGCTGATTTCTTTTGACAAAACTGGATACATGAGAACCCTTGTTCCCAGCACAGTATAGCTCTGCCTCTTTTATGCTTTTTCTTGAACTCGGTGACATTTGGGGAAGAGTTGGCCCGGGTCATGTTTTACCGCCAGTGAAAAGGAGAATATTAGCATTACGAAGAACTCGAGACACGGAAAATGTCCTCTTTGATTTCGAGACAAGAGCAAATATCAAGCCTTTCTCTACTAAACAGGATGTTATTGCACTGATCTCTGATTTCAGAACACTATTGACCTACAATCCTCTCCCACTTTTGTAACATGACCATTTAAAATATTTCAGAAATGCAACCGTAAGCGAGGATGTCACAGGGTCCCACAAATATCTGTCTTTAAAATGAACATGTCTCAGTAGAAGCAAAACTGTACTATTCTCCATTATACTTGCACAGAGAGAGAGAGAGAGAGAGAGAGAGAGAGAGAGAGAGAGAGAGAGAGAGAGAGAGAAACATTCAGTTGCTCAATGATGCCATCTAGTGATTCAGCTTGCACCCGTGCACATGTAGATGAAGAGAGAGAGAGAATAGCCTAATAGAAAGAAATGTGTGCATTACAATGATCAGTATTTGTATTCACTGTGTCCTTTTGTTCTTGGATTTATCCAACTTCAATTATAAAAATAGCATTAAAATATCAATTAATGACTTCAGTGGTAAGTAGATTTCTTCATTCAAAATAAACATCAGATTGCCCCAGTAAATGATTTCTGGAATGTAATGCAGCTGGGGACAGCAGACAGCAGTGTGTGTGTGGTTATCGGCTGACAAGTGTTTGCAAATCTTTTTAATTATGCCGTGAAGCAGCTACAGTAGATACAAATGAGGTACTGTAACTGTTACAATCAGTAAAGCATGTGTTTTGGGTTTATGGTTAACATGCTAGGTGAATGCAGTTAAAGTGGCACACTTTCTTATATGTTATTGTTTTTAAAATATTTTTGATCCAAATGGCATGATCAATGTAATCCCATACACACCAAAGTAAATATGTAATATCTCAAGTACTCATGATACTGTGCTACAAAATACAATATGAATATACAATGTAATGTTGAAGAGTACAGTTGTGCAACTGGAGTGATCATATTAAATAGAGTAGATAGAGCCTGGCAGAAATAAATTATAAATAAGTGTCTGGTAAGTACAGGTACATATGTGTGCATATGTGTGTATTATAATCATTATTGCATTAATCTGAAAGTACTAATTAAAGTCACCTGCAGCAAGCGACAGCAAAAATATACATTATTCTAACAATTATTGCTTTGTTCTCAATCATAAAACTGAATTCAGCCCAACAGCACACCCTGACCGTGAAACACAGATCTGCTAGAGTCGTCGTCCTTTTGCATACAGTGAACATCTGAAAAGCTTTAACTGAGAGATACTGTTAAAGAGCATGTAATACTTTCTTGATTTAAATGCAGTTTTTAATTGGATAGAGCCCCATTATTTTTCAATACAGAAAGGGCAGTGAGGCACGCAAAGCTCTTGAATATTTTTGCAAAACGTGTTCGACAGCATAATGATTAAACGTGGCACTAAATTTGCCTCACAAAATGAAAAGCAAACTTCATGCAAGGCGTAATTTAATTGTTCCCCTTCACATTTCCCGCCTCCCATTGTTGGAAGCTTTGCATTCTCCAAGTCTCTGCAGTGGTGCTTGACGTGCCACTTTGTGACAAATTCACTGGAATCTACAAACCCTGTGACATACTGTGCTGTATATGAGACACACAGCACAAACATGCTTCATTCTATTATAGCAAATATGCTGTGTTATTGTGTGGTTGTCATTTATGTGTCCTTATGTACCCTTCATTTGGAAACATGTGACCAAGCGTTCGTCCAGTTTATCATTTTTATAATGATTCTATGAAAATAAAATAACTCAGTTGTTGTAAGAAAAGTCTAATAATATATTAATTCCGCTCCAAATAGAGTGGAAAGAGAATATTGTAGATATTTTAGTAACTATCTTTTATTTTTTTTAATTAATTTATTTATTTTTTGTCTATTAACAGTAGAGGATAATGGTTATATCTAAAAGAGTATTTGTATCAGTAAAAAAAAAAAAAAAAAAAAAATCAGATATGCAATTCAAGTCACTTGCCATTTGAGCCTGTGTAATTCAGGATTAGAGTGATTGACTTAACCTGTGTGTAATACAGATAAATACTGCCATCTGCTGGCGAGCGTGCATGAATTCATAAAATGAAAAATGAAAACCTGAATAGAAATAATGTTCCAAGATATATAAAAATACATGGTTCTTTAAACATCTGTGTCATGATGTAAATTGCCACAGAAATAATTTTGACTTGTCCCTCAATCATCATAAAAACAAAAGAAAACCCTATGTACACTAATGCAATTACAATGAAAGTCAGAGTTCAAAAGGAGAAATGTGCAGTCTGTATTTTTGTTAAAGCGCTTACAGTGCATCCAGAAAGTATTCACAGTGCTTCACTTTTTCCACATTTTGTTATGTTACAACCTTATCCCAAAATGGATTAAATTAATTATTTTCCTCAAAATTCTTCAAACAATACCCCATAATGAAAACATGAAAGAAGCAAATTTATTAAAAATAAAAAAACGAAAAAAATCACATGTACATAAGTATTCACAGCCTTTGCCATGATACTCAAAATTGAGCTCAGGTGCATCCTGTTTCCACTGATCATCCTTGAGATGTTTCTACAACTTGATTGGAGTCCACCTGTGGTAAATTCAGTTGATTGGACATGATTTGGAAAGGCACACACCTGTCTATATAAGGTCCCACAGTCATCAGTGCATGTCAGAGCACAAACCAAGCTATGAAGTCCGAGGAATTGTCTGTAGACCTCCGACACAGGATTGTATCGAGGCACAGATCTGGGGAAGGGTACAGAAAAATTTCTGCAGCATTGAAGGTCCCAATGAGCACAGTGGCCTCCATCATCCGTAAATGGAAGACGTCTGGAACCACCAGGACTCTTCCTAGAGCTGGCCGTCCGGCCAAACTGAGCGATCGGGGGAGAAGGGCCTTAGTCGGGGAGGTGACCAAGAACCCGATGGTCACTCTGACAGAGCTCAAGCATTTCTCTGTGGAGAGAGGAGAAGCTTCCAGAAGAACAACCAGCACTTCTGCAGCACTCCACCAATCAGGCCTGTATGGTAGAGTGGCCAGACGGAAGCCACTCCTCTGTAAAAGGCACATGACAGCCTGCCTGGAGTTTGCCAAAAGGCACCTGAAGGACTCTCAGACCATGAGAAACAAAGATGGAACTCTTTGACCTGAATGGCAAGCGTCATGTCTGGAGGAAACCAGGCACCGCTCATCACCTGGCCAATACCATCCCTACAGTGAAGCATGGTGGTGGCAGCATCATGCTGTGGGGATGTTTTTCAGCGGCAGGAACTGGGAGACTAGTCAGGATCGAGGAAAAGATGAATGCAGCAATGTACAGAGACATCCTTGATTTAAACCTGCTCCAGAGCGCTCTGGACCTCAGACTGGGGTGAAGGTTCATCTTCCAACAGGACAATGACCCCAAGCACACAGCCAAGATAACAAAGGAGTGGCTTTAAATAAATTTGCAAAGATTTCAAACAAACTTCTTTCACGTTGTCATTATGGGGTATTGTTTGTAGAATTGAGGAAAAAATGAATTTAATCCATTTTGGAATAAGGCTGTAACATAACAATATGTGGAAAAAGTGAAGCGCTGTGAATACTTTCTGGATGCACTGTATATGAATTATTCTGTAAAGAAGTCCAAATGGTCCTTTTGGAGTGAAACTACTTTTTAAGTGGAGGAACTTAGTATAGCCTACATTAACTGTATAGTTATGGACTTAAACTGATAGTCTATGGGCAGGGTTGGGGAGTAACGGAATACATGTAACTAGATTACGTATTTAAAATACAAAATATAAGTAACTGTATTTCACTACAGTTACAATTTAAATCATTGGTAATTAGAATACAGTTACATTCAAAAAGTATTTTGATTACTGAAGAGATTACTTTGCATTTTATTGTCATTTGTTTCATTTAATATTTAGTCCTTTCAGATGGAAAATATTTACACATATATATGATGCGATCCAAAGTGCATTTGAACAGCGGTGAAAAACTTTCTTATGATGTGTTACATTCATACGAGCAGACAGAGAAGGACGTTTGAAGTTTGGAGCAGAAGAAATAGAAATAAACCTTGTGTAAATTGTCAGCTTTACACTAAGCTAAAATGCTATTTCTAGCCATTTTACATGCACATGTTACCAGGCACAATCGTATTTTTTTTTTTTTTTTTTTTTATCAAGAAAATTCACGTTGGATCATAATTTCTTTTTTTTCTAGTAAGACCTTTGATATTAGGGCAAAAATCATATTCTTGATAATTTTGTATTGTTTTCCTGTAAAAATATCTAAAAATCCTTAAAACAAGATCAATTTGATATATCTTGTTCAGAAACAACACCGCATAATATATTTAGGTTTTTCAGAGAATGTATTTTTAACTTGTGTATTAACTTGTGCAGAGTTTTTATAGTCAAAACAAGTGAAAAAAAATCTACCAGTGCTGAAGTAATCCAAAGTATTTAGAATACGTTACTGACCTTGAGTAATCTAATGGACTACGTTACAAATTACATTTTACAGAATGTAATCTGTAGTGGAATACATTTCAAAAGTAACCCTCCCAAACCTGTCTATGGGGCAAGTGTACAGGAGTGTTTACAACCAGAAAAGTGCAGTCCGTGTTTTTGTTAAAGCACTTACATGGATTATTCAGCAAATGTGTGCTATTTGATCAGTAAAGTTGTCTAAACGATCATATGTTATGAATCAATGTGAAAAAAACTACTTTAATACAATTATTAAATCAGCATCAATGAAAAGCAGAACAACAATTAGGCTATATCGTATACTCTTCTGCCATGACACAGTAGGGAGGCACAACTTCACAAGCAAAAATGGTCCTGAAAATACTCTAAAATTACATGTTTCATTTAATTTCCTAGAAAATTATAAGCGCACAAATAAATCTAACAAATTATAATATTTGCTTCATGTTGGGGTAAAATACAACTGGTTGCATGTTCTTTAAAAGTTTCGTGAGATTCACCCAACGTCAGTATGCTTCTCTAGTGTTTTCATTTTTCAAACAACAAGGCAACCACAGCAGGAATGCCAAACTGCTCCAGGTGATCAAGGTATCCGGACAACACTTTCTGAACTATTCTAAACTTCACGACTAAAAGTGCATTCTTATCCCTGTCTGCAGAGGCGCATTACAGATGGCCTGGCATTCTTAACATTTTATACTCTGATTACACTTCAAATCAACCTGTAAATCCTCTTAAGGCATGCAGAATTTTGTAGTGTGTTTATGTGCGTGTGAGAGAGAGAATAAGAGAGAGAAAAATAAATATAGAGAGAGGTTAGGTACTTATAAACCCTAGAGGCTTGCTTATCTTGCCAGCACATGCATCTTTGTGTCTCTCGTGCATGTCTGTTTCCTATTTTTTTTTTTTTTAAGGCAGCAAAGACAAAGTAAGCTGCACAAGATGCTGTGACAGTGAGAAGACTTTCCCTGAACCGGCTGATGCAATTCACAGCTCTGAAAATATTCCTGCGCTATAACAAAAAGCCCAACGGAACCAACAAAACAGCAAAACCACAAATAAATCATTACAGATATGTCATTTCACTGCACATTGAAACAACGCTGCCAATGCAAATTATCATGCGAAGACAGAAGATGCACAACTGCATGTAACTTTTTTTGTGCAACTGTAGCCAAAGACACATGAGTGCTAAAAACATTAAGAACCATCCACTGATCTTTTGAAGTAATTGCTATTGCTTCTTATGTTGAATCAATGTGCGACCATGTTATTGATGACAGCAAAATACATCATCACTAAATTATTTCAACTCTATCACAAAAAAAATTAAAGAACAAAGAAAGACAATGTTTCCTTATGTATGCCTACTATATGAGAAATATGCAAGGCCTTAACCATGTCTTGAACACTGGGGGGACCAAACCATTTTGGGGGTGGGGGGGTCACGGGAGTTGAGGTCACAAATATAATGGTCTTCTTTGGTCCTTTAATATAGTAAAGGTGCTGAATGCAATACGTTTTTATACTTTTTGGTTTTAAAATATATATATATTTTTTTTTCCCACACAGAAGTTCACAGTACAAGACTAACACTGTGTCTGCATTGCTAGCAATTTCCCTGTTTCAGTCATCTTTTCTTTCTTTTTTGTGCTGTCTCAAAGAAAAGACTAAAATTACATGACTGTGTCAGCTGGCTAGCAAAAATAAGATACACAAAATTATTTACTGCCCTCAAAACGCTCTACTTTGTGTTATAGATCATTTAAGTCCCGCCTTCATCGATTTGATTGGCTATCTCATTTGACATTGACGAGCTGTGTTAGACTACTGTGCATGCTTAAAAAAAAAAAAAAAAAAAAAAAAAACATTTAAACCATTGTGTTATTCCTGAATAACACAATGACAGTTAAACAGCGGTGCATAATGAACATTGACATTCTCTGTTGTGCTTCAAAGTAGAAAATTCTCGGTTTAATTCAGGTTTTGTAGTCTGTACAGCGCTGTTTACCACTCCGCACGACCCAGTCAAGCCTGTTTCATCTGTGCAGCGCGAGAACAGCGCGCGGTGCACAGATGGGAAACGCATTTAGTGAGATCATCTTTTATTATCAAGTAAGAACAAGAGCAGTCTTCATTTGAGCTAACCAGTGCGGCTATTTATAACATATTCTAACCCTAACCATACAGTATAACATGATTTAGAAAAGCGTTTGTACTTTAAACCTCCTTCAAACACTGAACTCAAATGAATCATTTTCTGAACCGCTTCATTTAAACGAACAGTCAGAACGAACCGACTCGCACAGATGAATCGTGCTCATCACCAAGTTCATGTCAGAAACAGTCCGGACAGGTCGGGCAGGTTTCGCAATGAGGTGGGCGTGAGAAAACACTCAATCACAATAAGAGAGACAGAACAGAGCTTCATTTCTGAGAACAACACACCTATAACATTACTCAGCACCGGGAATTTTAAAGTTTGTGCATGAGTACTGAAGAAAATAAAGTCATAGAACAAATTTAGGATTATTTGTAACAACTTGTGAGCATTAAGATTACCATTGTCAAACATAGAAAATATGACAAATCAAAGCAGGATTTTAATTAAAGGCGGAAAGGTGGTAAATGAGGATTGTTCTGAGGTGGCAGATGTGTATATTGAAGATGGAGTTATTCATGCAGTGGGCTCAGATCTGCAGGTACCGGCTGGCACACGAGTCATCGATGCCACAGACAGATTGGTGCTACCAGGTGGAATAGACACTCACACCCACATGGAATTGGCATTCATGGGCACTAAAGCTGTAGATGACTTTAATACTGGTACCAAGGTAAATAAAATATGTTCTGGACATCAGTTATAACTCCTAAAGAGTCTGGTTAACTTAGCTTAATTAATTATTAACTTACAGTAAAAGTATTCCTATAACAAATGCAACAATAGTTTAAATCACAGCGTTGTTGTTTTTGTCCTTTTATACCTACAACAGTTACTGCTGAATAACACCCTCTGACCGCTTATTAAAAATGAAGTACCAAATCTCCAAACTATTATGTCAGTGAACTGTAGATATTGTTACAGTACATTCTCATTTGATAAAGGTTTTGAAAGAATGTTTGGAGGTTATCAGACACACTGAAACGTATTGTTCATATTATGATAAAAGACTGTGGTAAAAGGATTATGACGTAATTATCATCATATCTCACTTTCTGGATCTGCTTATATACTCCCGATTGTTGACCCAGTCTTATGTTATGTACTGATGTCATGCTTTGTATCTCATGTGGGGAAAACTAGTGTGAAATGTTGCACTTCAGTATATTTAGCACTGTGGATGCATTGCATTTATACAAAAAGACAAAAAATACATTTTCAAAAAGTCATGGAAATTTCTATGTTGAATATACATTTTATATGTTATGCTCAGCTCTGAAATATTTCATTGGCCAGCAATGTTTCTTTGTGAGTGCCATTTAAAACATGAGTTTTTAAAAATCCTTATCAAGTAGTCAGTACATGAGCGACTGAAAATGTAATTGGAATTCCCTGGATATGAATTACTCAATGTCATTAGTAACTAACAAGCTTCTCTGTTCACAGGCCGCAATTGCAGGAGGCACGACAATGATCCTGGACTTTGTCATTCCACAGAAGGGGTGTTCACTCCTCGAAGCCTATGAGCAGTGGAGAAGAACAGCTGACCCCAAAGTCTGCTGCGATTACTCCCTACACATGGCTGTCACCTGGTGGGATGACAATGTATGCTCACACACAACCATATATATATATATACACTTTATAAATAGTTTAACACCTAAAGGGATAAATAGCATTTTTGACAAACTATTTACTTAACTAATTGAAAAGACTCAGTTACATCAGTGGCCTAGAAAAAGCTGCTTTATTCTACATAATGATGAGATCACGTGATGCTACTTTCTCGGTAGCCCCAATATTATTGGACACATTCAGTTGCCAAATAAATGAATTACGGTTGTTAATTAATTGCATTAATTACATGCATAAAATGGGACTTTCTCTAGGTCAAGAAGGAAATGGAGACTCTTGTTCATAAAAAAGGTGTTAACTCCTTTAAGATGTTCATGGCATACAAAGATGTCTTCATGCTGCGGGACCACGAACTGTACGCAGCATTCTCCCAGTGTAAAGACATTGGGGCAATTGCTCAAGTCCATGCAGAGAATGGAGACCTTATTGCAGAGGTGAGAGCTTTTCTGAGTATATAAAAGACCGTGTCTATGAATCATATGCCAATAAGGCCCATCGTTGTCAATATAGTAACAGATCCTTTGAAACACTGAAGTGACACTGAACAATTAAGAGTTGAACATAGCAATAACATGTGCCAAAAAGATTCATACAGGATGGCATGTTGATCGGTCCATGACTGCAAATGGTAAATTATTAACTCCTTAGTGACCCTGACAACGCTTAGGAGTTTAAAAATGACACATTTGCAGAATTAATGCATTGTCTTTCTAAATCTAAGTTACCTGGCCATACAGAATGTTAAACTGGAATTTGAATTGGAATTACCGAAACATGAATTTACTGAATTGCAATTCGAACAAATTCAACACAGTCACATAACAGAAGAATTCCATTAGCCAAACACACATTTTATAACAATACATTATTGCATAATATCTTTTAACTAAGGATGCCTTTTTTCCTGATATGTTACTCCTTAACTGTTTAGAAATATTTCTCTAAACTAAGTTCAATACTATCTTAACAATTAATGTAATTAAAAATAACCACAAAATGCCCACCACAATTGCTTACAGATTTTCAACTTTATAAAAATACATATTGATATCAAAATTGGAATCTATTGATTATACAATATATTGAGCTACAGTAATACTACTAAAATGTCATATTAATAAACAAACAAGCGTCACAAGAAAGTTACATTATTAAATATCATTTGGAAGCTCTTTTAATGATTTTTCTAAGCAGATTCCCACACCAATATATTGGATTTCTTTTAGCACAGTGGTTAACAATCCTCTTCTTGCATCAGCATGGGTTTGTGAAGAGTTTGTGCAATGATGCTCTATGTATTTCCCCCCTGAGTTAAACCTCACTCTGGTTTGAGGAAAGTAAATCAGTGTGTGGATATTTCTTGTTAATCATTCTTTAAATATAAAGCTGCTCAAGCCCTAAACAAACAGCTCATGTTGTATAAGAACTGACCTGTGCCTTTAAACTATCCATGTGTCATTACCTTTAAGGTGAAATGTGTATTTTTTTTCTCTTGATTTTTCAAAAAATACTTTCTCTTATGCAAGTTATTACTAATTATAAGTTACAATAAGTTAGCAATTCGTTGGTGTAAAGGATGGCTATTTAGTAGTTTCAAAACCTTGCTGTGTTTGAACCAGTGGCATGAGTTTGTGGCACCTGTTTGTCAAAACAATGGTCGGGACACGCCTGAGGGGGTGGTAAGAGTATTTTGGTAACCTGTTTGGAAACAATCAACATTGTTGCAGTTTCAATTGGTGAAATTAAACACTTTACCTTTGAAGTCAACATTAAATGTCATTTGCAATCCATTTTACTTCTTAATGTGATGTTCAGTGCAAAAAATGTAGTTCAGGATCCATCTAAAATTGATTAGATAACCAAAAGTGGTTGTTGCATACCAGAATGGAGTCAGGTGGTTGGATGGGAGTGGTTTAAAAAGTAAGAGCGATTTGTGACGTCAGTCAAAAAAGTAATGCTGTTTCAATGGAGGAACAAGTTATTACATTTTGATAAAAGATTATGAGAAATGTTTTCTTTTTTACATTTTTAAATAAAATAAAAAATATATTTTTTTTTTCTGAATAGCATGCACCAATGAATCATGCACAATAAGATCAGGAATGTACAAGAAAGGCCCCGGCAAACTCGCTCTTCGCTCAGGCCCAAAAAGAAGTTCGAAACAACTGAGCAAAGAACTGCTTGTGAACATTCAGTCACAGACCATACTGCTGGGGGAGGCAATTAGAAGTACATTTAAATATGAGGACGCTCAAGAATACATGTAAAGCATCAACAAATATGACATTAAAATGTGTTATCAATGACCTCATGCTTCATTCTATGTGAAGAATTCACACAAGATCAGTAAAAGAAGCTGTATTAACTACTCATTGATGATTTAAAGCAAGATAAATGCAGTAGATAAAGCGTAATTTGTAATGTTTACCTTTTGCATTTATGCCACTAATACGCTTACACTATATATGCGACCATAATATGCGCAGTTAGCAATCTGTTATTGTTTATTATTATTATTATTATATGATGAAACTGATACTACTGCAAAGATGGGTGTATAAAAGGGTGTTAACGGGCAGATTACAGACAAAAGAATGATGATAGGCATATCTTACTTTTAGGCAGATATGTGAATAGGTTTCAGCTGCAGATGGCACATGAGGGAAGCAGCATATCAAACAACAGCAGGAATGGCCACTTAAGAGTTTTTTTATTATTATATTTGTTTCCTTTTTTAGACTAATTAACCCCCCCAAAATTGCACAACAAGTTCTTGGAAAATGTCTCTATGAGAACAATTGTATGCATGTAGGTAAATTTGCACCAGCTTGGAGCTCGCTAATAACTCTGCACACCAGTGGGTTCATGTTGACTGATCTTAACTGACTGAACAGGAATTAATTGTCCCCTTTAAAGTAGCTGGAGTGCATTTCTTTTGGCTAGATTTTGTTCTAAATGACATCACTCCTGTTCATTCTTCGATTTCGTTGGAAGTGTGCAGGGGCCATAAGAAATGGTAAATAGGGTCAATTTTGATTTTATGTTGACTTCAAAGTGTATAATTTCATAGTGTTTAATTTATTGACAGGATTATTAACTAACCAGTCCAATTCAGAAATAAATAAAAAAAAATCTAAACCAAAAGCAATGATAAGTTTTCATGCAGGGCAAAATGTGAAACATTGCATATTCTGTTACAAACTGGTGCTATGTGTTACAGTCTGTCTCCCTCGTTCTCTTCAAGGACTCTTATTGTGAAGTTTTTCCCCCAGACTCCATTTCCCAGGATTCACTGCCCTAATCACTCCTATCAGTTCATCATCACCTGCACCTGCCTTCTATTCCCTCATTTGTTTCTCAGTGTATAAATACCCTCTAGTTTTGTTAAGTCTTTGTCAGTCCTTGAAGTGTTTTGTTATGAGATGTTATGTTCTGCTTAGTTTGAATGTTAAAGATTTAGTGTTTGTCCCAGTGTTTGTTCCACTCCAGCGTTTACTATTGTTGAGCCTTTCTTCTGTTTCCACTCCTGCATCTCCTCTCTTCCTCTCCAAGACACCCACGTTACACTATGATAATCCAGTGACACGTTTCTCTTAACTACTGTTAAAACATTTTTGCATATGATGATTATGCTAGAGGACTATTATTAACCAGCTATTTTTATCACAACTGACCACATTTGTTTTAAGACCGTCAGCTATTGCCAAATATGCAGTAAATGCATAAGAACTATAAGATGTGTCATCTGGGTCATTGAGCAGTCAGGGGTAGATTGAGCAGTATTTAAAACAAATTTACAATGCATCTTTAGGCACATTATGAATGTTTAAAACCATTTAAATACAGTTTGCTGTCGTAATATTCTTTTAAATAAAATCACAAGATACCACAAATGAATATGATTCCACTGGAGGGCACCAAATACATAAATGCTGTTTTAATGAGATTTAACGAGGAGCTGTGCTTGTTTAACAAGGTCAAGTGTAATAGACTTGTTTTATAGAGAAGACTTTAGCAGCTGGATCACAACCAGAATTTATTTATAATTGTTACAGTGCTTGCATGCCAGCATTTATTAAAATGTATCTTCCTTTTCTTCTCAACAATTTTCTGCAAGTAGAAAAAAAGAAAACATTCAAAATGCCTGTTTAAAAACTGTTGATACTGCAAATAAATACATTAAAAAAAGCCTATTCTATTACTTTTGTGCAAGCACTGCTAGTTCCTTTAGGGCATGCAAATTAACTTATATAAAATTGGCTAAATATAATCTTGATTCACCTTGTTACTCAACTGACTTACTGTAAGTATTGATTTGTTTGTATGTGTGTTCACACAGGGCGCTAAGCGTATGCTCTCTCTGGGCATCACAGGTCCTGAGGGTCATGAGATGTGTCGTCCAGAGGAAGTGGAGGCAGAGGCCACACAGCGTGCCATCACTGTCGCCCATGCTGTTAACTGCCCGCTATACGTGGTGCATGTCATGAGCAAATCTGCAGCGAAGGTGGTGGCTAACGCACGGAGGAATGGTGGGTGAGCTGGAATAAGACAAGACAAATTATTATTTGCAGCAGAAGAGGGTTTCAAAAACATGCAGGCCAGGATTTTTTGCAGGCCGTTTCCATGCTCATATCCCACAAACATTTCTTTAGTTTGTTGTATGTTGAGCTATGTTCAGACTGTTAATCCAAATCAGATTTTTGTGCATATCCGATTGGAATCCAATCATATTTAGCAAGTCTGAATGGCAAAAAAACACATGAAATCTGATTTTTACAAATCCGTTTCAAGCTACATTCATATGTGGTTTGAATCCTATTCAAATATTCTGGAAATCCGTTTCGGTCAGACCGCTCTGATCAGGTTCAGATCTCAAGTGTCTTTTTGCTGTATGTCACTTTTTCATGCTACACAAAGACAAGTTATACGTCACTCAGTGTTGCAGGAAACTTTATGGAAGTGGTGGTGGAAATAAGTTGTGTGGTGGCGGAATGTAGGTCTAGCTGAGAAGATTATTAATGGCATCTTCCCATGTGCAGTCACTGCTAGTCTGTCAGGACTACACACCGCTATGAACTATGCGCATGCCAGCCACCTCTGTCTCTGCCACTGCCTTATAAAGCAGTAGTCCAGCGCCGCAGCTACACATTACCATGTTATAAGCTAAAATCTCAATTCCATTTTCCTCCATGTTGTTTTTTGCGTACTGATGCAACGTTATTTCTATAGCAATCAATGCGGAAATGTAAAATGGGTTGCATTTCATGTTATCTTTAAGATTCACGATTTGTGGTTAAACATTAAAGTCAAGGTTTTGACCTTAAACATGACCATTTCCAAACCTCCATGTCAAACACTCAAAATTAATATTGTTTTCAATCAGGTCGAGTGGTGTTTGGAGAGCCCATTGCAGCTGGACTGGGCACAGATGGCACTCACTATTGGCATCAGGACTGGGCTCACGCTGCTGGGTTTGTTATGGGCCCTCCCTTGAGACCAGACCCAAGTACTCCTGGATATCTGATGGACCTGCTCGCTAAGTATGTGCAAAGTTTTAAGATCAACAGCTCTAGTTACGGTACATCCTCATTAATAAATATTAAAGGAATAGTTCACCCCAAAATAAATAAAATGTCATAATTTACTTATGTCGTTCCAAACCCATATTACTTTTTCTTTTCTGTAGAATGCAAAAGGGGATGTTTTGCAGAATGTCCAAGCTTCTTTATCTAGGAATATACAGTAGTACTTGAGTCAAGTAGTATGAACTACTTTTATGGTGCTTTTTTAGAGCTTGACAGCCCATGGTCACTTTTCTTCAAGTGGCTTGGATATTCTGCAAAACATCTACCTTTGAGTTCCACAAAAAAAAGATGATTTGGGTTTCAAACAACAAGGAAACACCTATTTTAATTTTTTGGGTGAACATTTCCTGTAAACTAGAAAAATGCTAAAGACCAAAACAGAGTGCCAGGATCATGGCAGTATACACTCACTGAGAACTTTATTAGGAACACCTGTACACCTACTTATACATGCGGTTATCTAATCAGCCAATCGTGTGGCAGCAGTGCAGTGCATAAAATCATGCAGAGTCAGAAGCTTCAGTGAATGTTTATATCAACCATCAGTTTCGGGAAAAAAATGTGATCTCATTGATTACGACCGTGGCATGATAGTTGGTGCCAGACAGGCTGGTTTGTGTATTTCTGTAACTGCTGATCTCCTGGGATTTTCACGCTCAACATTCTCTAGAGTTTACTCTTAATGATGTCAAAAACAAAAACATGCAGTGAGCGGCAGTTCTGCGGACAGAAAAGCCTTGCTGATGAGAGAGGTCAATGTAGAATGGCCAGACTGGTTCGAACAGACAGAAAGACTGCGGTAACTCAGTTAATCCCTCTGTACAATTGTAGTGAGCAGAATAGCATCTCAGAATGCACAACACATCACACCTTGAGGCGGATGGGCTACAACAGTAGAGGACCACATCGCACACTTTATTAGGACCATAGTGTTCCTAATAAAGTGCTCAGTGTATTTTGAGTTTTTAGTTTTAGAGCACTAACTTATAAATTGTAGAGCATAAACTCAGACTGAATATGAATGTTTTGTCTTGCAGTGACGATCTAAGCGTAACAGGAACAGATAACTGCACATTCTCAGTCTGCCAGAAAGCACTTGGGAAAGATGACTTCACCAAAATCCCAAACGGAGTCAACGGCGTTGAGGACAGAATGTCTGTTATATGGGAGAAGGGAGTGGTCAGTCCCTCTAAAAGAAATCATTCATTCATTCCTATATTTTTTCACACCCCACAATTAAAAGCATTTACATTCGCAATATTCTGTTAGCCAATATATTTCAATTTATTATTGCTATGTGCCATTGTTAAAGGTGAAGTGTGTAACTTTTCTGATGTCAAAATATCATAATCCCAGTTCATTTTTCATTGACAACTATGAGTAAGCCATTCGTTGGTTTACCTCCCTCAAAAGTGTAAACACTGAGCCTCCCAGGCACTTTCAAAACATTGATGTTTAAATTTTCCACTCATCCTTTACTAGCTCAACCTATAGTGTGAGTTTGGGGCGTGGCTACTTGTAGTAAACTGTTCAACCGTGAGAATATGAACGTCCATGGCAGACTTGTTACAGAGGAAACAGAACTTCACCAAAATTCGAAGACTTGCTAAAAGACAAAGAGACAGAGAACAGAGTAAAACCAGAGTGAACATTTACAAGGTGGAGGACTTTGAGGGAATTTTTGGGGTTCAATTCTTGCCGTGTTGCGTCTCGACAGGAAAGCTACACTGTATTGCCACACAAGTTAGCTCATTACTGTCAAGATTCAAATAAATTCGTAAAGTACTCAGAATACTGTATTTATCGTTACACTTTCTAGTTACCAAGAACTATCCTAACTCTTGTGCTAGATCCCCACGCACCATCTGCCATTCAGTCGAGAAGGGTACAGCTGTAGACAGAGCTCCAAAAAGAGCTCCAAACCGCCAGCAAAGAAATAGGGAGCCCCTTACCTAACCCTTTCCTTAACCCTAACCGTCTGTAGAGGAGTCACCCGCTTTTAGAATCAGCATTGGCAAAGTTTGTTTTGAAAACATACTTTATTTTTGTAATTCCGTTTGGTGCCACTTGTAGCGCAGAAATTACACACTGTACCTTTAAAGCTGGAGTATGTCATTTCTGCGACACCAAACGGAATTACAAAAATAAACGTTTTTAAACAGCTTTCTGAATATGCCCCTTGCCTGCAGTTGTTCAAACAGTCAGATAGTCAGATCCCGCCCCCAACTCACGCCATTGAGTGCACAGGCAGAGTGTGCAGAGGTAGGCAGGTACGTAGTTAGACAGGCAGGCAGGCCATCCAATCATTGCATTCAAGCCAAATGAAATTATTGGACGGGCCTTTAACAGGCCTGTGACTGACACAGATAATGGATTTTTTATTTTTTTTTGTATCAAAGCACTTGATTTATTGATTGCTGTCAGGATGCAAAGAGACTTTTAACCAGTATAACAAAAAATGCTTCTGGTATAAACTGCATACTCTCATTTTAAGGACATGAATGATAATTGATAAGTTGTTTATATTACTGTACTAAATTACTAAAATTGTAGTGTAATAAGTGACAAAAAAGATAATTTCCAACATTTCTACAGAAAAAATAGTGAAGAGATTGTTCATGTCATAGTTTATACAGAATATTGTAATTACTTTGCACAGTATTTAAGAATATAGTCTAAGGTTCGGAGGACCGAGGCGGAGCTGGGGGAATCGGAGGACTGAGGTGGAGCCGGTGGGACTGAGGACTAAGGCGGAGCCGGAGGGAAGGAGGTCCCTGGTAGAGCCGAAGGCGGACTCAGGTGACCGACGGACCAAGGTGGAGCTGGAGGGATGAGGGACCCTGGTGATGCCGATAGGCTGACAAACCACGGTGGAGACGAGGGGACGTAGGGTCGAGGTGAGACTGAGGGAACGAAGGGACAAGGCGGAGTCCAGGGCTCGGAGGGTCTAGGCGGAGTCAGAGGGTTTGAGGTTCCCTTTGACCATGGTTTTGCAGGGGGCGAAGGTCGAGGGGCAAAGGTGACCAGGAGGAGGAGGAAATGTCCTGAGTGGAGCCAGCAGAGGAGGAAGGACCAGGGTACTGGACAGAACTAGGGTCAATGATACTGGGCAGAGCAAGCGGAGGAGGAGTACACTGGGTGGGCATACAGGTGGGAATGGAATCAAGGTCAATAAGCTCCATGAAAGCAGGCTCTGGGACAGATGGGGCTACAGGCATGGGCACTGGCTCGTTAACCGTGGCAGGCGTGGGCGCTGGCCCATTGACCGTGGCAGGTTTCGAGGGATGAGCCATGGAAGGCTGGGGGGGTGACCACTGTGGGAGGAGATTTAAAGTCCTCTTCCTCCACACCCACAGTGAAAGGTGAGCCGCTAACTTGTAGAGCCTCCACAAACTCGAGGAGCATCCAGTGAGGATCTGCCAGAGGCATTAGTTGCTTAATGCACAATTGAGACCAGCCCTGAAGAAAACCACAAGAGAGTGGTCTCCATAGTGCACCAAATTCGCTAGCTGGAGAAACTCACACACATGATCCTCAACTGGATGGTCCCCTTGCTCAAGGAGGAGGATTCTAACAGCTGGTAGATCCAACTTTGTTAGTCAGTTCTTCTGTCACGAATTGTGGTAGTGATGATGATGGAGGCGAGAGGCGATGGATCAATCTGCAGGCTTTAATGAAGAAGATGAAGGTAATAACAACATGGATAACACAAGGAACCAAATAAACTACACACTAAAATACAAGTGTTACACGGACGAGAACTGAACATCAATGAACAAAACTGGAGGGTATTTATACACAGGAGGATCTAATGAGGGAATGGAAGACAGGTGAGGATGATGAGGAACAGATGGAAGTGATGAGGGCAGTGGGAGATGTAGTCCAAGGGAAAACTTTCAAATAATAGTCCTAGGGAAACATGGAGACAGATTGTGACAAAAGACTTAAACAGATTATGGAACATAATTGGAAAATTATGTGTATGTATACATGATCATTAAGACCATGTCCACATTACTGTTTTCGGTTGAAAATGTATTGATTTTGCTTTGCCTTTCATCCACACTGACTTTGGAATATGGTCTCTTTTTCTGCAAACTTTGGAAAATTATAATGTTAGAAGACTGGAAAAAGAGTTTTCAACTGAAAATGTATTAGTGTGGACATGGCATAAAAATTATGGTTTGGGTTTATGAAGTAAAGGGTCTGACCTTTTAGCCTCTCATTCTGGTATTTTCGGTACAGCAATCTCAAGAATAACGTTTTGTGTTTGCTTTCCCTCAGCACAGCGGAAAAATGGACGAAAATCGATTTGTAGCTGTCACCAGTACTAACGCAGCAAAAATCTTCAACCTTTATCCTCAAAAAGGGAGAATTGCCAAAGGCTCTGATGCAGACCTGGTCATATGGGACCCAAAGTCCACCAGGTAACTCACATCAGCCTAGAAAATGCCATGTGATCTCTGTTACATGCTCTGGTGAATAATGAGTCATGTCTGGATGCACAGAAGTTAAATAACGCACCAGAGAGCCAGACGGAATCCACAAAATGTATTTTTCTAAAATAGTTTCTCCCATCCCAATTTTATGTGCAGTGACTAGATTAATTTGTGCTACGGATATAAATTATATTTCTCAAATACTGCTGCTTGTTGAGAAGAGGTGTGCTATCACTTTTCTAAGCAACTGTACAGATGATTTTCACCAGTCGGATGATGATCGCTATATTTATGGACCAGAATATCATAGAGACTTGGGGGTGTAATCTTTTGAAATGGGACAGTAGCAGCTCAATGATATTGAGCTATCTAAAGCACTTTAATTGCTCTATAATGTTTTCATTATACAGTGTTTTCATAGTGTTACTCCAAAAATTATTTTTGTTGTCCTTCCTGTTTCTCACCCAGAGGGTCTTTAGTCACCTGACTGGACCTGACATAATTTGTTAAACCAGATCCCTTATGTTTGGCTTAAATGAATAGTTCACCCAAAAATGAAAATCCTCTCATCATTTACTCACCCTCATGCTATCCCAGAAGTGTATGACTTTCTTTCTTCTGCAGAACACAAATTATGATTTTTAGAAGAATATTTCAGCTCTGTAGGTCCATACAATGTAAGTGAATGGGTGCCAAAATTTTGAAGCTCCAAAAATCACATGAAGGTAGCATAAAAGTTATATGTTTGGTGTGGGTGACAAACAGATAAATATTTAAGTCCTTTTTTTTCACTAGAAATTCTTCTCCCTGTCCAGTAGGGGGCAAATGCATAAAGAATGTAAATCACCAAAAACACAAGAAGAATGTGAAAGTTAATGTGGAGATTGATTGAGCAGGGAGAATTTATAGTAAAAAAATGACTTAAATATTGATCTGTTTCTCACCCATACCTATCGCTTCTGAAGACATTGATTTAACCATTGGAGTGTTATGGATTACTTTATGCTTACTTATATAATTTTTGGAGCTTCAAAATTTTGGCACCTATTCACTTGCATTCTATGGACCAAAAGAGCTTAGAAAAAGAGTTAAAAATCTTAATGAGTTAAGCAGATGAAAGAAAGTCATACACATCTGGGGTGGCATGAGGGTGAGTAAATGATGAGATCATTTTCATTTTTAGGTGAACCAATCCTTTAAATTAGCCTCTCAGATACACTGGGTTTCAAAAGTCTGAGTGGTGTGGTATGTGAGTGGTGATGGCGTAGTGGGCTTAAGCACATAACTGTTAATCAGAAGGTTGCTGGTTCAATCCCCACAGCCACCACCATTGTGTCCTCGAGCAAGGCACTTAACCCCAGGTTGCTCTGGGGGAATTGTCCCTGTAATAATTGCACTGTAAGTCGCTTTGGATAAAAGTGTCTGCCAAATGCATAAATGAAAAAGTCTGGGTCCACTTCTAGAAAAAAATCTGGGACACACCAAATATGAAGAAATTATAAAATTTATGTCAGTTTTTCAATTCAGCTTTTTATTTAAATTCTTATGCTGATAATACAATGTGTAAGGACAAACAATAAATAGAAATATTCTTTTGAACCCCACTGTATGGCTACAGGTTCAGATACTTGCAATGTAAGGAAAATATGTTTCTGCAAGTGCAGGGTCATATAGGTTCTGTAGGTGCTTGACATACTGCAGATGTTGCCACGATGAAGTACAATACCATGGATTGGCTGGAAAGATGTGACCATAAATGGAAGAACTGTGTAGCGCTCTTCCTGCTCAAACACGTAGTTTGCAAAGTGCATGTATGAGAGGAGAAAACGGAAACAGCAGACTGCTGCGGCTCTTATGTAATTGGGCCACGTTGCTTCTTTTTCCCTCTGAATCTGGGCTAGCTCCCTCTAGGCAAATAACCAACTGCTGGTGTGCGTTACGCAGCAAAGACCAATGTGGTGAATTTTAGTGCAGAGCAGGCCTGCATTAATCTGAGCTGAGCTCTTGTGTAAGAGGCTCTCTCAAGATCTGTGACGTGTCCTGTATTCTGAATTCTGGGTGTAGATTAGACAATTAGTGACAACTGGGTGTATCTTCTGTGTGGAAAAGCAAAGGAAAGCAGAAATGGTGTCCAAAATATCTCCTGCATTTTACATGAATCGTCTAAAGCTGTTACTAATGCTGCCTCATATTTAATTGGAGTGATGGTTAATTCAACTGTGAAACTGCATAATTATCCCTCCCTCAGCTGATTATAATAAAGCAATATGCAATGAGAGGCATTTTGTAATGGCTTCAATTGTGTCTCATCTAATCACAATTTAAAGTCAGAACTATTTGTTTTATAACAGTGTTAGTTGTGACTATATTTTTAAGAAAATGTGAGTGGTATTTGCCCATCTAAAACTCGGGTGCACGATGCTAGTATGTTACTATCCAGTTGTTAAGGAGTGGTTGCTTGGGTGTTGCTAGGTTTTTACTTAGTGGCCCAAAGTCATAAGAGCCAACTTTCAAGTCTCTATGATATTCTGATCCATAAATATAGCTCATGTCCCATTCTTTTTAATATAAGTCTATGGGATTGTTTTACTAGTTTTATCGTTCACCAGGTGAAAATCATAAGTTTGGTAATTTAAACAAGTAAACCTAACTGCACACCTCTCTTCAACAAGCTATATGATTTGAGATTATGTCCGTAGTCAACATAGTGTCATGACAATTGGTAATAATTTGTACGAGATGGCGAAAACGTACGATTTCGTACGACTTGGCTCGCACAAATAGGTACAACTTTTATTCCCATAGAAACCAACCAACCAATCAACAAATAGAATTTAGTTTGTCATTCCATATTTATGTAATACAAATGACTGATGTATGTCAGTAATCTGTAATATGCTTTCCTCATCTCGTTTCATCCAAACCCAGATGTTTTCTGTTCCGTGGTACACGATATTGATTTTCTTATTAAAATAATGGTTAGGTTTAGGGTTTGGTTAAGGTGATAAACTTAAAAGAAAAAAAATTGCAATAACATGATTCATTGGTTCATTTATTTTTCTTTATGGTAGTAAAATCTGTACCTTTTTGAATGAGACAGCTCATACAATTTCACCATCTCATGCTACATGAATGGACAGCTTCTACAGAAAAATCTATTTCAAGGGGAACGGAGTGTGAAAGTTGATATTCTTTGCCTACTGATTATTTTTGCTGATCATTAAATGGAATCCATAACTTTTACTGTCTTCCTAAATGAGCTTGAGCTTGATAGCTGTCATATTCATTTAAAAAGCTCTTTGTTTTGCTGGTTTGTCTCAGTGGTGGAGACAGATGGCTCATTCTTTAAACTGTGCTGATGCAGCCGCAGAGTATTAAGAAAAAAAAAAAAGGGCTGAATATGGGAAACTACAGTTTTGGAGAAAAAAAAAAGCTTTGGTATGCTGCACCACAATAAAAATGGGTTCAAATGTTTCTCTGTTGATTTAAGAAACTGTGAGTGGTATTACATCATCTTGGAGAAATACAATACATTTTTTATACATTACATTTAGGACTTGGCAAAATAGCTAAAAACTTGATATAGATTTAGCTAAGAGATGTAGATAAATATATTGTATTTTTTTTTGCCATTACATTAAATAAATGTATGTATTTGCTATGCAATGGCTTAAAATTGTGATTTTCTTTTTAGTCAGAGGAACCATCATTTCACTCAAACATTTAAGTGTTCAATGTAAAAAGTAAAATACAATGGAAATTTACTAATCATTGAATCAGACTTTTGAATCAGTTGATTGAAATGGACAGTTTAAACTGATTCACAGTCATTAACGTACCAACTTTAACGGCAATTTTGCTACTTTTTACGTTTATTTTAAATATGCTTTTAAAACATCTCTGTCTTAATGCTTTCATACTTGTGAGTTGCGAGAATTGAGAAAAGTCAAATGATACAGACAGGAGGAAACACTCAATGTATTAGGCATTCATTTCTGATTTAAAATACAATTCTCGACCTATTTTTAATTGTACAAATATACCAAATGCAATTGTTCAGTTGTGGAATTCTGCAGTCCATTTTTTATTATTTTGTATAACAATGCTAAAGTGTGTATTTGAACATTTTTGTTTATTGGCGCAAATCAGTAATCAGTAAGTCTAAATGTATATGTATGTTTCAATAATGCATCATCCTGTGTTGTTTTTAGGGTGATTTCAGCAAAGACACACCACCAGGCTGTGGACTATAACATCTTTGAGGGCATGCAGTGTCATGGGGTTCCAGTGGTCACTATCTCAAGGGGGAAGGTGGTTTATGAAAATGGCCAGCTATTCGCAGAACCAGGCGAGGGACGGTTCATCCCACGCAAACCCTTCGCGGAATTTGTGTATAAGAGAATTAATCAGCGGGAAAAGGTATTTTTGTTTTTAGTTTTGGGGTTCCAATACAGCTTCCAATGCAAACAGATAGTTTTAAGAGTTTTGTATCATGGAATTATAAATAAAACTGCTAAATGATATTTGTTTGAAAGTGTATAGATTTACCTTGCACTAAGGTCAGAAAATAACGTTTTCACTTTTATTTGCACTGTGGAATTTCTTTAATTTAAATAAATTCTCATTGAAAACAATTATGGCTGTTACCTTTTAAATCAAATCAAATACAGAAGTCACTTTTATTTATTGGCCTTTTCCGGATTATACAGTTGTCTACTGTCTGTCATTAATGATTTTGATGTATTTAGCTTTCTGTTTTCAAGTTTCTCTTTTTTTCCATGAGTTTTCAGACATGATTTTATTTTTTTCATCACACACTACACATTGAACAACAGTCACCTCTGAGACAGTGAATACAAATATCTGACAGCTATAAGTCTCTACTGTGGCACTAAAACCCACAGCTACTGTAGATTGGCCTAGAATATAAAAATATCAAATATCAAATCGATATGGGTAACAGAGATAAAAGATAAATTCACTACAAGAGCATTTTTGCCCCCACATTTTTGTAAATGTCTGTGGCATTTTTATTCTAACATAGATTAATTTATGACCCTGTCCAGCACTGAGAGAACTTTGTGTTGTATCAACCAGGATTAAGGATGTTTTGCTTGTATTTAGGTTGGGAAACCCAGTGCTGTGAGCAGAGAACCATATGATGGAGAAATCATATCTCTAGCCCCAAAAGCATCCTGAATCATAGAGAAAATGGGAGGATGACCACATCTGTTGAGTTTCTACCATCACTATTCTTACTATCCAAAAGGACTTCTATTTTGTAAGGATGATTGTTAGTAAATCAGTTTATTGTTTATTATGAATGTACAGTACTTACAAGCATTTTACAACATGCTGTAGAGAACCACTGAATAACCTTTATTCATAAGTGAAGAACGAGTGATCGGTTCTCATATTTTCATGTTTTAATACAGAATAATGTAACAATACAGACAAATTGTTTAGTTGAATACATAAAGTATTATATAAAATACTAAATCTTAATTATCTTTATATAACATATGTTATATGTTATATTATATATGCTTTTAATATAAATATTAGATTCTACAGTATTACTCATGATTCATGAAGATGAATAAATATTTGGGCTTTACAAAAAAGTTTAACACTTTTCTGACTATTGCTTATTTTCAATTCATTTATTACAAGTATACTATACATATAGTCTATTCAGTTTATATATAGTACTGTATATACTCTCATTGACCACTTTATTAGGTACACCTACATATGTATGCGATTTTCTGATCAGCCAATCGCCTGGTTGTGCGTGGAAATCCCAGAAGATCAGCAGTTACAGAAATACTCAAACCAGCCCATCTGGCACCAACAATCATGCTACGGTCCAAATCACCAAGATCACATTTTTTCCCCATTCTGATGGTTGATGTGAACATTAACAGAAGCTCCTGACCCATATCTATGATTTTATGCATTTCTACCATATGGCTGGCTGATTAAATAATCGCATGAATAAGTAGGCATACAGGTGTACCTAATAAAGTGGTCACTGAGTGTATAAGTCTATATTTCATGCAGTCAAACACCAAAAGCTTGAAATTGAAATGTAGTGTAATAAAATGAGTTGAGCTTAGTGTAACTGTGCATACAGACCTTAGTAGTCTTAGTAGTGTGTAACAGAGGTGCACTCAAGGTTGCACTCTTTTTTGACAACAAGACTATAACATTCCAGTAACATTTCAATTGCTGTGTTGTACACTGTCCCAAACCTACTGTTATGGCTGATTATCAGACTGATGTGTTACAAACCTCAAGCATATTTAAACAGCTTCAGCTTTTTCTGTGTGTTCATGGAAGAGCAGTGTTGGGCCGTGCATTTAAAGTCTAGGCCTTCAGTGTGATTCATGCCATTAAGAAAACACAGTTTCACAATGAATAAGACACCCTATGCCTTTGGGCATCATATATTATGTCGCAGCTAAATAGTAATACCAATTGGCATTTTAAAAACACATCCACGCACGAAAAGCCAGAACTTGAAATGACACTTAATGCTCAAGCAAGCCTAATTTTAACTGCAGCAAGACTGTTTTTTTTTAAAAAGTGAACATCTCCCTAACAGACATTCAGAAATCATAATTTTTCATATGAATCTACCAAGGAGGTCTATAATACCTGGAAAAATCTATTTAATAATATTTGCGATTTAAATGTTGCTTGCAATAAATTTCATTTGTTCAGGGTACACGGTTATGCTGCATTCCATTCAAGTTGGATGTGGGATATTCCTACTTGATATCTCCAACCATAAATGCATTCCATTCCACAATATTCAGAACTGCAACACTCCCGTTAGCCTAGCAGGTGTTTGACTTTCATTAGAGATGTCTCCTAGCAACCCAACTGATAAACAATGCTGCAGCGCTAGCATTTGTGCTACAGGTGTACGATTATCAAAAGAGATTTTAATGTTTTACACACCTGTTTCTGCAGGCATTTGTTAAACAAGCTTTAATATCATGTAATGTGGAAACGAACTCATTTATCGATATTACTTAATAAAGTGAATGTTTATCACTTTGTATAGAGAGTGGACATGTTTGTGTGACATCATACCCCTGCAGAATTTCTGCACGAGCCTTCAAGTTTAATTCTGACTTCAAGATGCATTCCATTACACTTTTCTTAGTAGGAAGTTGTAAAATCCGACTCTCCGAGTTGAATGGAACGCAGTACTACTTTTCTGATCTGACACTGAATGCTCAAGCAGCCTAATTTACACTTAGAAAACTCCTGATGTTGCTAGAACAATGCAAAAGGTACTTACTAATTTGCTTGAGGTGAAAATCAGCCCTCCTTTCCTGTTTAATAAATTAAGCAATCACACGATCATGCAGAACATCTCAGGTTTGTAAATCCATAAGGATCTCTTTCTCAACGGCAATACCAGCAGTGATGACAGCCGACTCCTCTGCAAGATCTTGCCTCTTCGCTTTCAAATTACGTACATCACTTAAAGCGTGATTGCGTCACTCAAGGCCAGCTAGAAGGCCTCGACCGGGATATATCCTAAAGATCACACCCACCAAGAACAAATAAATCAATCTGATTGGCTGATGAATCTGACAATCTGACTTTATTTTCTCACTCATTTGCAATGTTGAGGGATTCTGTGGAAATTCTGAAGGCTTGACAGGGTGGAGCTCAGACTCACACGCTGCTTCGGCTAATGAGCTCGGCTTCCAGCATGTGATTTGTGAAACCGTTGTCACACTTTGTTTGTAAGCAGTGGAAAGCGATTAAAAATACATAGGCAAAAAGGTGATTGAGAATGAAATGATGAAATATATTTATTTATTTGGCATGTTAGGCCAGCAGAGAAGGCTTTGCTGGCCCTGAGAATTCGCCACTGTGGAAGAGTAAGGGGCACCAAAAACTGGGCTGCAATAAAAACAAATAACAACAAAAATTGTTTATTGTGCTGATCTCCATTGTCCAATCTCCATTACTAACAGGTAAAATTTCACTGGTTTGTTTCTAGCTTTCTTAGTCACAAAGCTCAATTATGTGCATTGATATTGTCACAGTGAACAAGTTCCTGCTTACAGTAAAATAAAGGATACCAACCTGCATGGCCAAAGTGTTTTGACCTCCTTGAATTTCCTCCGCTTTACATTTGCATCGCTGTCTTAAAATCTTTGCATGTAGAAAGGCGGCTCTTTGCTCAGCGACATCTGAGAAAAACTGCTCAGACAGCAGAACTCTGAACTGGACCAGCTGTGATGACAACAAGCTCAGAAGAAGCAGCAACACCAGGACGAGAGACAGAGGAACCAGAGATCTGTTGAGCCACAGTTCAGGTTCAGGCAAGCACTTCTTCTCAAACAGAGACACTGTGTATGAAAAGTTTGCCACTTTTGCGTTTTCATCAATATGTAGACCTATAATTGATGTTGCTTCCTTGAAAAATAAAGGAGAAAGCCAGAGAGAAGAAAATTGTGAAATTAAGCCATTAAAAATAAGGTTCAAATCTGTTGCTACCTTCACACAGCAGTAGAATACAGTCAGTCCTGTTTTGGAATGCAATGGTTCTGTTCATAAACACATTATTAGGGGCCGTTCAGACCAAATGTGTTCTTGCGCTAATAAAAAGGAAAAAGGCAGCAAAAAAGGAAGGTGCTAGAAGTTTGCAGCTCTTTACCAGTACTGGTGAACCAGCAGCAAACCTTTGGTGACAATGAAGAGTTTGCGGTAAATCTCATTTGCATGTGGAAATACAGAGCTAAAACAATTTGCTGCAAATTTGCGCAAGTTTGCAGCAAGTTTGCCGGAACTCTCAAATTTTGTGAGGATACTACAAGGCATGCTCACTACAAGTTACGCCTCCCTTTAACTTACTGGCAAAATGCTAAAGTTTTGCAACAGTTGTCACATTCATACACTGTTTGTTGTGGCTATTTGGAGTCAACCTTACACCTTCACTTATTCCATTGCCCTAAACCAAACCCTGCCCCTATACCTAACTGTAAAGATTAACAAGACTAATGAAATATACCGCATTGTAAAACTTCTATTGAATACAATCACACCGTTGTTTCACTAGGTGATGACAGTGAGGAGAAACATGAATGAAAGAAGAAGATGCTAAGCTAATAGGCTAATGGTGACCTAACTGGAGAAAACAGAACATAGAAATGTTCAATTTCACTATTTATATATTTGGTTTAATAATACGTAACATATGATTTAAAAGTTATTCTTAAGACAACAAGAATCATGCAGCAATTGCATAGGATTTTGAAAGTTCTTTCAGCCAATACAATCGCTATTTAATCCAAGGTGGTGTCACTTGGAGTGGGCGTGGTGTATTGGGTGTTCCTTGGGAGCGTTCCATTCCGAATGGGCTCATCCCTATGCCCTAATCCCTTCAGAGGCTTTACCCTCCAGAGTGAGAGCTTAGGAGTGTTGCAGGGTGTAGGGCTCAAAAATATTGGTAATTCGGAACGGACTTCAGCGTCATCTTTCCAAACCAAAGGAGCCACTGCCTTTGCACAAAGGTTAACACTTTATTAATAGCACAAGCAATAGCCAGTTTTAAACAGAAAGCATTGGTTTTAAATGTTTAAAAAAGTTAATTATAATAATTACAAGCGTTAATAAAAGAGATGAAGGGATGTCACAATTTTTTTGTTCACAGAACCAGAGTGTGTTTGCAGTTGCAGTAGCTTTTATTTATATTACACTTGGCAAACCTGCAGATTTATGTATGCTCTGATTCCGGTCTGCTTGGTAGCGAAGTGTCCATCAGTTGAACCCTACGGAAACGCCCCTTTTGAAGGGCCCTTCGAAACAGCTATTTATGAGCCCTTCGGATTGGAACGACCCAACATTGTGGCAACGATCATTCCCCCTTTGAAGTGCCCTTCGGAGGCGGTTTTATCCCATTTGGAACACAGGGCTTTGAATTGAAAATAGGGTCCACGGTTTGTTCCTGGCAACAGTGGATGTTAAAAGTGGAGTGGAACGCAACCCAGGAAACCGATCGAAGTCTGCCATCATCAAGCACGTATCAATTCTCTATATGCACCGCGAGGATCGAGGACTTGAGGAAGCTTATCGAAGACGCTTGAGCGAGGAAACATCGGAGCATCCTATGCGGAAGACTTTTTGGTCGAAGCACCTGACACACGAATAATTTCTCCCCATTCACATCTCACATAACAGTTTTAATTCATGTTTCACCTCTGTGGTTTAAATAAACCATAATTGTCACATACTCCAACAGTGCATCTTGAATTATTTAGATTTATTATGAATATATTAATAAAAAAAAATTCAATAACAAAAAGGCAAGCACGCCGAGGTACTGCAGCTGCGCAAAAACGCACTCTGATGTAACGCGCGAGTGAACAACGACATTTCATTTTACAAACACATCTTGCTTCGATTCCTCTGCCCTCATTTCCTTCCACCTTTTTCTCGTTTCCTAAGAGGGTGGAGTTAGGAAGCAAGGAAAGGAAGCAAGGAAAGGAAATGAGGATGCACAATTTCAGAAATGAGCTGCACCCAAATTCTCAGTGGAACAATAATGAGTGTTTCTCAATCTGTGGGCATTTCCAAATCGGGATGGGTGTTTTTCAACTATCCAATGAAAGTAGGGAATCTCAATGTAGTAGACACAGACAGATACACTTAGTAATGCTTGGCAGTAGTCCGATTTGTTCTAGTGAATCAGTAAATTCAGACTGCAAGATTTTCGAATCATACTTTGCTGTTAAATCTCAAAAGTTATAACTAGGGGTCGGAAAGTGACCTAAGTGACCAAAGGAAATGACCAGAGTTTTATGACTCCATAGGTGCAGAGGATTAAATAAGAAATTAAAATATATATTTAAAGATGTAATAAAAAGTTGTGATATTAACTATCGCTTTCCTTCACCATGGTTACCGTCAATGAAACACAAGCAGAATGCATTTCTGTGTAAAATTGCTCATAAAAAAACATTTATACGCAAATCAACGCATTTTTTTTTTTTTAATGATTAAGCTACACAATTTTGTGTTTCATTAACAAGGCCCCTAATTCGTAAGTTTGAGAATTATTTTGGATTCAGTCCACTCCCTATAAAAATAACACAGATGGAACGTAATAACGAGTTCTGTGAATGGCCTGCTGGAAAATCAAGCTTAAGCTGGTAGCTTTGGGACATGGTAGCTGGTTTCTAGCTGGTCCAAGCTGGTCATGAACTTTAGCTGGTTCAAGCTGGGTGACCAGCTTAGACTATGCTACCAGCTGGTCATACCAGCTCAAGATGGTCAAGCTGATTTTTGGAACATGGTTTTTAGACCAGCTCATGACCAGCTTAGACCAGCAAAGGACCAACTTGGACAAGCTACCATGTTCCAGAACACAGCTACCATTTTAAGCTGGATTTTCCTGCAGGGGGCCCATTATATATGTTAATAATACAGCATCTTTATTTTTACCTGAACTTTAATCCCCATGGGAACATGAAGTGGCTCCAATTCCCCGAGCCGCTTGCTCAGAACTACAATAAGCCAGTAAATCAGGCTGTCCAGACCGATGAACACCAGCCAGGTCAGACAGTGGGTGAATATGGGAATGCTGAACTTAAGCATGTCTTTCCACCGCTGGCCCGTCATCCAGATGGACGGAGTCACTGTGTAACTTTCTAGTTCGATTTTAGTAAGTGGTAGCACACAAGGTTTTCCGTCCTTCTTTTGCTGCTCATCAAACCATAGAAACTTTTTTGTGATGTATACGTTGCTGTACTTTTTGTCTACATGGAATCGTCTCAGGTATAAAGCAGTGAGAAGCACTAGCATGAGAAGACCTAATGTTGGAGACATTATCTGTCCTGCAGAGGACAAAGCGTTGGTCAGAGCTAGCACACTTTGTGCCGTCTGGTTTAAGATACGTTCAGCCTCGGCAAGGTGAACTTTAAAGTGTTCCGAGTCAACCTTTGCCTTAAGCTTAAAATCTGTGTGGTACTTCACTAGTTCAAAATCAGTAAAGTATCTTTTAAGTTGCTTTCCCACCCACTTTAACATGTTTATATAATTTCCGAGGGGTTCAGTGTTAATATCCAGTAATTTTTCCTCCAAGTTGCAGAGGAGGCCTTTTGCAAGCAATCTTGCATTCCGTAATGTATTCTGGATGTTGAATAAAATTACTAAACTGGATCCAAATGTGAGAAGAAGGGTCCTCGCTTGTTTCAAGCCCATTGATACCAAAAGCAAAGCTACAAAACAGCGGATCTTTTCTGAGAAATACATGAATGGGGTTATAAATATACAAAAGCCACTGGCAATGGGAATTGAGACTTCCTGAACACATTTGAAGGAAAAGTGGAGGATGAGGAAGAGGAAGGTGCTCAGAATGAGGCTGCTGGTAAAGCAGGTAAAGATGAGGAGGAGTTTTTCCTTCCAGCATTTAGTGTTGTTGGTCGTGTAGAGGCCAAAAACGCTGGACCAGATGCATTGTAGCCTTTCTTTCAGTTGATAAAATTTTGTTTGAGTCATTATCTCTCATACCTGAAACAAATAATTGATTTCAGCATTGTTGATCTGTAGTGGCCATCAAAATATATGGACACTTAAGTCACTCAGTAATTTTCAGAATTTGTCATCTGGGACTTATACTAACACATAACGCTGTGGATGCAACATCATTCAAACACAGTAGTTTTCAGTTACCAATGGCATTTTAGAAATTCCCTATTCACAGTCAGACACTATTAATTTAATCCACGAGATAAAGTTTCCAATATCGATAGCTCACCCAAAAATAACAATTCTCTCATCATTTACTCGCCCTCATGCTATCACAGATGTGTATGACTTTCTTTCATCTGCAGAACACAAATGTAGGTTTTTAGAAGAAATTCTCAGCTCTTTTAATCCATACAATGCAAGTGAATAGGCGCCAAAAGTTTGAAGCTCCAAAAATCGCACAAGTCATCATAAAAGTAATCCATAAAACTTCAGTGGTTAAATCAATGCCTTCAGAGCAATCTTCAGTCAGTATCCACTGTAAAATTTCACTTTTACATTCTTCTTGATGTATTTTTGGTGATTTGCATTCTTGCTGCATATCGCCCCCTACTGGGCAGGAAAAATAATTTCTAACAAAAAAAGGACTTAAATATTGATCTTTTTCTTGCCCACACCTATCATATCACTTCTGAAGATATGGATTAAAATCACTGGAGTCATATGAATAACTTATACGATGCCTTTATGTGCTTTTTGCAGCATCAAAATTTTGGCACCCATTCACTTGCATTGTATGGACCTACAGAGCAGAACTATTCTTCTAAAAGTCATACACTTCTGGGATGGCATGAGGGTGAGTAAATGATGAGAAAATTTTCATTTTTGGGTGAACTATCCCTTTAAGCGAGTAGTATTTGGCTAGTTATGTGACCATAACATGGCAGCCCCCATGAGGAGACCCTCTCCATGTTATGGCATTTCAGAATATAAAACATTGAATTCTTTATTTTATTTTATGCACATTAGTTTAAAATGTAATGTTCTTTTTTAACGGCAAGGAGTGTTTATGTATTCATTGCACCCTCTTGTGGACTAAGGAAACAACATCAATTTAAAAATCTGGTGACTTTATAACTAAAATTGTATTTGAATTTTGGTAACATTTACGGTAAAAATTAAAATTGAGTTTCTCTGCCCTGTTGACAGCCCTACTCCAGGTAGAATAAAATAGCTTTATTAAGGTTACTGAATTGGCTGGAGTCTTCATTTCATGTCCATGGTCATGATTTTATACATATGCTTCGAAATTACTTTTTATTTCTTCAGGAGTAAAACTTTTTAAATTTGGATATAATTACTGAGTGCACCTTTTAGAAATGTATGAATGTCATTGCATTAGATAACAAAATATCAAACCAAGTAGCAAAAATGGCTCAGAAAGGTTCAGTAAGTTCTGAGAAAAGTATCATAGTATCATCTAATGCAATGACAACTTAAGTTTGGCATAAGCTGTAGTCTTCTCTACTAATATTGGAATTTGACTAAACTAAAATTTGACTTTAGTGCTATGACTAAACAAAAGATTGAAGAGATTCCAATTTGAACTATGCAGGTATTTTTTGCAAGCTTACCTTGTTTTTCCCAGCAGTCCAATCAAGTCATGCATTTGTGTTGTGATAATCCAGCATTTGTCTTTTTAAAGTACAGCAGAAGGAAGTTTTATTTCCCAACATTGTTCACTTCCTTTTTAGGCATCATCTCAGAGCTTACTCATCACAGAACAGCGCTGACAAAAACCACCTTATGATTAAAGTGTGTTTTCAGAACAATTTGCGGGAGACCGTAGGAAGTTGTAACACAATATTTTTCAATCAAAAACAAGCTTGGGTGATAACACTTACTCAGCACATGCTCAGTACAGTTCTTTGCCTCAGAAAAAGTGCCATTGTTTCATTCTGTGAGAAATTTTCAATATAAAACTAGTTAAGATATATACACATTTGAGTTCAGTATTTTCTTCTGCTGTCTAAATTTTAATTTTAAAAATTTAAACCTTTGAATTTAAACTCAAGTCCGTTTTATCTAGGTTTTTTATGTTGTTGCTAAAAAGTTTTACATGAATATCGGATTCTAACCTCTTCTAAGTCTTACCATACAAGATTTTATCTTGGCTTTGAGGTCAGGGGCAATTGTACCACTATGAAATAAAACAGAAATTGTATGACATAATTATGTATATATATATATATAAATTATATTAAAAAAATATTTAATATATTAAATGTCTTTTTAAAAGACTAAAACATTATTTCATAAAATTATCTATTTGAAGACTGTTCTTGTTCATCAACGGATCACAATATTTTAGTAAAAAGGATTTAACCAATTTCAAACTATTATAATGTAGATCCAACTTAGACTTTTTCTTTAAACACATATTTTTCCTTACAGCTAAAATAATTGGTATCATAAAGGAGAAAATTAGTCAGTTATGTTAAAGTTTTTCATCAGTTGGAAATCACTACAGATAATGTTAAAGAGGTGTGTGAACTTGCAAAAATGATTTTAGACACTGTAATATGCTCTGCACTATGTTTGACTGAAACCTGGCTTAAACTGGATGAATATATTAGTTTAAATGAATCTACTCCCCCAGGTTATTATAAACATGAGCCTTGTCTGAAAGGGTCGAGGAGGATGTGTTGCTGCAATTTACATTGAAGTTTTTGATGTTACTCAGAGGACAGGATATAAGTTTAAGTCTTTTGAACTAATAATGCTTAGTGTGACATTGTCAGATCTCTGTCGTCTTTTGCACTTGCTACAGTATATAGATCACCCGGGCTGTATTCTGCTTTCTTTGAATGTAAATTTGCAAATGTTCGATCAGATCTAGTAGTTACTGTGGATAGAGCTTTATTTGTTGGTGACTTCAACATTCACATAGATAATGAAAATTACACATTGGGATTAGCATTTATCAATATTCTCAACTCTCTTGGAGTCAGACAAAATGTGACAGGACCAACTCAATGCCATAATCATATGCTAGATTTAATTCTGTCATATGGAGTTGATGTTGATACTATAGAAATTCTGCTGCAGAGCAATGACACCTCAGATCATTACCTCATCTCTTGTATGCTGTGATCTGCTAATGTTACTCTATCTATACCACACTATCATTCAGGTAGAACTATTCTTTCAACCACTAAAGATAGCTTCACTAATAATCTTCCAGATTTATCTCATATACTCGGTAAGCCAAAAAGACTAGAAGAACTTGAAGTAATAACAGAAAATATAAATACAGTCTTGTCTAGCACTCTTAATAGTGTCACCCCCCTTCGATTAAAGAAAATTAAAGAAAAAAGCCCCGCAGCATGGTACAATGATCACACTCATGCTCTCAAGAGAACAGCTCAGAAAATGGAGCGCAAGTGGAAAAATACAAGATGAGAGGTATTTTGCGGTGCATGGAAGACTAGTGTCTGTAGCTACAGACAGGCACTAAAAGCTACCAGGTCAGCATATTTTAGCAAACTCATAGAAAATAACTACAACAATCCTAGTTGTTTATTCAGTACTGTGTATAAATTGGTTAGGAATAAAGCCACGACTGAACCAGAAATTCCATCGCAGCACAATAGTATCGACTTCATTAATTTTTTTACTGATAAAATTGAAATCATCAGAAATAATGATGGAATGTCACAGTACCTCAACAGTGCCTTATAATTTTCATCATGAGCAACTTCAATCCTTCGCTGTCATAGGTCATGAAGAGCTAACAAAATGTATTGAAACATCAAAAGCCACAACATGTATGTTAGATCCAATACCAACTAAGCTCTTAAAAGAGGTATTCCCTGTAATCCCAGAACCTCTTCTTAATATTATTAACTCCTCGCTATCCTTAGGACATGTCCAAAGAAACTTTACAATGGCAGTTATTAAACTGCTTATTAAGAAGCCACAGCTTGATCCTGATGAATTGGCTAATTATAGACTGATTTCAAATCTCCCCTTTATGTTGAAAATACTAGAAAAGTTAGTGTCCACCCAACTATGTTAATTTCTACAGAGAAATAGTATATATGAACAATTTCCGTCAGGATTTAGGCCCCATCACAGTACAGAGACTGCACTTATCAGAGTTACAAATGACTTGCTCTTATCATCTGATCGTGGCTGCATTTCTCTTCTAGTGTTTTTAGATCTTAGTGCTGCCTTTGACACGATAGATCACAACATTCTCTTGAATAGGCTTGAGAATTATGTCGGCATTTGTTGACTTGCATTAGCACAGTTTAGGTCCTATTTAGCAGACCGCTACCACTTTGTCTGTGTTAACGAGGAATTGTCAAATCAAACAAAAGTATGGAGTGCCACAGGGATCAGTTTTAGGGCCTCTGCTTTTCTCCTTATGTATGCTTCCACTGGGAGATATTATAAGGAATCATGGAATAAGTGTTCACTGTTATGCCGACGATACCCAACTTTATATTTCTTCGAAACCTGACGAAATTTCACAATTCTCCAAATTAACAGAGTGTATCAATGAAATCAAAGATTGGATGATCAGAAATTTCCCTCTACTCAATTCCGACAAAACAGAGGTACTAATTATTGGACCAAAAACCTCTAAAAATAAGTCGCTAAAATATAATTTGCCTCTCAATGGATGTACTGTTGCATCGTCTTCTACGGCGAAGAACTTTTATCCATATTATTATCCGTAATATCCATATTTTATACCAATCTGTCCTTTGAAATTTCCTGTTTGGCTCCTAAACTATGGAATAGTCTCGCTAACACTGTTCGGGATGCAGACACACTCACTCAGTTTAAGTCTAGACTAAAGACTCGTCTTTTTAGCCAGGCATACACCTAATTTATCCATCAACTCATGATTAGGCTCCTTTTGTTAGGTCTGCCGGAAACAGAAACATTTATCATGATCTATAACTCTGCAAAACATTTAATGGCATCTATGATAATATTACTATATTTGTTTCCCTGTTTTAACCTCGGGATTCATATCACGAGGTTACCAGAGCCGGCCAGATCCAGCTTCGTTCCTGCTTGGTGTCAGACTCCACTGCTATGTGTCTCTGAGTGATGATGACTAAATGCAGCTAGTGCTAGCCAGACATCACTTCAGGCTATTATGATGGACTTCAGGGAATGAAGTGATGCCAACTCCAACCATAAGTCATGGGATACCTCATGTGCCACTGCCTGAACCTTGAACTTAGGATAGACCTCACCGAAATGACCTGCCGGGTGAACTGCGATTCACCTCACTGATCTCTGCCTGCATCACCTTGGTCTAATGATGGACTACACTCTTACAATGGAATACATAGACTATAAATTAATTGCCAACAAAAGTCTTCATCAGCCAACTAACAAAGGACAATGCATCTATGTGAACTTCTGCAGTTAATCCAGGATGAACTTCAAAGACATTACTCATAAATCTTACAGTTCATACAAAATCTTTGTTTGAACACTGGCCCTTTTACTAATTTTAAACCATGACTTTGTTGGGTCTCATGTATTCAGATAGAAGACAAAGGCAGGCCTAACACAGTCGTAAAAACCTAACTCAGGCCCCCACATTCCAAGTCGTAAATTATACTGATAAAAATCGCGCCAAAATAAAACAAAGGGAGTCCAAAACAGACTACAAATCCCATGAAGCCTTGCTCACTAAAGGATCAAACTCTCAACTCCTATTGGATGAGGCACACAACAGAATGTCCCTCAAACATGACATCATCAGGAGTTGAAATACCTCTGAAATGCTTCTGGGATTTGCTTCCAGCAACTTTGTTTGCAGTGTGTAGACGCAGCTCATCGCTGCTCTCAGGTGCAACCTCGTGGCACAAGGAAGTAACGTCCAACTTGAAACTGTGGCCATACAATCTCCATCTTGCTGGACGAGTTGAGATTACTCTGTGTTCAACCGAACACTCTAACGGATCCGAAGGAGACCACTGAGCAATCCACATCTTCATCCGTTTGCCTGCAGAAGTGAAGAGATTAAAGATTTCTCTTCCATCTTCAATCAAGTCGACATTTCTGAGTTCTCCGCCAGCCCGCTGAGAATCAACAGCCGTGCCCGCCGACAGAGCGAGGAAATGGCCTCCCGTCATCACCCGATCCTCAAGGAACCAGGTCGGAGTTAAAGGATGGAGGAAAACACATTCTATCTGTGTACTCATGCGATTCAAGTAAGAGGTTTACGTCTGGGCAGAGATAGAATATTATAGTGTGTTATTCTTGTGTTTCAAGGTTTTTGCTTGTACAGTTTACGGACCGCCATGTCCGCTCATTATTAATACTCAGGGTATTAATTATCACAAATTTGTTTTGCTGTATTGTGGTCCAACCAAATTGGACTGTAGTGCATTTTCGCCATCGCGGGTGAAACCGGCAAACTGAGTTATCCATTTAAGAGTCAAAGAACGCGGGACTTTTACGAGCCGCCCACCGTGTCTCTGAGTGATAAACTAACAGCTGCTTTCTCTCCCACTATCACGAAATCGGCTTTAGGGCCGTCACTTTATTCTCTCTCTCTCTCTCTCTTGTACTAACCACACACACACACACCTTATGTGTTATAGGATTATTTTTATTTCCATATCTAATCATATCACTGTTTAGTTTGTAGTTGTAAGTCGGAAGTTTATTGACTGCATTGTATTAATTATTAACTGATATTACTGCATAAATAAACTTTGTTTATATTACAAAGAGAATTGTTTTGTTTTGCATACACCTGTGTCATGCTGACGGGATGTCAGTGCTCGGATTCAAACCTTCATTCATTGTTTTTTTCCCGAAAATCGATATTCTTCTGATGTCAATTTTCCTAAGAAAACAATCTAATATTGAGACTGTTTTACTATCTGGTTATTAGTCCCTGATTCCAGGGTGGTGCCCCGTCAATGTTAATCCTTATTAATATTCTATTGATTTTTGATAATTGATAATTATCTTTGATGATTGTTGAATTTGAATGATCAATAAGCTAGTGTTAATTTTAATTAATGTTTCATCGATGTTAACAATTAACGATTATCTTTGTTAATTGTTGATTTAAAGGATTAAAAAAGCTAACATTGATTCTCATCAATGTTCTATTGATTTTTAATAATTAATAATTATCTTTGATAATTATTAATTATTGCTAATAACCAAACTTGCTCCTAAACATAGTACACTACATTTACTGGAGCCCCATATGAGGTTTTAATGAGTTAGATTCAATTAATTAATTTAAATATTAATTAATAACTAAATAAATAATTATTAATTATTTCTGATAGTAACACTGATCTAAACAACCAGTAAAGCCTACAACTTGCTCTGCACATAAATAACTAATACTGGCATTATATATTTATGCTGTTTAGCCAGAGGGGAACTGGCCCCCACAGTGAGCCTGGTTTCTCCCAAGGTTATGTTTCTCCATTAACCAACATCTTATGGAGTTTTGTGTTCCATGCCAGTCGCCTTCGGCTTGCTCACTGGGGTTCTAAATACAACTTTTATTTAATTATTTATTTTCATACACAATTTACAATCATATTTTATCAAACTACACAATGATGACTCTAAGACTTTATAGATATTACAGTTTAATTTTCTGTTAATGCATGATTTTCTGTAAAGCTACTTTGAAACGATGTGTGTTGTGAAAAGCGCTATACAAATAAAAATGACTTGTTTTGACTTGACTATTAAAGAAAAGTCCATTTCAACACACCGTAGATTTGTAGTCTGTGAGTTAAGGAAACTGTAAAAATGTTACCTTACTATGGGTGTTATCTATATTTTAATAAATATTTTGACAAGTCTAAAAGCATCTCATTTAGAAAAAAACAAAAACAAATTATTTCTAGTCTTTCACTCGTTTACCTACAGTGATATTTCCAGATGCCTGATTTTAAAAAATAGGTTTTTTGATTAAAATTGTCTTATCAAAAGCACATCATTGACCAGGTTATATGTATATATTGGTTTTGAGAACTGACTTTTGCAGTCCTGAGTAAATCACTACCTTTATGATTCCATGGCAACTGTGTTGTGTTAAGCCTAAATAACGTAAATATCATGAAACAGACAACGTGCCTTTTTTTTATATTGGTTGCGAACACTCAATTTCCCAGTGTAATATCCATTTTTTATTTTTTAATTTGAAAAATAACTTACATAAATCTCTGTACTCAACCATACCTGACCAAGACATAGCCTTGTCATGAACACATTGCACCAAAAAAAGGGAAAAAGTAAGAAAGAAAATAATAATAAAGAGAAGGCATTGTAAAAAGAATAGAACATCCTTTTGACATCGTATGAGACATTATTCCACTTCCGAAAGATCTGACTGTATACCTAGAGAAGTTTGCTTGGAGATTTCCAAAATATATATATATGTTTTTATCAGAATACATTTCGACAGATAACAGATGTACAGTTCATGGAAATGATAGACAGACAGAAAGTCTGTTACAGAGGAGAAATTAAATTAAGAAATAAATTTGATTAATCACTAAAAAGTACAATTTCTTAATTGGAAGAGGTATAAAGTCTCAATTTATATTTATTTCCATTCAGGCATTTAAACTATGAGTCATATACTTCTCAGATATAAGAAGCTCTGATTATTAATAAAAATAGAAATAAAAAATAAATAGGTCTTGGCTTGTAAATAAACTAACAAAAATATATTAAATGACTTCTACTTTCTTGAAAAACA
The DNA here is from genome assembly GCF_019703515.2 of Myxocyprinus asiaticus. Taxonomy (NCBI): domain Eukaryota; kingdom Metazoa; phylum Chordata; class Actinopteri; order Cypriniformes; family Catostomidae; genus Myxocyprinus; species Myxocyprinus asiaticus. Next base: position 7,801,889 of record NC_059358.1, on the reverse strand, counting down.
AAGAAATAAAAACTAAAAGGTATATTGTGTGGCAATATCATCGTCCCCATGTGCATCTCTCTGCAAACAGCATCATGCTCGGAAAACTGCACAGCACAATACTGCAAAAGTCTGCGAGCTGCAGTCGTCGCTGGTAAAAAGATCTCGTGAAATTTTGGGCTCTTTTGTCAGGAATACTGCAGCTCATGTTTCAGCAAAGATATAAAAATCCCTGGTCACATTTTCCCTTAAATTTTCAACAAAGTATGATTTTACAAGGTGGAATGTTCATTCAGAATTTTGCCCTTCGGGTCCATGTGCAGCCATTGCCTAATTTTCAGTAAATTCAATTCAGGGCAGAGGGTTGGGCAAAGGATCATCGTCGTTGACATGCACTGTACAAGAAATGGCATTTTTCTTTTTTTTTCAAATATCATTTTTATCAAAACATGCTACTGAGTTACTGTAAGATGTGCCCAAGCCATGTTGCCAAAAACCCTTTACAACATGCTTGCTAAACATATGAACAATATACAGACTAAAACTATAAGAGCTCTAAGAAATGAACACCCCTGAAAAACAAAAAAAAAAAAAAAAAACAAAAACAAAACAAAAAAAACACAAAGAATAGGAACAATATTTGTAGAAATCTGACAACAGAAGCAGTAAGTACAGAGTTAACCCTAGGACAAGGGAGAAGTCGAAAAACATGTACAATTTGCACATAATCTTTAGCTTCATAAGGCTTACTCCTTTACAATAATAAACCATAGACATATATATATATATATATATATATATATATATATATATATATATATATATATATATATATATATATATATTTTTTTTTTTTTTTTTTTTTTTTTTTTACACATTTTTCACGGTAAATAAACTGTTAAGTTCTTCATTTTTCTGCATGTCTGTAAAAAATAAAGAGACCAATGAATGGTCTGCAGGACAACAACAAAAAAAACAAGGTTTGTTTTTTAAATCACACTGTCCCCATGAAAACCATGCACTAGTGTAAATAATTTTCAAAATAAAAAAAAAAATGAAAATGGCTGATTCGGTTAGTTTTCCTTTTTCTTGTTTAGTCTTTTTTTTTTCTTTTTTTTTTTTTTTTGCAATTTGCAGTCTCAAGAAAATATTCTTTATTTATTTTCTATTTTATTTTTTTAAGTTCAGCTAAAGTTGTCCATGCAAAAAAAAAAAAAAGAAAAAAGAAAAACAATTTATAATAAAAAATAAAAATAAAAAGTTTCATTCAGTATCAAGAGAATTTTATCAATTTGATCTTAAAAGTTCATCAAGATGATTTAAACCTACAGTGCATTGATCTAGCAGAACATATTCTGGGGAGTGAGGTGCTAGATTAGAGCTGTTCACTTATTTCCCATGTTATATTTTATGTTTAATGTGTACATTTCTGAGTCTGTTGGCATGGCTTGACCCAGGATATGGTAAGGAACACTGTTAGCCCATGTAGATACAAATACAGTACATCAACATTTAAAAGAAACATGAATTAAATGGAAAACTAAAAGTCAAAGAGAACGTTTTACCCCATTTCAAAAAGGGCTTCTTAGCAACTCGACTGGTGACTGAAATTGTGAATTTCCTCAAGCTACGGAGCCCATTTCCAGCTTCCTTCACCTGTCTTGCCCCTACCCTTAGGGGGTGCTCTTTGCGCACAATGTGTGCAACATTTTTTTTGCAAGCAAAAACAGGACCCCTTTTTTCACCCCTACGAAACAAGCTCTGAACGCACAACATCAAGCATGCAGTGTTATCGGGGAGACGGGACCTGTCGCAAATCTCAAACTCCACCCAATGGTTGCTACAATAACGCTATATTTCAGGAAACTGCTACGAACGACCGAATGGCCCAGAACCGCTGTCGAGGGACGACTGGGAAGTTCTTCTAGTCAAGGGGGCCAGGGTTGCATCGACCAATGAAGAGGGAGGGAACAGCTTAAACCAGCCAATCACCATATTGGACAAGTCCAGATCATCTAAAAGTATCTGAGCGGCTCCCATGAAGGATTTGTGGTCCATACGTCCATAGTCTCCCCACACAATGATCTACAATAGGAAGAAAATAAATTTCCCTCAATATTAATTCAAATTCATGAAAACAACAAGAACAACAAACATGACTACAAACTATGATAGACCATGCAGATCAAACAGTATTTTCAGATTATTGCAATAAGTCAATAACTGATTGGTTGATTAACAAGAATTGTCATTCCACCTACTGTCAGTTTCAAAATCTATCAACAGCCTTGTCAAGGCATAGTGCACATTTTGTGGTTACAAATATTTTTATTGAATTTTCATTAAATATTGTTTAAAATAAGTGTTCTTTTAAATTCAACAATTCTGGGTAAATTACATTTTTGCTACTCAAAGTATCGTTTCAAGCAACTTTTTCCTAATTTGTTTTAACCAAACGCCACATTGAGAGATGGTAAACAATTTGCAATAAAATTTCATTTAAATACACCGATCAGCCACAGAATAGCTCAGAATAGCATTCTGAGATGCTTTTCATCTCACCACAATTGTACAGAGAGGTTATCTGAGTTACTGTAGACTTTGTCAGTTATAAGCAGTGTGGCCATTCTCTGTTGACCTCTCTCATCAACAAGGCATTTTCATCCACAGAACTGCCACTCTCTGGATGTTTTTTGTTTTTGGCACCATTCGGAGTAAATTCTAGAGACTGTTGTGTGTGAAAATCCCAGGAGATCAGCAATAATAAAAAAAAGTTACAGAAATACTCAAACCAGCCCATCTGGCACCAACAATCATCCATGCGATTATCTAATCAGCCAATCGTGTGGCAGCAGTGCAGTGGATAAAATCACACAGATACGGGTCAGGAGCTTCAGTTAATGTTCACATCTACCATCAGAATGGGTAAATCTCAGTGATTTGGACTGTGGCATGATTGTTGGTGCCAGATGGGCTGGTTTGAGTATTTCTATAACTGCTGATCTCCTGGGATTTTCCTCCTGGGTTAATATTATTTTTACACTCAATTATTTCTAATCACCCCTCAGACTGTGTATACATGATAATACTGCCAGTAAACTTGTCCAGCATGTGAACTGAAAAAGTTTGAAAACTGCCTTGAATGTTTTATTTCTCTCGTCATCGCTACTCCAGCTTGTATAGAAATACATTTTCTTTTGTCGATCTGCTGCTAACTTGTTTGCTTATCTTTCATATAGCAGTTTCATGGTTATTTTGCAAACTTGCCATTCTCATCCGTGATGGGCGAAGGGCAGACCAGCTGAAAGGTGCTTTGCGCCATTTAAGTACCAGAGTAAAATTGCTTAGTGATAAGTGGCACCTATTGTAAAGGTGTGAATGTGTTAACAGCAATCATTCACTTCACTTTTAATGTGATTTGTATGTGATTAGTTTAGCATCTCGTTGCCTCTGGTGTGCAAAGGCCTTAAGAAAAAGATTTTTGCAGGGTGTTCCAAACACGCACGTATGAGACAGTAACACCCTGCTAAGTAGGTCATAATGATGCTCACATTTGAATGGAATTTCCCCTTTGTACACTTCTTTTGTAACATCATTAAATTGCATTATATCAGCTATTGGCATCTGCCATTAAAAACCCCATATTGGAAACCACCAGAATTCTACCTGTAAAACCTTTCCTCCTGGAGTCTCTTCAAATGACAGCTGCTGCTGGTACAATGGGTCCAGTGTTTTCCGTGCTACTTTTGTTTTCTTTTTGGCTATGCAGGCGCCATTCTCCAGTAGATACACCTTCACGTAAGGGGCTGGAGAAGAAGAGTAAGCAGATGGAGTTCAAACATAAGTCATGATTTTTCTAGTGTCTGAGAATCAACATCAAAACCAGTAACTGTACTGACCTGGCAGTGCCTTAGAACCGGGTTTTCCCACAAGGCCTCTGGCTCTGATGATCTCCACCTCCAGTGCTCCTTTCTTCTCCACCATCCCGATCTGAATGTCACCTAAACATTAAAACATCAAGGATATATGAGCAACAGAGGTGGACTGTTACTGTAATGACTTGTATGAGTGGCATTCCAAGTTGAGTGCTGCTGGAGCCACTGGAGCTCTTGACTCATGTGTGTATATAGAAAGTCAAATAAACATGCGGAAGGAGACAAGCATTATTGTCAGTTCTCACCCATAGGGGGTGTGGCTAATGTCTGTCTTCCAACGAGCTGGGCGGGGCCAAGTCCATCCAGGAAATCGCTGAACTGACTGTCAGAAGAGAGTCGTACCCCAGGGAAGATGAGGCTGAGAAGGAGAAAATTTTGATTAGATAAATTCTACATCCCAAAACATACTTTTATCTTTGCAGATGCGAGACCTTGGCCAATACATTGCTTAAAGTGTTTTCTTGGGTTACTGTGGTGGTAACAAACCTCAGTACTCAAGGGGGCGACAATGTTACCTTCAAAATCTGTGCCATTAAACTGGACGTGTTATTATTCAGGTAAGTTGCTATAAATATACTGACAATAACTTACTGAAAAAAGCAGACAGTTCTCACTATAGCGCCCCTTGTGTCAATGTTGAGAATGCGACACAAACATGCGTTGTGTTATGAAAAGCAGTCTGAAACCTTTTGGAACGTAACTACGTGTGGAATCGTAGCTTGCATAGCTACAAGCGCCTACGTTCACATACTTACATAGTGTACGTTTGGACCTCATAATTAATCCCTCAGTTTGTATAAACAAACAAAAATTATCAGCAGAAATCTATGTTTTTGATAAAGCATTTTACACAGAAAAATGTGTGTAAATCATCCTTATAGTGATGGGACTTTTCTAGGCAGATGAACCTCTGTTTTTGCTACTAATGTAATTCCTAAGGATTTTTCTCTATGCAAAAAAGTCTTTCTAGTATCCTGGTGTGTAATGTGTGAAAGTGGACAGACTTATTGACTTTCCATTGTCATGACAGGGGATTAAATATTGGAAATAGCTATGCAAACAAGTTAAGAAAGTTATTCTATCACATTAGTCGCATGTTAACACTTGTATTTTCAAAGTGTATTTTAATGTTTATTCCAGAACAATGCACTGCCCCATTGACATCTATTTTACAAACTGAGGGACAAGTTTAAATTATTTTCTCTGATAATCGAAAGATGTCAAATCAAATCAAATCACTTTATTGTCACACAGCCATATACACAAGTGCAATGGTGTGTGAAATTCTTGGGTGCAGTTCCGATCAAAATCTGAAATGTTGCCATTTCATGTTGACTTTGGCAGCCATAATAAATAGGTAAGAAATGTCATGTTTGTCAGAATGGCTGTGTATACATAGTGTGCACGTCTGTTGTGTTACTCACTTCCCCTCTGAGCTGTAGCTATTCATGCTGCCGTCGTTTGATTCACGGCTGGCCTGCCGCGTCATTCGGCTACGCATTTCTACAGCCAGACCGGTTTCTGTGCTCCTCTGAATCGTGCTACGCAGCTTCTTTCCTCCAGCTTCTACAGAGAGAGAGAGACAGAGATTTTGTCAATAACGATATTAAGCAATGTTCCCTCTAAGCTGTGCACTTCTGATGTTGCTCATGTTGACAGACACAAAAATATGTGTTGAAAAAGCTAGAGACTTCTTGAATCAGAATTCAACATCAGCATCAAAATTTCAACTGTCAAGTTCAAGTTTTCAAAGGTTCATTCAGTTTCAGTATGGAACTGAAGCTGTGAGAAATCTTGTGAGGAAAAGTGTGCCATTGATTAAAGTAATAGTTCACCAAAAAATTTAAATTCTCTCATCATTTTCTCACCCTCATGCCATCCCAGATGTGTCTGACTTTCTTTCTTCTGCAGAACACAAACAACATTTTTTTAGAATAATTTTCCATCTCTGCAGGTCCTAACAATGCAAGTGAATGGGTACCAACAATTTGAAGCTCCAAAAAGCACATAAAGACAGCAGAAAAGTAATCCATGAAACTCCAGTGGTTAAATCCATATCTATAGAAGTGATATGATAGGTGTGGGCAAGAAACAAAAAAATATTTAAGTCGTTTTTTTTTTACTATAAATCTACACTTTCACTTGCACATTCTTCTTTTGTTTTTGGCGACTTGCATTCTTCATGCATTTTGCCCCCTACTGGGCAAGGAGGAGAATTTGTAGTAAAAAAGGACTTAAATGTTGATCTGTTTCTCACCCACACCTATCATATCGCTTCTGAAGACATGGATTTAACCAGTGGAGTCGTATGGATTATTTTTATGCTGCCTTTGTGTTTTTTGGACCTTCAAAATTTTGGTACCCATTCACTTACGTTGTATGGACCTACAGAGCTGAGATATTCTTCAAAAAATCTTTGTGTTCAGCAGGACAAAGAAAGTTATACACATCTGGGATGGCATGAGGGTGAGTAAACAATGAGAGGATTGTAATTTTTGGGTAAACTATCCCTTTAAATCTAGAAGATATAAAATAGGGATGGGCAGTATCAATTCATCCGATACTGATACTGGACCCGATAAATATTGATATTACAGGTTTTGACTAAACTTGTGATTTACCAGGAAAAATATTTTTGTTTCATAAATTCAGTGACAAAAAATGAACTACATCATGCAAAAAAATAAAAAAAAAAAAAAAAAAAAATAATAATAATAATAATAATAATTTTCTTACTGTTTTATCAAAACAAGACAAATTTACTTGAGAGATAAAAATTACATAAGATATTTTGTCTTTTTTTCAGAGAAATCTAACAAAAAGTTTAGTATCTGCCAGTGGGGTCAGAAAAAAAAAAAAACTTGCTGAGGAAATGCTGAAAAACACAAGAAGTCACAGCGTTCATTACAAACTGTTAAAAGATTAAACATGTTCTGTTGTTGTTAGTAATTGTAAAATAAATAAATAAATAAATAGATATTTGATAATTTGCAGTTTAAAAAATATCTATATATATGACTTTTAATTAAAATGCTAAATGGCTAAAATTACCCATTTTATCCTCAGAAATCACACACACACACACAGAAAAAATTTAATAGAGGTATCTCTATTCTCCAGAACTCCATGTGGAGACACGTTTGATGAATATTTCTTGCACTAAGCCACCAAGAACAAAATATTAGGAACAAAATCACAATGTCATCTTCGTGTTTATGTATGATGGAGACTAGCCTGTATGTGATGCTGTGAGTGACAATGACCTGTTTGCTATTTTTGCCACAGATATGCAAGAAACAGCTCTTTCTCCCTCTCTTCCACAGCACAAAGTGTCCACTCAGAACAGCGTGCAAAAATTGTATTGTTTTAGACACGGTGTGTTTTTTCAGTTTCTAGCCTACAGATACGCCACAGTGTCTGTTCCACGAGACTCGGAGTGATTTGACGTGAGGCGTTACGCAGGTGCATTGAACCGGACAACAGCGTGACACAACACGTGTCATTATCCACTGAGCTGAAACAATTCACAACGTGCTAAAGACAGAAGCAGTACATTCATTGTATGCTCAAACAGATGTCATTTTTTCAAAGTTAAAACACTTTTTTTTATCTTTGTTAAATGTGCAGAGACAGCTGTAGATAAACCAGTCGTAGGTTGACTTCCTAAGGAGTATGAACACTGTAGCACTTCCAAAACATTGCTACATTTGTTTGGGCATTCCAACATGTCAACTTCAGGATCAACAAATGATGTGAGTTTAGGGAGGGACTACCAGTTTTACTGACTAATGGAAGATGAAGGTGAGGCGGTAGGAATGTTTGGGAAACTTTTTTGGAAGCAGTAATTATTTTTGCAATTCTGTCTGGTGCCACAAGTGGCGCACAAATTACACATTTCACCTTTGATCATTTAAAGTCTTGCTATGGTATGCTAAAGGTTTCTTAGCATAATAAAAAGAAGGAAAATATTTTTGCTTTGTTTTGTTTTTCAACAAATGTATTCATCATGATGTTTGCATAATATGATATTATATTTTATAATGTTGCTGTTATACTGTATACCAAGTCTGGGTATGACAACTTTGAGAAAAGATGTACACTACACAAAGTAAGTTTTAGAACTATGGTTGTGTTCCAAAACCAAGTAAGCTGCCAATCTAGACAGCATTTTAAGGCATTATAGAACAATTGTGTCGAATTTTGCATGCATCTTATGTTGGGAGTACTATTTGTATGATGCGCAGAGTAGCTGTATATGTAGAGCGTTCCAAATCAGTCACTTACAAGGGTCACATTTCAGTCAAGATGCTGCCTATGCAGGTAGTAAGGTACCTTACTAGATTTAGCCTATAGAGGTAAAGATAATGAAGAAAGTAATGTAAGAGTTATTGAGAATGCAGTACCCATTAACTATAAATGAGAGAGACAGACAGAGAGAAGGCTGCAGAAAGCACACGTTTTGCATTACAGCTGCTGAGGTGAAACCATTAAGTTCCTGTTCAGACACACAAACAGACAGAAACTGTGATTTCCTTTTTATTCAATGAAATCCGCCTCTGCCTTCGGCCTTGAGTCGTAGCTGCACATAAAAGAATGACGAAGGTATTGGCGGATGTGACTGCCCTTTTCTGAACTGACAGCAGAGTTGCATATAATAATCAAGAGCGCATTAGGGTCATTGTGTTGTTAAACAACGTTCAGCGCAAGTATATAAACAAGACGAACCCAAGTAACGATGACGCACACTGCTGTCATACTCAGGAGCTTAAATCCTCCCTTAATGAGCACCCAACCATTTCTTATAGTGGCTTTCGATAGCTCTATTAAATGTAATTGGCTAAAGAAAGTTAATGGGCCGTGCTGCCATTGGCTCTCACAAAACCTGTCAAGAACATGTATGGGTCATATTTCAATATAAAATCATCATGAATGAAGAAAGAAATTATAAGCCTATTTTTTTAGGACCAATAATATTGTTAGGCATCGTGACATTACTTTCATGACAATTAAACACATTAAACCCCCCACAAATAAAATAATAATAATAATAATAATAATAATAATAATAATAATAAAATTGTTATATTATATTATTAATAATGTATTATTAACATATGTATTATTAACAAATATTTTTTATCTTATTTAAATTGTGAAGTATTTGCATATTATGTTAGTATTTGCTGTACTGCCTTTATGCAGATTTAAAAAATACTGTAATGTATTGCAATACAATACAGTACTGTACAATTTATGTTTTGTAGAAATATCTTTATAAAAATGTAAAATGTTTTGTAAAATAAATGTATTACCGTAATGATAAGAATTACAACAAAACGAAAAAATGAAATGTAAGTATATATACATTATATTAATGAGAATTAGTTTGTTTTGCATTGTGGTAATGAGAATTTAGGGGAAAAATACATCATTTTCATGGAAATAAAATTATGGTCTAAAAAATGTATCCTAAAAAGTCTTCATTTTCCTCATGAAAAATATAATTTCTAATTGTTTATTTCAATTACATATTTTCTTGATATGTCCCCAGTAATTAGTAACTATTTTTAAAGGATTACATTAAATGGATAATTAAATGGATCGAGGAGAACCTTCTAAGACACAACCCAGATCACAAGCTCCATCACATTAGATCAACCAAAAACCAAAATAAATTTGCTCTGTAAGATATTTGTGGTCATATGATATTTCCTATGATATTAATCTCCGGAGGCTAAAGGAAGAGAGAGTAAACTGACAGTGTCTTCAAGGTCACAACACATGTTCATGCTTGAGTCTCACCAAACCATATATCAAAACAATGCACTGCTAATCAGTACATTTTAATGTATGCACATAAATGACTGAAAAGGGAGTGCAGAGTTATTGACAACCACACCACATTTAATTGATTTAAATAATTTAACTTGTATAGATAATTTTTTCAAGCACTACTAGAACTGAGATGAAATAACCAAAAATTCTGCAAAATGATGGAGCTAAACCCTTTAAAGTCAGCTAGACAGCATCTCTAATACATTATATACAGAACATGTGAACTTCTAGAGCTCCAAAATGAAAACCGACACCTAATTTCTCCATCTACGCAGGATGCATCCCTCTATTCTTACCTCCGTCTTCCTCATCGAAAGAATTCATGCAGGGAAAGTACACAGCCAGAGCTTCAAATGAGGCCGACAGGCTCATGCGGCTCTGTGAGCGCTGCATGCGCCCGCCGCTGCTGCCTGCACCCGTGCCCGCAGTGGAGTTGGCATCTTGGCTTTGCCTGCCCATGTTTGACGCCGATCTCAGAGGCTATATGCACAAGCCAGGTAGAACCGCAAGGATACTGTGATGTTGAGACTGCAGATACTGAGCTGAGATCGCAGAGCCAAGGAACATCACTTATCTGCAGCGCAGACAGGATGCAATATCTCTGCAGCTGGTTCAGAAGATGGTTTGTTTTGGGGTTCGTCTACTCTGTGTGGTTTAGAATGCTCTGCGTCGAAAATTCTCCCTGGATTATGCAGCAGTAGTGTGCATTCGCCGGCACAGTGAATCTGTCTGCTCTCCTCAAGCTCTCTCCTTTCTAACACACTCACTCACACAGGAGGAGGGGAATGGGAGGCAGAGCCCAGCCCACTTTTTTGCATCCCCTCAGCCAACCAGATCCCACAGTGTGGCTCAGTGCTTCAAATGCTCCTTAACACGCATAAGCTTTACCCAGAGATACTGCAAATATGCGTGTGTTTGTGTGAGAGGCCATTAGGAACCTGAGCACCTCCTGCCCTGACTGTCGACATGCCAGTCAACCACAGTTCACGTGCAATAAACACACACAAACACACTGTGCTAATTCCTTTCTCCTTGGCTCTTAAAGAGACGTGATTTATTTCTGAGTGCCGATGTACATCTTTTATCTCATGTCGCCATCTGCCCATGTAAATGTTTACCACAGATGTAAGGCTAGCCAAGAAAAATATTCCAGCATAGTGCATTACAAATGTTTGCATAGTCATAACATACAGATAGCAGCCATTTCAGCCATTTTCAACGTCAATACAAGTTTAAAAGAGAAACAAGTCACTGTATATCTACTGATGACTAAAACAAAACCTAGATTTTACTTTAACTGAAGAAATCCACGCAAAAGTCAATTCCGCAATACCAGGGTGTTGTGGGTGGTTGGGATGGCATTGCTTTGTGGTTGCTAGAGTGTTCCTGTGATCTCAAATTGTTTTTCAGATTATAAATGGTAATGGAGAATGCTTTGGAAACACTCTTTTTTTTTCAGTGGGGGAAAACGGACGGCGTGAACGTAGCAAAATCAATGCGTTTTAGTGTGGATTTGGCCAAACAGCCCACCCCAGTCATGATACAATACTGTTATAATAAATAACATATTATTTGTTATATTTGTTATAACAAATACAATAGACCTACATGGCATAGGTCTATTGTATTTTTTTCCTGTTTTATCGTCTGTCAGATGAAAATCGTAAGTCTGGTTGCTTTAAAATTAACAAAGCACATCTCATCAACAAGCAAGATTTGGTGTATCGTTAGTCGCTTTTCCACTGTCGGGCCAAATGAGGGCATGCTAGTGTGTGCCAGGGCCAGTTGTGTTCCTGCTGTCAATTCTGGGGCTTCATCGTGCCTCCTCGGGGCTTCCTCTGGGTCAACGGCCAAGTGCTTTTGGCCTGCTGATTAGCCTTGGGCCAAAGAAGGCCAACTGAGGATTAAGGCGGGGTCAATGTCAAAGGTACAGTTTAGCTAGACACTCATGCTGCATGTTGGATATTCCAACTTGATATCTCCGATTTCCAACAATAAAGTCATTCCACTGCCAGATGCTCAGAAGATGACGTTAAAACATGCAAAACTGCAATGCTCCCATTAGATAAGCAGGGGCTTCAACTGTCTCCAGAGATGTCTCCTAGCAACCCAATTGATAAACAATGCTGCGATGCTAGTATTTGTGCGACAGGTGTATGATCATCAAAAGAGAGTTTAATTTACAGTATTTTGCACACCTGTCTCTGCAAACATTTGTTAAACAAGTTTTAATATCTTGTAATATAGGAACTTTGACTCATTGATCGATATCATTTAATAAAAGTGAATGTTTATCACTAACACTGTACATCTCTCTGGGTGCCGACATGTTTGTGTGATGTCACGCACCTGCATCTTGGCGGAAAAAATTGCGGACACAGTACAAATATGCTAAGACACAAAATGGACAAAGTGGTGCCCATAGGAAAAACTTTCCATGGTTCGACATCATGGACGGTGTGCTGGGACATCGTCCTGCTGTTAGTGGAGAGACCACTCGGGATACCATGGCAGTTATAGTCGGTGACTTGTCAACAGTAACTTATTATGTAGAATAAAACTGCTTTTTCTAGACCACTAATATGACTGGAGACTTCATCTCATGTAATCAGCATACAAGCTAGAACCGCCAATGCTGAAGTCCATCTAGCAGACATGAGAACATAACACAATGTTCTGCTGCTCCAGAAACTGCCAAAAAGCACTGTCATCCTGATGCCCTGCCAAACACAAGCTCTTCTGGAGCTGTGAAACAGCACAGGGGGTAGAGGTGATATCTGAACATCTTCATGATAGAATACAGTGAACGACGCCTGTTCAAAGCAAACTGGCCAAAGACACTGCCAATTCAGGCTGGGAAAAGCTCTGGACTGACTTACTCCATGCCCACCCACCCCTCCACCCCACCCCAGGTGGGGAAAACCAGCTGGTTTTCTCCGCCTCCTGGGTAGGACAAGGGGAGGGGAGAGGAAAAGGGGGAGGGAGAGACAGAGAGAGAGAGGGAGAGAAGAAAAAAAATTTGGTCCTCGTCCAGCTGTGTAGTGGTCCTCTGCAACACCGGGCGATGGCACTGGACCTCGCCTCCTGGCGGACGGTAGTGGTTCCTCCGCCCTCTAGCGACCAACAGCAGCTCCTCCACTTCCTGCCGAATGGCAGCGAGCTCCCCCACCCCGTGACGGATGACAGCGCCACCTTCGTCTCCTGGCGGACGGCAGTGGGCTCCTCCACCTTCAGGCGACTGCTCCAGTACCACCGCATCAAACATCCTCGGCATTGCGAACCTCCGTCAGTGGCAAGGGCTCTCTGACTGCGTGTCTTCCTCCAGTCCAGGGTTTTGGCACCACTATAACAGTTCATGGATGGGCAAGGAGGAGATGGGAACCGGCTGAACAGTAAACAAATTCAACTTAAAACAAATGTAAACAAACACAGGCACATATGCAACGAGGCTGCATGTGTCTCTCTCTCTCCTGAACCGGCGTCTCCAGCTGTCTTTTATCTCACTCTTATGCTGATCAGCTGATTCAGTGCTCCATCACAGCCCAGCCACGCCCTCCTCCTCATCACAGATGGGTTGCCTCTCATTCAAGGGTTGAGAAGAATAGAACACTACAGTATTTCTAAAAAAAAATAAACCAAGGAAACAGGCCCACAAAAAATGTACTTTGAAGCATCAAAACTGACCAACCTCTGAGGTCAAACTTCAGTTTCATCAGGGTGTCTTGACTTACCCAACAATCCCCAGAGAGTACAGAATACCAGAAATTGCATGCTGGTCCAGGCCAGAACTTAATAGCTGAAACTAGATAACCAGCCAGGTCTGTCTGATGAAGTCAGTTGACCAAGGAAGTCTTGCTGGTAAAAGCTGGTCCATATGCTGTGGACCACTGTCCAAAACACAACATATGCTGGTGACGACACATGCTGATCTTTTTAGCAAGGTAACACAAACTGAAGTCTTCCATTGCAGAAAGAAGAAAAATCACATATAAGATCTTTTAATATCTCAATTGTTCCTCCAAGACAAAAATGAGATTCAATAAATGGCAAATAGAGACTTTTTCCTAAGTCTTCTGCTTCACAGATGTTTCTCCTGCGAAAAAAACACCATCTGACATGAGTCTCCTCTAGAATTTTTCTTATTAGGAGAGATCTCAACAATGTTTCAAACTGTGCTCTGATTGCCAAGATCCCAAAGCCTGCAACCAAAAGTCAGAATTCTTAATATGAACAAACATTTCTAATCAAAATTCTTCCAAGAATAAATTATCTGAGCTATGCGATCCACCTTAATTTTACAGCTCAATACTCTTACTGTATGTCAACAGCTGTCTCATTTGTGTTTCTCCAAATCAAAGACAAAGATTCAGCAGATTCCTGCGATTCATGAGATTCAGCAGATGCCTGACCACAAGCAAAGAATGGCAAAGAAATATAAACCAAATATTGTCAACAAAGAAAAAGCTTTTAGCATTTATTGGATAACAAAATAAATAAATAAAAAAAATTTAAAAAATCCAAGTGAAACTTGTCTTTTTTAAAAGTAACCAAAATAGGCTGGGATCTCATTCTGCCTGTGCGTGCTCAGTGAGAGAGTGCACAAACAACGTGCTCTAAGCCGTTGGATGATGCAGCTGGTGGAATGGTCCAGCCCCAAAAGTTTTGTCAGATTGATTTAGCATGTTGTAAACTGCACAATATCGCAATGGCATGGGAAGTTTCTTTACCTTATTTCAGTGTTCGAAGTGCTCAATTCGTGTCACAGCACAGCAGCGATTCTAAGTCTTATAAGGTGCTGGACCGGCACGGTGTCCTGTTCACTAAATGATCAGGTGAAGGGAAGAGAACTACTAGTTCTTCCCATGTCCAGCACTGCCTTATGGACCACATGCACAGTCTAAACTAAACAATGAGGCACAGATACTGTAAATGGTCTTGTACAAGCAGCGCTCCAAGCACGCCTTCAGTTGTTCGTGAAAACTTTTCCTGTGCGTATAAGTAAGCAAAATCCACGCAGTTATTAGTGAACGGTGCCCATTGTCCTTTAAAAAGGCAATCTGAAGTAAAGAGCAAATGTTAATTAGTTCATTTATGGAGGATACATTTTCATTCGCACTGTTCGTAAAGCTCAACTGGTAGAGCACAACATTAGCAAAGCCAAGGTGAAGGGTTCGATTTCCAGGGAACATTCAAATTAACAAATGAACAGCCTGAATGTACTGTAAGTCACACAGAATAAAAGTAAAATGTATACATTAAATGAAATTTACATGTGCACTGGTGGCCAAAAGTTTGGAATAATAACAGATTTTGCTGTTTCGGAAGGAAATTGGTACTTTAATTCACCAAAGTGACATTCAGCTGATCACAAAGTATAGTCAGGACATTACTGATGTAAAAAAAAACAGCACCATCACTATTTAAAAAAAATATAATTTTTGATCAAATCTAGACAGGCCCCATTTCCAGCAGCCATCACTCCAACACCTTATCCTTGAGTAATCATGCTAAATTGCTAATTTGGTACTAGAAAATCACTTGCCATTATATCAAACACAGATGAAAGATACATTTGGTTCATTAAATGAAGCTTAACATTGTCTTTGTGTTTGTTTTTGTTTTGCCACAGTATGCAATAGACTGGCACGTCTTAAGGTCAATATTAGGTCAAAAATGGCAAAAAAAAAAAAATAAATAAATAAAAAAAAAAATACAGCTTTCTCTAGAAACTCGCCAGTCAATCATTGTTTTGAGGAATGAAGGCTATACAGTGCTTGAAACAGCCAAAAATTTCATACAAAGGTGTACACTACAGTCTTCAAAGACAAAGGACAACAGTGAAGAGAAGACTCAGGGGTGCAGGCCTTATGGGAAGAATTGCAAAGAAAAAGCCACTTTTGAAACAGAAAATCAAAAAGAAAAGGTTAGAGTGGGCAAAGAAACACAGACATTGGACAACAGATAATTGGAAAAGAGTGTTATGGATCTTAACCCCATTGAGCTTTTGTGGGATCAGCTAGACTGTAAGGTGCGTGAGAAGTGTCCGACAAGACAGCCACATCTATGGCAAGTGCTACAGGAAGTGTGGGGTGAAATGCCACCTGAGTATCTGGACAAACTGACAGCTAGAATGCCAAGGATCAGCAAAGCTGTCATTGATGCACGTGGATAATTTGTTGATGAGAACTCTTTGAAGTAGTTTAAGAAGTTCTGATTTATTTTTTTATTTTTTATTTTTAAATTGTAATTTTTCACATTATTAATGTCCTGACTTTACACTGTGATCAGTTGAATGCCACTTTGGTGAATAAAAGTACCAATTTCTTTCCGTAAGAGCTAAATCTGTACATTATTCCAAACTTTTGGCCACCAGTGTTTGTCTATAAGAGTTGCATTCACACCAGAGCACAGGTAGCTGAATCATGATAGATTAATGGAATAGTTCATCTAAAAATGAAAAATCTGTCTTAATTTACTCCCCCTCACGTCATTCTGAATCCAGATGACTTTCTTTCTTACGTGAGAACTTACATTGTTTAGCACAGAAAAACATACATTTCAGGTTGTTTCTCATCATACCTATTTTATGCCTTCAGAAAACTATGGAATATGATGCACAAGCCTCATAGATGACTTTTATGATAAGTTTGTGTCCTTTTTTAAGCTTTAAAGTAAGTCACTATCTAGTCTCATTGTTTTAAGACAATGGACCAGCATATCCATTAAAAATCTTCTTTGTACTTCCACACAAGAAAAAGTCAAATGGGTTTGGAATGACTTGAGGGTGAGTAAATGATGACCGAATTTTCTTTAAGGTCTAAAACACCAGAGTAAATTCCCAATGGGACTTGAAGTCATTGATTACACATTTAACAGCTTTTATAGCATGTATTGCAATATTCCAGGAAGTATGGTTAAAAATAATTTAACAGCTTTGTAAATATCAAAACCACTTGGCTTGATTGGTTTATGATGTAGCAATTTTAAAACAAACACCACGAGACAGCTGGAATATACCACAATTTTCATTACTTTTCTATTACTTTTAAGGATTTTTTAAATGTATATTACTTTACCAAGCCTGCAATTAACATTTTAAAATTCCCTGATATATCCAGGTTTTCCATGACCATGGGAATACTGAGATATGAAGCATCTTTGTTGGTTACAACAAACAAATTGTTTACAAAAATCCCTGCTCAAAAAATGTAATAATTTTTTTTTTTTTTTTTTTTCTACAAAGATGAATGATCACCAGATCAAACAGAATCTCAATTCAGATTGATATAGTTCATCAATATTGGTGTTAAACAAGAAATTGAAAACCAAACACATGAAGTCAGGGACAGACAGCACATGCCTGGAATAGGATAACATCTAATTTTATGGGAATTTAAAGAACGTCACCCGCAAGAAAAACAGAAAGACATAATGTCTGATGATGTTTTGACCACCTTAGTCTGGTGTGTGTGCAACAGTGCGTGTGTGTATAAACAGTTTTATTGAGAGGTGAGTAGTTTGTTTACATCCTCCAATACCTGCCTTCATCCTGGACAGACCTGCACTATGTCATCACATAATCCACACAACACCAGATCTGCATAAATCTAACAGAATGAATGTCTGTTGTGAGGAAACCTCAACAGGTATAAGATCATCACTGACCAAGTGTATATTCCAGAGAGTAATATATATATTAACTGTGGTGAAAAAATGTCCAGGTCACATTTCACCCAAAATCAAAAGACATTTTATTTCACAATATGAAAATAAAGTTGGTTCAGCTGGTTAAGGACTTTTAGGACCAATTAAGCAGAATTTTCACATTCTCATTACCATAATGTGAAAAAAGATAATCTCTTACTCATTACTGTATTACATCCTCCAGTCTAGACACAATATTTTTTACAATTAAAATTAGCATAAATTCTATTTATTACAAAAAATGCTACCATAATATAAACTGACAGTTGTACTTTACAAATGTAATACAATATACGTTTTTCTTTCTGCATTACAGTAATAAGGAATATATATACAGTATGTACTGTATATAATGTAAACGAAAATAAAAATGAGCTTAATTCTAATTAAAATAATATACAAATCTGATCATATTTCACCCAATAAATTTCATTTTACATAAGAAAAATAAAGCCTTTTTATGAACCATAACATTTTTTATTTGCTTTTATTTATTGCATTGTGACATTCTTGTGATGAAAATGAAGCACATTTTCCCACCACATTACCACAGTGTAATATATATATATATATATATATATATATATATATATATATATATATATACACACACACACACACACACACACACACACTGTTATGCAGTAAGAAACACCCTTCTGTCAGGACACAAATGATTTGTTTTTATTAAAATGTGCATAAATTCTATTCATTACAAAAAAAAAAAAAAAAAAAAAAAAAAAAAAATACCATGATGGAAACTTACAGTCTCACTTTACAAATGTAAAACACTATCAACATTACAATAACGAGAATCAGGAAGAAGAATTTACTTAATATATATCTACAGTGCATTCAGGAATTATTTAGACCCCTTCTTTATTTCACATTTTGTAATGTATGCTAAGATGCTTTAAATAATTTTTTTTCGCATCAATCAACACTCCATACCCCATAATGACTAAGCAAAAACCAGATTTTTGATAACTTTGCAAATTTATTAAATAGAAAAAAACTGAAATATCACATTGACATAAATATTCAGACCCTTAACTCTTTACTTATTTGAAGCACCTTTGGCAGCAATTAAAGTATATGTGGGTATGGTGTGACGAGCTTTGCACACCTGGATTTGGGGATTTTCTGCCATTATTCTCTGCAGATCCTCTCAAGCTCTGTCAGGTTGGATGGGGGCCATTGGTGGACAGCCATTTTCAGGTCTCTTCAGAGATGTTCGATTGGGTTCAAGTCTGGGCTCTGGCTGGGCCACTCAAGGACATTCACAGAGTTGTCCCTAAGCCACTCTTTCGTTGTCTTAGCTGTGTGCTTAGGGTCATTATGCTGTTGGTGAACCTTCAGCCCAGTCCTGGTCCTGAGCACTCTGGAACAGGTTTTCATTAAGGATATCTCTGAATTTAGCTGCGTTCAGCTTTCCTTCAACCCTGACCAGTCCCCCAGTCCCTGCAGCTGAAAAACTCCCCCACAGCATGATGCTACCACCCATGCTTCACCGTTGGGATGGTATTGTGCAGGTGATGAGTGGTGCCTGGTTTCCTCCAGACATGACACTTGAAATTAAGGCCAAACCGTTCAATCTTCATTTCATCAGACCAGAGAATCTTGTTTCTCACAGTCTGAGAGTCCTTTAGGTGCTTTTTTGCAAATTCCAAGCTAGCTGAGGAGAAGCTTCTGTCTGGCCACACTGCTACATAGCCCAGATCGGTGGAGTGTTGCAGTGATGGTTGTTCTTCTGCAAGTTTCTCCCATCTCCACACATGATCTCTGGAGCCCAACCAGAGTGACCATTGGGTTCTTGGTCACCTCTCTTACCAAGGTCCTTCTCCCCCAATTGCTCAGTTTGACTGGGGTCAGCTCTAGGAAAAGTCCTGGTTGTTCCAAACTTCTTCCTTTTAAGAATTATGGAGGCCACTGTGCTCTTGGGAACCTTAAATGCAGCCGAAATTTTTTTGTAGCCTTCCCCAGATCTGTGCCTCAACACAATCTTGCCTCTGAGCTCTGCAGGCAGTTCTTTTGACCTCATGGCTTGGTTTTTGCTCTAATAT
The DNA here is from genome assembly GCF_019703515.2 of Myxocyprinus asiaticus. Classification (NCBI taxonomy): domain Eukaryota; kingdom Metazoa; phylum Chordata; class Actinopteri; order Cypriniformes; family Catostomidae; genus Myxocyprinus; species Myxocyprinus asiaticus. The sequence goes on along the minus strand of NC_059358.1, from coordinate 7,782,373 downwards.
GCATTTTCAGCTGTGACACCTTATATAGACAGGTGTGTGCCTTTCCAAATCATGCCCAATCAATTGAATTTGCCACAGGTGGACTCCAATCAAAGTGTAGGAACATCTCAAAGATGACCCAGAGAAATGGGATGCACCTGAGCTAAATTTCAAGTGTCATAGCAAAGGGTCTAAATACTTAAGTCAATATGATATTTCAGGTTTTTATATATATATACATTTGTAAAGTTATCAAAAATCTGGTTTTTGCTTTGTCATTATGGGGTATGGAGTGTAGACTGATGTGAAAAAAGTAATTTAAAGAATTTTAGCATAAGGCTGCAACATAACAAAATGTGAAAAAAAGGGGTCTGGTGTGAAAAACAAAAAATATCCAGTGAGCGGCAGTTCTGTGGGTGTAAATGGCTTGTTAATGACAGAGGTCAGAGGAGAACGGCCAGACTGGTCCAAGCTAACAGGAAGGTGACAGTAACCCAAATAACCACACATTACAACAGTTCTATGCAGAAAAGCATTTCTGAACACACAACATGTCAAACATTGAGGTGGATTGGCTACAGCAGCAGAAGACCCCTCCGGGTACCACTACTGTCAGATTATAACAGGAAACTGAGGCTGCAGTGGGCACAGGCTCACAGTAGACAATTGGAAAAACATTGACTGGTCTGACAAATCTGGATTTCTGCTGAGGTACACAAATGGTAGTCTCACAGCAGCCTCAATTTTCTGTTCTTGGCTGACAGAAGTGGAACCCAACGTGGTCTTCTGCTGTTGTAGCCCATCCGCCTCAAGGTTCGACATGCTGTGCATTCTGAGATGCTATTCAGCTCACTACAATTGTACAGAGGTTTTATCTGAGTTACCATAGCCTTTCTGTCAGCTCGAACCAGTCTGGCCATTCCCCGTTGACCTCTCTCATGAACAAGGCATTTTTATCCACAGAACTGCCACTCACTGGTTGTTTTTTGTTTTTCGCACCATTCTCTATACACTCTAGAGACTGTTGTGCGTGAAAATTCCAGGAGATCAGCAGCTACAGAAATACTCAAACCAGCCCGTCTGACACCAACAAACATGCCATGGTCTAAATCACAGAGATCACATTTTTCCCCATTCTGATGGTTGATGTGAACATTAACTGAAGCTCCTGACCCATATCTGCGTCCAAACCTTCGTTATTAATTCAAAAATGTCACTTCAGAAACAGTATCACGGCTTGTGCTGTTTCTAACAAGTTATTGGATAAACAAGGATGGATGTGTGTGTGGGTGTGTGTGTGTGTGTGTGTGTGTGTGTGTGTGAGAAAGAGAGAGAGAGGGAGAGAGAGAAGGCGCGTGTGCGATCACCTATTGCCACTCCCAAGCAGAGATGCTGTCAGCTTTCTGAAGATCAGCTTTCTCAGTGGTAAAATAGCCGTCCAAGCGGGGGTATTCCTCTCTATTTCGTGGTAGCCAGTGCGCAAGAGTCGATCACTATAGAAACCGCAATGTCATCCGCCATTTAAACAGTGTGTATCCAATGTGGAAACTCCGGTAAGAGGTAAGCGCCTTGAGTTCTGTAATCAATCAGTCTGTTGTGTCTCTCAGCTGTGATGAGCCGTAATGCTGAAGTTTTTCGTTTCAAGCCGTTTAAAGCTATTTCCTAGCTTTAGTAGTGTAGTTGCGATCACGGAGCGCTGTTGTATGTAAACACTGGCTGACGCGGATTCACTTCACGTCACCAACTGGCTCATATTACACACAAAAGTTATCTTTTGCCACCACCTGCTGGCTAACGTATGAAATGTAAAAAAAAAGACAAACAGTAGCTCTTAACACATATGCACTGCTCTTACACGTTAGTTTAGAACGGCATGAACACAAGCGGAGTGATACACACAGTGAAGCGTCGGAGTGCTGATGGTGTCAGACCATCAGTGCTCATGGAATGTCTCTCGTCCAGTCAGATTCGAGGACCGGAACTAACTGTTGTATATATATATATATATATATATATATATATATATATATATATATATATATATATATATACACACACACTACTGGTCAAAAGTTTTGAAACACTTACTCATTCTTTATTATATTTTTTTTTTCTTCACATATTAGAATAATAGTAAAGTCATCAAAACTATGGAATAACATAAATGGAACTATGGGAATTATGTTGTGACTATACAAAATCTCAAATAAATATATATTTTTTTATATTTTAGCATCTTCAAAGTAGTCACCCTTTACCTAGAATTTGCAGACATGTACTCTTGACATTTTCTCAACCAGCTTCTTGAGGTTTTAAACAGTATTGAAGGAGTTCCCATATATGTTGGGCACTTATTGGCTGCTTTTCTTTATTATTTGGTCCAATTCATCAATTTCAAAAACTTTATTTTTTATAAAATTTTAGTTTTATAATGAAGTAAATTAATATGGTGGCACAATTATATTTTTGTCTACAAAACTCATTTCAAACATTTAAGCATACGCCTTCAAATCAAAAGATTTTTAAGATCATGAGAAACATTTCAGTCAAGTGTTTCAAAACTTTTGACCGGTAGTGTATATATATATATATATATATATATATATATATATATATATATATATATATACTGATCAGCTACAACATTAAAACCACCTGCCTAATGTTGTGTAGGTCCCCTTCGTGCCACCAAAACAACTCTGACCAGTTGAGGCATGGACTCCACAAGACCTCTGAAGGTGGCCTGTGTTATCTGGCACCAAGACGTTAGCAGCAGATCATTTAAGCCCTGTAAGTTGCGAGGTGGGGCCTCCATGGATCGGACTTGTTGGTCCAGCACATCCCATAGATGCTCAATCAGATTGAGATCCGGGGAATTTGGAGGCAAAGTCAACACCTTGAACCTCTCTGAAAGAGGCCACTGCCATCAGAGGATACCGTTGCCATGAAGGGGTGTACGTGGTCTGCAACAATCTTTAGGTAGGTGGTACGTGTCAAAGTAACATCCACATGAATGCCAGGACCCAAGGTTTCCCAGCAGAACATTGCTCAGAGCATCACACTGCCTCTGCCAGCCTGCCTTCTTCCCATAGTGCATCCTGCTGCCATCTCTTTCCCAGGTAAACGATGCACACGCACCCGGCCGTCCACATGATCTAAAAGAAAATGTGATTCATCAGACCAGACCACCTTTTCTCCATGGTCCAGTTCTGAGGCTAACGTGCCAATTATAGGCACTTTCCGCGGTGGACAGGGGTCAGCATGTGCACACTGACCGGTCTGCAGCTACACAGCCCCATACGCAGCAAGCTGCGATGCACTGTGTGTTCTGACACATTTCTATCATGGTCAGCATTACGTTTTTCAGCAGTTTGTGCTACAGTAGCTTTTCTGTGGGATCGAACCAGACCCACACACATCAATGAGCCTTGGGTGCCTATGACTCTGTCGCCGGTTCACCGGACCACTTTTGGTAGGTACTAACCACTGCATACCGGGAACACCCCACAAGACCTGCCGATTTGGAGATGCTCTGACCCAGTCATCTAGCCATCACAATTTGGCACTTATCAAAGTCGCTCAGATCCTTACACTTGCCCATTTTTCCTGCTTCCAACGCATGTAATTCAAGAACTGACTGTTCACTTGCTGCCTAATATATCCCACCCACATATACATATATATATATATATATATATATATATATATATATATATATATATATATATATATATATATATATTTAACAAATGTCACTCGACTGTCAGCTATGAAGTGTTAAAACTCACACTTTTAATGTGTTTCTTAACACATCTAATCATAAGAGAGAAGATACACATGGAAGGACGACCACTGGCTCCAAATGTGTGGCGAGAATGTGGACAGATTGTGTGAGACAGAGCGTGAGAGAGAGAACCGCACTAAATAAACACTCTCAACCTTTACCTACAGACCAGATCAAAATAACCAGCATCTGTGCAGCTAACTGCACGTCTGTATGAACACAACAACCACAAAGCCATGATCATAGTTGTGATGTTTGAGTTTGAGTCAGGAGTTTCAGAGTGAATAAATCAGATTTCTGACGCTCTACAGAGCTTAGACTGAAAATAATATAGTCAACACATGGTCATAAAGGTGACCAAAATATGACCAAAATCTTATATCACTGTATTAAAGCAAAAGACGTAAAAAAAATATAAAAAAAATAAAAACGTTGACATGAATGGCAAAAAGTGTCTAAATGTACTTTTTTCACCCTACATATTAAGTAACCATGTAGTAATGCCTGTTTTTGGATAACCCAGTGAACTTAATAAACATGCAAATAAATAAATTAATTAATTAATTAATTTTGGAGACCAACTAGTTATCCTAAAAATGTATGTCCTCATATGGGAATAACAGCCATAGGTTGTGAAATTCCAAATAATACCAAGCTATAGAAAGTCAGAATTTTTATCAAATTGTTTATTATGTTTCCAGGAGTGTTGTTTATTCATGTTTTGAGACGTTACAGACATTACAGCTGATTTTCTGTATAGCTGCTTTGGAACAATGTGTATTGGGGAAAGCACAAATAAAAAACTATACAAATAAAAATTATTTGACTTGATTTGACTTTTATGTTACATTGTTTTTTCTATTTTGGCAACTAAATCTCAATTATCGTCCAATCACTGACAACCATGTTAAAATAAAATTTAGCATCATAAATTCTGAATCTAAGTATTGATTACCATTGCCCCATGTCTGCCAAACTTGTTGAGTGGTGCATACACCATCTGCAGCCTGAAACTGAACTTTTGACAGGATGTTAGGAGTGAACGCATTTGGCAGCTTAGGAAAGCTATAGGAGTGTGTGCGTCTCTCTCTCTCTCTCTCTCGAACTGGTGCCTCTGGCTCTTCTTTATCCCCCTGATTAGCCCGATCCAGGGCCGGCCATGTGTCCTCACGGCCCGGCCCCGCCCTCCTCCTCATCAAAGTAGCGTATAGCGAAGACAAAACACAATGTAAGCGCATGAAGACATTGGGTCGCACAAGGTTATATAGTAACTGAATTGAAATTTAAAAGACTGCACACTGACATTATAAAAAGGACAGTTCTGACTCTAAAAAATAGTAAAAAATATAGTTAATATACAAACAGCTGTGATCACACATCATCTGTTGAATTCCATATTAGCGCACAAAGTTGCAACATTGCTTGTCAACCACGAACAACGTAACCTCTGCTTCACATTGTGCCCAATAACACCTTTTAATAACAAGCTCTTCCATGCCTTACTTGTTTGGGACATGTTGTGCTCTGAATTTTCGCATTACTCCATGTTTTCTTTTTTGCTCTCATGTTTAAATAGTGTAAACAAGTCCAGAATTTATATAGCATTATATTATAGCATTATAATATAGCAGAATTTTTACTGGCTAACACTTTTCTCCCATTGCATGGTATATACAGTCACTCCTCCAAACCCCAACAAGGTCATGTTGACAACTGTGGAAATGAAGGAGAGCTGAAGATAGTTTGGTTTTCCCCCAGTTAAGACAGAACTGCTTAATAACTTGAGTGTCAGATGAGGAACAAAATCACTGGACTATTTATCATGAAGCTCTTTTTGAAATAAGGAAGTCCATCAGTGAGTGAGATCAGAAGGCTGTGAGTCTTTGCATGCATGAGTCCAGTTCAAGGCTATCAGACCGATCTGACTGCAAGCAGTATATACATCGTGTTTTGACAATGTATCCAAACGTTCTGATACAGAAAAGTCTTTGAAATAGTTCACAGGGTTCAGATCTCTGCTGTGATAATGTCACCGACAGGAGATGCTATTTTGATGGACTGGGACATTTATTCTCGCTATTGATTTCAATAGAGTTTGGCTTTAAAATGATTGTTTACCCAAAAATGAAAATTCTCTCATTTTTTCCTCACCCTCATGTTGTTTCAAACCCATATGACTTTCTGTCTTCCGTGGAACAGAAAATTAGATGTTAGGCAAAATGCTTGTCTCAGTCACCATTCACTTTCATTGGATGGTAAAAATATGGAATTACAGTGAATAGTGACTGATGCAAACATACTGCCAAGTATCTCCTTTAGTGTTCAGCAGATGAGAAAATGTTACACTGGTTTGGAATAACATAAGGGTGAGTAAATGATGACAGAATGTTTTTATTTTTGAGTGAACAATCCCTTTAAAATGTTGCTAAGCTTAGAGCAATACTTGAAAAACATTAAAATACATACGTATCACACCTAGCATCAAATGTTAGACAAAAATAGTACATTACTAATATTCATAATTTATTGAAATACTGTACATTTATTATCAGCATTTCTTTCCTTTCAGGCTCTATTTTCGTCAGCGTGCAAAGCACAGCACTATGCGCAAAGACCGTGTGCTACATCTTATCCAAGTTTTTTCATGAGAGCGCTAATTCTAAGTGCAATTTTCATGCCAGTACAAAACACAAGTGGCCATGGGTGGGAGTGTTTGTGCTACCTGTGGGTGTGTGCATGCAAACTGTACGTTAATGAAGTACCGCAAAACGCAATTTGCTATTTTCCTGAGAAATAGGTCATTGCGCTAAGACGTTTCAAAAGCAGGTCTGTTTTCAGAGCGAAGTCTAAATTCAGTTCCTACATTTGCAGTTTGAAGATTCCACCAGCATGTGGTAATAAAAGTTCACGTCCAAACATCAAATTATGTCCCTGACAATCACTGTCGTACCCGTTTATGAAACAAAAGTTTATGAGATTTCTGTTACACTATCTACAGGTCATGGTTTATTTTTTAATTATTATGTTTATATTTACAATTGTATTTATGATCTAATTTGTATTAGTATTTTTTCCACCCATTGTCATAGTGATTTTTAAGTCACTGCAAAAGAGGCCAGTGGAAGAAGTTGGTGAGGGTAAAATGTTTGGATTTGGTATTATTTTTATGACCATTTTGTTATTTTGATTATATATATATATATATATATATATATATATATATATATTTTTTTTTTTTTTAAGTATGTTTTTAATTTGAATTCAGAAATATTTTTGGATAATTTTTTTTTTTGTTGCAATAAATTAATTGGCATATTTTTAAGAGGCCAGTGGGAGAAGTTGGAGAGGGAAAAATGTTTGGATTTGGTATGAAATTTATATTTTATTAAAATTAATTTATTAAGAAAAAATCCTGACGAGAATCACATTTTTTATGGTCATAAAAGAAGCGTGTCACTGTCATAGAAATATTTCTATTCTTCTAATTCATATAAAACAGAAATGTAATGTCTCTCTTTGGTGTAAGCCCCGTCTGGCGGTCCGAAGAATTTGTATTCGGAACCATCATATCCTGCCAGAGATAGGAGGCAGGGGCGAGGAGCCTACCCCCGTGCAGGACGGGACTCAACTGGTGATGGGGTGGTGGAGGTTGCCGTGTTAGCTCACTGAAACAGCAATGTGACAGATTGTGAGCAGACTTATCAAGCATTGGCTTACATGTGATTGGCTAGGAGTTACCTAGCTAATGGTGCGATGATGTACAGCTGCTAGTCTTACCGCTAGAACTACACTGCGCTTACACTTATGGTAAAGCGCTGCGCTCTTCAAATAGGGCCCTTCGTCTACCATCTTGAAAGATTTTTTCTTTCACAGAGCTTGCCGCAATGCTGTTTGCCAGAAAGCAGTCAGACAATCTTCACCTTCAATATGTGACACTTTATCTTTGTAAATCTGGTTCATATGGCAGGGAAGCATCTGCTCACAGTTGAGCATCTCTGTCACTATGGCGTTGTTCTGGTGGATATGCATTATCTTAATGAAAAAACCCATGATGCTATTATTATCATGGCACGTCCTTAAAAAGTGAAAATGACATAGTTTATGAGTAATGAGAAAATGTATCTTTGAAGGTGTACTTTGATGACACAAACTGTTTCTTTTTTCTCAACTTGCTTGAATCTCTTCTTTAATTTTGAGTGTCCTCAAAATCACAACAAAATTATTATTATTTTTTTTTTTTTCATTTTATTTTTTTTGTCCCTTCCTTGGCAAAAGTAAGGATTCTTTAAATAGAATAATGCAAACCATTTTTTCAGTGCAATGGCAGGGGACAGTGCTTCACTTTAAAGCTTAAAAAGGACCCAAAAGTATCATAAAAGTAGTCTGAGCAGCTAGTGCATAATATTCCAAACATGGCAACCATGAACTTCAGTGAAAATCAGTGAGGAATCTTGACTAAACTGCAATATTTATAAAAAAAAAAAAAAAAAATTATTTTGTGTTCTGCGAAAGAAAGAAAGTCATACATGAGGGTGGATAAATTATGAAAGATTTTTATTTTTGGGTGAACAATTTCTTTACTTAAGCAATAAGGTATGAAAGACCGAAGTATTAAATTGCCCCATCCATCAATAATAGCCTCTTTGCACATCCTGCCATACATTGTAACAGGTCCACAAAGCAATACACACTAAAATGTTCTGCACAACCTGTAAAGGTCGGACGGAAGGGATCAGAAATGAACTTCAATCAATCGTTTCTAACATCGGGATCCTACAGATGGGTATGCAGAGTGGCAGGTGCTAAAACAGCTAGGAACAGTACAAGGTTTGGCGAATAGAAAGCTACAGCATGTTTTTATAGTACAATGACCTCTTATCTCAAAAGATCAAGGAACATTAGATTCCATATTTGATTCCATAAGATTTCACCCTCATGTTGTTACAAACCTTTATTCTGTTTTCCCATGAAGCAAAAAAGACTCTTTTTACAACTCTTTTCTGCATACAACAAAGCTTCTAGCAAATGCAAGTGCTATATTTCAAGACCTCTGAAGCCATACAACAGGTTTGTGTAAGAAAAAGACTGAATTGTTCATAGAAAATCTTCTTTTCTGCAGCAGCTCTCAGATTTCATTCTCCATCCCGAATATTCAAATTGCCATGTCACATGGTGCAATTTCAGTGCTTCAACTGTCAACTAATTTGAACTTTTTTAACACCACCTCTAAACTCAAAATGTAGGGTTTGTAGAAAATGAAGATTACCAAACAAGATCTGGAGAAAACTGGACTAGCTTATCTACTGCCACACATACTCACAAAGCCCCACTGAGACCAATTTCATCCTCAACAAGACAAAAAAAAAAAAAAAAAAAAAAAACGGTGCCGAGATCTGGCCTCAGAATAAGATGAATTACCGCTTCATCTCTACATATTTTTGTTCACCTTCAGGAATGACGGAACACGACCAGAGTCACATTCCAGCTTCTGAGAGACGTTCATTTGAATATTGTTTAGTGAGGGGGTGAGTGGTGGCCGTGGAAAAATGGATCAGAGGAAAATCTGCAGCTAGCACAGATCACCAGAGAATGTGACACGCTCTGGTATGTTTCAGGTAAACAGGTTTCACAGCAGAAGATTTAGTGGACGTACTACTTTCTACAGTCACATTTAACCTTATCTGACTTAGCAATGGCTTAACTTTAGGACTACAAAAAATAACCTGAGAGAAAAAAGAAAAAAAAAAAAAAGAAGAAAAAGTTAACACATTAATCAAATCTGTCGGAATAAGAGCACAGATTTGAATCAATATCAGATTTTTTTTTTTTTTTCACGCCAGACTATTATTGTTAACTAACCTATTTCAAATAACTCTGCCCCTAAATGGCACATAAAAACAAAACAAACTGTGGTTGGTCACTTTACTTTTAAGTGGACAGATAAGTAAGGGATAGTGTAACGTAAACCAGTTGTTATCCCAAAATAATCACAGACAGGGTGATCAGGACTGTACATTATCCCTGTACATAAACGGACTGTACAGAACATTATACTGCTTATTGCACACCAACTAACCAAATAAATAAATATATGGACATAAAATATTGACTTGCATTGAAATTCTGTAATTATGTGACAAGGAAGAAATCACTGAACAGCTAAAATCCACCTCCGGTTTGCGTCCGAGTTCTGTTGGTGTTTATTTTTTGAAAATGACCATCTTACTGCTTATTATACAGCCTATTACAAGACTACTCACCAATTAAACAAATAAATGGACATAAAACATTTGCATTGAAATTATGTTACTATGTGAGAATAAATAAATTACTGAACAGCTGAAATCCATCTCCGGTTTGCGTCAGAGTCCTGTTTATTGGTGCCAGATGGGCTGGTTTGAGTATTTCTGTAACTGCTGATCTCCTTGGATTTTCATGCACAATAGTCTATAGAATTTACTTCGAATGGTGCCAAAAACAAAAAACATCCAGTGAGCGGCAGTTCTGCGGATGGAAACGTCTTGTTTTGGCAGGTTGGTGCTGTTTTGGTGGCACGAGCAGGACCTACACAATATTAGGCAGGTGGTTTTAATGTTGTGGCTGATCAGCGTGTGTGTGTGTGTATATATATATATATATATATATATATATATATATATATATATATATATATATATAAATTTACTCACTACAAAAATCTGAGTTCACACTGCGAAATATAAGGGAATAATTTTTTCGAATTGGTTCATTTACATTAACTGTCCGGAAGAACAGATCTTTTTAAATGATTAGGTTTTCCCAGTGCTACATGAGAGGAGGTTAGCTACTCTCTCGGTTCCATTGCTGCATTCGCAATACAGTGTGACAAATGCAGCATTTTGTGATGCTACAGCGCTACTTTCTGGAAAATGTAGCTCACTACTGGAAAAGCTACACTGTGAAAGCAACTTAACTAATATAACGTTACTGAAAATTGTAGTTAAGCAATGTTGCTAATTTTAGTTATCTACTTCCCAACACTGATGATGGGTCTGAATCTTTTAGAGAGGCAAATTTAAAAAGCATGACAGAAAGGGGCTGCTTAAATGTTCATTATCCGTGCAGAATGTTTTTCTATCAAATGACAGGTTTTACATGGTGTTTTGCCGAGCTGTGAATTACAGGTCAGTCTGAAAAGCTCTGACCGTGTTAAGTAAAGGAAGCCATCGTATGTGAACTTTGCTGGGAAGCACTCCAAAAATCACAGGCAATGTTGAAACGCTTCAGTCTGCACACTTTGCCTGTTCAGGCTCACGTTTTTTTTTTTTTTGTAAACACGCTTGCGAGAAACTCAACTTAGCAAGGCAATAACTCAGCTCAGTGCCAGAGGTCTGCCAGCTTCCAGTGTTTCGTGTCTCAACATAAAAGTACAGCGTCGTTTAAATTGTGTTTTGTATCTGTTCCTAATCTGCACTGTCTGTTCTAGGGTTGTCACGATACCACAATTTCAAGAGTCAATAACAATACTAGGGTACTGAATTAAGTTGGAAGTCTGTAAAAACCAAGTATGTAACCACATATTCAGGATTAGGGGGCACAAAATGCAATAATTTAATAATGAACCATTGAAAAATCCACATCTTTTGACCCCAAGTCTCTAAATATGGGAATGGGGAGGTTTCAGCCCTAGTATTACCGATACTGTAGAAAGACTGGTATTGTTACATGTTTTATATAATTAGTACAGACTTAGGCCAGGTCCACACTTATACATTTTAGTTCGAATGTGCATTCATTTTGCTACGATTACGGCTCTCATCTGGATGAGATTTTCAAAAATGCTCCCCAAAAAACTATGACTTAAACGCATTCGTGTGGACGTGGCCTTAGTACAAAAGAAACGGTTCCTTTTGCCATCTCTAGTCAGTTTGGCAGCAAGTAACCTAAACAAGCAGGCCACCAATATGGTTTGTGAACATTCTTCTCCGTCCCCTGCAAAGCTGCATTACCCACCATCTGTCAGGACAGTGAATGGTGTCCACTTTGATGTTCCTTCTGCTCTCCCTCAAGTAATGTCTATGGAAACAGACTGAGGAAAGGTTTTAAGAGCCTGTCAAAGATGCTTTTCATGTGCTCACAATGTTTTTACAGACTGCCCATCTCCAAAAACACATTGTTGAGAAAATGAATGACACAACATGAATCCTCATATAAAATATGTGGACATCATGGAAAATGATCTATAAAAAGGACTGCAAGAGGCCCTGGGTAAATAAGAGAACAGTTTCTTTGCAAGATTTTTTTAAATGGTTGTGTGTGTTTGGTAAAAAATGTAAGAACAAACGATTTGTGGGAAAGTGCTAGAGAAGTAGTAACTTAGTCCCAAGTAACTTTTCCAACATTGGGCAGAACAGTTCTGAGCATGTTGAGTAATGGTTCCACTAGCATTTCCAATTGAGCACGGTTTGGTATGGTTAAATTACAAACCTTTCCTGGCCCGGAATTCTCAGCACATTTAGCTAACCATACTCAGTGCCAACCAGCCCGAATCTGAACAGAATGGCAAAACAGGCTCCAAAACCACAGCTATGCTGCTTTGTTGAGCTGGTCAGCATTTTCAAGTAAACAGGGCAATGTTTTCATAACCATAGTGTTTAAACTTTCTAGTAAATCAACCTTTGAATGGTTTACTAAGATGCGCAACATAATCACACAGGAAATCGACATGCTGCTTCCAAATGTTCATGTACCCTAAAATCGACCAAATTCTGCATAATTAACAAGCGCCATCCCCCATCAGACATTTTTGCATCATTTCAAATGTGTTCACCTTTCCCTGTGGTGCTACTAATAGCGCACTGCGCAAGCAATCTCCAAGACACAGGTTCTGATCCCATGGAAAAAAGGAGGTCCTTGTGTTTACATAAATAATGGTCAGGGTGATTCGAAGGTCAGATTTTCGCTCTAAAATTACATTTTTACTCCAATGACGGTTAGGTTTAGGGTTTAGGTTAGGGGGTAGGATTAAAAAAATATGCATTTCTGTTGCTTGTACTGCATCATATGCAACTAAAAATACAACTTGCTTTTGGCGCCACCCTGTGGACATTTCACCCAGAAACTGCTCAACAACACTTCCTGCTTCGGCCACTGGGGGCAGTGGTTCAAATTTCGATACAGACCAATTTCAGCAGCAGAATTTTTTAACTCGTCACCGAATTCACAGTGCGATCAGTGTGAGATATAATAGGAGGTATTATTACATAACAGCATTTTAAAATTACCCACATCATCTAGCGCACACTACAAGGCAGAAGCACTACAGCACACATTTTACAAAACTATTACAGACTGGGTACATCAATAACAAGATCTTTTTCCTCCCTAACTGTACTGTGGCTAGGATCCTGAAATTTCATTCTCTCACAAACTCATGCACATAGCTACACAAAAATAGTCAACAAACTTTGTTGTCAACAAACAAATGGAGGAAGGGCTTGCAGGCATTTTTTTTCACTTTTTTTGACTCCTGCTTCCCACAGACACGCCCTCTTCTTGCACACCTTGCTGATGCAATTTAATTGGCTGTTTCTTGTAGCTTTTTTCTTGCTTGTTGGTGACAGTCAGCAAACCTGACGACTGATCAGCGAGGTTACAACAATTTCAAGTTTGCACACTAGAAGAGCATCGTTCATGACCACATACTGCGAGTTGGCTCCAAACTTGGGCTTTTTGCTGCAGTCTGTCTTGTAGTGTGTAAACATATATCACGAGGTCTTGCCTCTTTATTACAGGGGTCACAGGAGACAATAGCATATGAGCTCTGCATGAGAATCGTGCAAGCTTTGAAGGTTCCACTACTGAAGGCTAAGGGCACACGGGTGAGATTACATCGATTACACTGATGGGCACACCAGTGGTATCAGCTTTCCCAAGATGCATTAGGAGCCAGTGGGATTTTGGTAAATCTATCATAATGCTGAAGAAGAGAGAGACATCAGCTGTGGGTGTGAAATCTTTGCTATAGTCCTACAGGAGAGAAAAATCACAAATGAGATCTTAATATCTCAATTGTTTCTTCTAGATAGCAATGGACCAGAGCAAACTGAGTCTCCTGCTTAGATTTCTCCTTTGGAAGACTGCAGTAAACTCACATGTGTCTCCTGTAGAATTTCAGAAGAGATCTAATCAATGTCTCAACTGTGTGCAGATTTGCCAAGATCCCAAAGTATGCAAACAAAAGTCTTTCTCATCCAATTCTTTCGAGACCAAGTTATTGAAGCTACGCTATTCATATTAATTTAAAATATCTATACACTTACTGTATGACAAAAAAATAATTTCTCCTAAAGAATTTTGTGAGAAACACTTGAGACACAGTTGATACTTAAATAAAACATGACTAAGAACTCCATTAAAACCCTTGAGCTATGAAAGAGCAACCTCTGAGCATGTAAATGTAATCCCATAAGAAAGAAAAATCTCAAATTAGATTTTAGTAATATATCAAACATTTCTCATAGACAGCAATGAGATTACATTTAGACTTTTGCTTGAATACCCTGCTTCTCAAATATTTCTTCTGAGAAAATAATTAAAATAATTAAGTAACTTCACACATCATCTCAAGTGTTTCAGGTGAGATAATAACAATGTCTCAAACTGTGCTCAGATTTGCAAAGATACTGCAATCAAAAGTCAGAGATCTCAATAACCTGAGCTATGCTATCCACATGAATTTTATATATCTGTACTGTACAATGCATTATACCAACAACTGCCTCATTTGTGCCCTACTTCTTTCTCCAAAGGAATTTTAGGAGAAACAAATTAGACAAAGTTGATACTGAAACATATTAAATGAAAAATACAACTGTGAACTCCATAAAGTCTCCTGAGCTATGAAAAAGAAACCTACGATTAATAAAGTATATAGAGGTTCAGTTTTGCCAGGGTGGGCATTTAAAATTCTGCAGAGAGCTATGAACATCAGACATTTTCTTCGGTGCTTGCTAGTGTCACCACGGTAGCATTTTGCTGACACAGATTTCAAGGCAGGGGCATCTCAGGAGAAAGTACATGCGAGATGGTTCGGTGTGGAGCGTTGGGTATAATTACATGAGAATTCTGGTCTCCTGAATACCATGAGGAACAATCGAGCACCATAAATCAGAGTGATGATTCAGCTTGGTAATGAATAAAGGTGCCAGGATCGAGCTCCATGAAGCTCTCTCCTGCAGAACTTGCCATGAAAGATTAATTAGAGTGGTCTGCAGGACCCCAGCGGTCTCATATGAGCACGGCTGGACATTCGTAGCACTGAGTTATGTTAAAAACCCTCCAATATGGAGGTAAAATAAAATCCACATGAACAAATTTATAAAATAATGCATAGTTCTGGTCTAGGATGCTGATTGGTCAAAACAGCATTCCAGTTGTGCTAAACAGCTCTTCACCTACAGTAGCAGTGTGTATCACGACTAAAATCAACATGAAATGAAAATTTACCCTATTTACTTTCTTAATGCACATTCCCAATCTTATCGTGAACAATTTATTGGTGCATGTATTTCTAAAGAAAAATTTTTTTTCCTCGTAATCTTTAAGCAAAATTTAATAACTTGCTCTTTCTCTGAAATGACTTTCCTTTTTGGTTGATGTCACAAATCCCTTTCTTTTGCAACTCCCACCCCTCCAACCAACTGGCTTAATTCTGATATAAAATGCCCACTTTTAATTATCCTTACAATTCCCAATGGATAAAATCAAGTCCCTACCCTACTTTTTTTTATTATTTATTTCCTCAATGATATATTGTTTCACTAGGGAATTAAATTGCAAACACTTTACTCTGAATACTATGGACGGCCAAATTACTCAAAATGAAATGATTAAATAAATCATTAAATATTTAAGTAAATCATTAAATACAATATTAAATCTTTAATAAAATGAAAATGAAAACTCATCTTTTCATGAAAATCAACCCCAAAATATAATGTTAAAAATAAAAATGGACACAAACTTAGCTAAACTTTAATTTGCTAAAATGATATATAAGGGACATTGTTTGGTTTATTTAGTGATTTAATTATTAATTTAATGACTTAATAGTTTTATTATTATTATTATCTAATTGTGTATTTAATGATTTATTTAAATATTAATTTATTGATTTCATTTTGATTAATTTGGCCCTCTTTTAAAAGCTGATGCCTAGCAATGCATGTTTATCTGGCTAGTTGCATTTATTACTTGCATTTAGTATTGTTTTTTACCCCCCTGCTGTCCGCAGCCCTATCAGAACAGATCTGCAACCCATTTTAGAGTCACAACCCACCAGAACCATTGCAAAATAGCACTGTCTCACATATTTTATTGAATAATTAATATCTCACCTGAATGTATTATTAAACCAGGGGCAACAATTTGCAACAATCATAAAAATAGTACCGAATTTAAATAAAAAATGCACACACAAACCTTCTATAGTGTGTATATTTGCGTGCATGTTAAAAACTAGATGCAGAGGAGAGCACTCTGAGGATATCTTCTGCATTCCAGTGAGTCTGTGTATTTCAAACACACAAAATCATCTCTTTTGCACAGCAATAACCCAGAATCACCTATTTTTGAAACATGTATCTGTGCAATACGCCCTCACTAAGATGCTGCCAAGCTTTCAGAAATAAGCGCAACAAAGTGGAGCAGAAAGCAGCCGGAGAGTTGGACTTGGTTTTGAGACTGAACACGCCAGCATCTAAAAGCTCTACCTTAAATATTGATGCGCTCTATGATTTACATCTCGTGAGGGTGTGTATGTGAGTGTGTGTATGGGGTTGTTAAGAGCAGCACATCCTGGCCAGACCTGATTTCCTGCGCTCGGTGAAGCCGTGCCATCTTATTGAATATGATATTAAGCAGACTGCTCACTAAGCGCCGAATATAACAGCACACCGGACCTTGCTGTGAATATCCACTTCCTGCATGTTTCGTTTAAATTGTCCATGTTGACTTTGTTTCTGATTCGTCTCGAGTAAGAAAATCTGGTTTGTCTCAAGCATTTTTTAATATCTATGCAATATGAATATAACCTAATGCGCCATATTTTAGACTACAATAGTCACTATCAGGGTTGGGAAGGTTACTTTTAAAAAGTATTCCGCTACAGATTACAGAATACATGCTGTAAAATGTAATTTGTAATGTATTCCATTAGATTACACAAAATCAGTAATGTAATCTAAATACTCTGGATTATTTCTTCAGCACTGGCAGATGTTTTCACTTGTTTTGACTATAAACAAGTAAATAAAGTAAGAAAATACACTTTTAAGAATAAAGAAAAAAAAAATTAAGAATAAGATTTTTGCAGTATTTCTTTGCCCTAATATCAAAGGCCTTACTAGAGAAAAGAGTTATGCTTCATTGTGCATTTTCGTCATAGAATTCATTATAAAATATAATTGCATCTGCCGTCTGGTAACAGATGCATGTAAAGGCAAGAAATAGCATTTTAGCTTAGCATAAAGGTAAATGTTTACGTGACCATTTATAAACTAGTTTTGCTGCTCCAAACTTTAAAAACCCCCAGAGTGAACCCATCAACATCCTTTTCTGATCATATGTTGATTCTGCTCATAGAATGAGGCAGAAAATATTTTATTTCTATATTTCTATATGATGTTAAAGGCTACATTGGTTAGCATTTCTTGTAAAAATACTCTAACCGCATAAAAAAACATTGACAGTGCATGTAATCGTGTATTTATTGGATTTATGTTTCATGTCAAAGCGTTCTAACTGTTTTTTGTTAAGCTGTAAAAAAAATATGATGTAGCTTCTCTATTAAAAGCTCCCAAAGGAAAGTTCCTCAATGACGTCATATCATACCTTTTCACTCAAAACAGTATGAAAGCACTCGTATAAATGAAACAAAGTGTTTCACCGCTGATTAAACGCTCCTCGGATCGCATCATTTATATGGATAAATGTTTTCCAACTCAACAGACTAAATATTAAATGAAACAAATTACAATAAAAGGCAAAATAATCTCTTCAGTTATCAAAATACTTTTGAAATGTAACTGTATTCTGATAACCAACTATTTAAATTGTAACTGTAGTGGAATACAGTTACTTATATTTAGTATTTTAAATACGTAATCCCATTACATGTGTTCCGTTACTCCCCAACCCTGGTCACTATGTACAGACACTCCAAATCCATTGCCATTAAAGGTAAGGTGCATCATTTCTGTGCCATAAACAGCAACCAACTTAATTGCCAAATAATGAGATTTTTACAGTTTTTTAAGAAAATCTGTGAAGTCTATAAGATTTGTTCACCCACTTCATTGCCCGCCAGTCAAAAAAACTTAATTATGATAATTTGGAAAAGCAATAGCACACTTCTCCTCAGCAAACCATATCATTTTATGTAGCATTCATTTTAGCAAAGATGATGCAGGAACAGCAACATGCCTAAGTTTAATACTTATGGTTAGGAGTTTGTTTACAATCTTTGGGAGTAAACCATCCCATGGCTTACTTGTAATCATCTCTACACATTAAACTGGGATATAAAAAAAAAAAAAAAAAAAATTTTAACATCCAAACAATTACACACATCAGCTTTCAAGTAATTACAAAAAATACTAGATTTAAACCAACAAATTTCTTTCAAACAAAAAGGTCAGCTGTATGTGTGTTTGTCTTTTTTATTTTATTTTGTAAGCAGAAGCCCTGTAAGTGCAGCGATGCTCAAAGACATCACAGAGGATGGAACGCACCCATGAGACATAACAGAGTGGTACAGCCCCTGGCAACCAGACAAAATTATTAAAACACTCTGCCGATCACCTGCCAGGTGCAGGCAGAGCACGCGCCGCCTGAAAGGGTATGTTTATTTTTTTAGCCATGTGATTTACCTGCAGGCCACCATTTATACTGGAAGGACTGGAGTCAGCCAATGAGGTGATTAGAAGCTGAGCATGGGTAACAGGCAGCAGGAAATCAACTGACCGCAGTATAAACAACGTGGAATTGCTCACTGACACCAAAAGGCAGAGAATGTTTCACAATTACAGAAATCACCATGTAAATTATAGACAGACGCCAGATAGGAGAGAATGTAAGGCTTTGCCAAGATGCTGTGAATTTTAAAAAAGAGTTTACTGTAAATAATAATCAGTAATCTGTAAAAAGGAATGAGAAGGTGTCTTAAGAGTGCTGTGTACTGCAAAAAAATAAAAAAATAAAATAAAATCTGTTTATGATTATAAGAAGTACTAGTTTATAACCTTGTGGTTTATACTGTGGTGGTATGGTATTTAGATGGTAAAACCATGATACTTTGATACTGTACTGTATATGTTATGGTATTGAGTGACTGTCATATTCATGTTCCATGGTATTTACATGGTCGTCCGAGGTATTAGGCATCACAACGTATAATTTTCCAAAGAAACATGGTATTACCATGTTAATGTCCAATGAAATTACTGTGGTATACTGTATGTCCATCAAAATCTTGGAATTACTATGGTGCTATGGTAATCATACTCATGTTGGTACTGTATTAACATGGTCATCCAAGGTATTAAGCATTACAAGGTATAATTTTATAAAGAAACATGATATGATCATATTATATGTCCAAAACCCAGTAAATTATCATGGTATATGTCAGAAAAATAGTATTAACATGGTGCATATAAAAATCATGGTATTACTATGGTACCATGTACGAAAAAGATAAAGTCATGAAATAAACCAAGATTTTACCATGCTACATGCCCAAAAAACAAACAAACATGATATTACTATGATATTACGTCCAAAAGAAGCATGATAAAACCATTGGACTTTGATATATATGATAATACTGAATGATAGTTTATTCATGTACCATGGTTTTTACATGGTAATCCAAGGTACTTAAAAGAATGCCAAAGTAATACCTAGAATTGCATGGTGCATGTCCAAAAATACATGGAATTACAATGATATACGTACAAATTTTTTTTTTTTTTATGGTGATATCCAAAAGAAATAATGCTATTACGATGGTACCATGTCCAAAAAAATTTGGTGTTATCTAGAAAACCACACATTCAAAATGTCAACAATGTAAACAAATAAATACAAAAAAATATTACTATGGTATCATATCCCAAAAAAAAAATAAAAAAAAATAATACCATGTTACTTTGACATATAGACCATTTTATGGACTATTTGTCGGTTTATGGAAGTGACATCTATATCCCTTGAACAGTTTCGGCTAGTTGTCAAACTCATTCAAAACATCAGTAGGAGGCGCTTCATTCATAGTACCTTTAACACGATTAAAGTTAAAAACGTTAACAAGATTGTCATAAAATGTAATTATTAAAATGTGGACCATGTTGTTCGGTGGCTGGATGATCTTCGGATGCCTGGAACTAATGGAAATTAAAGTGATTAGATCACTGAACAACTAAGACAAATGGACGCATGAACTGCAGCAGTGAAGCGAGATGGCTGGCTACGTGCAGTACTAACAACTGTAGCACACATCTTATCTCTGGTAGGTGAACAAAATTTATGGCAAATAATTGTAAGTTTGAGAGGTAGAGCTCTAAAATTGACTATAGATCACTCCCATTATAATGAATGAAGCTGCACAAGTGATTTACATTTACATTTTGTCATTTAGCAGACGCTTTTATCCAAAACGGCCAACAAATGAGGAACATAAGCAATTTGTCACACAAGTCAACAATATCTGCAGTATCGAACTGCTAAGTTCACAGAGTAGCTGGAGTAGTATAGAAGCTAGTGCAGAAGAAAGAGACAACAAAAGTATTTTTATAATTAAAAAATAAATCCTTACCTTGTCCGCAGGTCACAAAGACAGCTTTGTTGAATGGCTTCACTGATTTTAATAAAAACGATCAATATTCCCGATCTTTCAGCTGAGAAAATAATTGTGAGCATCTAAACTATGATACAGTTTATTGCCTCTCTTGCGTAGACGCTCAGTATCATCAACATGTCTGGATAAGTCACTTCAGGTAAATGTTTGATAATTTGTTGACTCAGAGACTTATTTAAAGGATCCGGTAACGATACCGGAAATGCTTCAGTGCTAGTAGCGTTATAATTCCTTTGTTATTGTTTATGCCCTTGAAATGGTTTATACCATGAATGATAATCATATAAATATACCATGATATTTACAATACATGGTGATCCAAGGTACTTCCAAGAATATTATGGTATTACCGTGGTCCAAAAACCATGGAATTATGTTGGTATTTTTGTGTATACAGTGTACAAAGTGAGAACTCAGTAAGAACATGTTAGTGCAACAGTTTGAATCATTCAAACGTTTAGCAGTTGGAGATTAATTAATGGCACACTTATCTGGAAAGAAAAACAACAACTGAAAATAGTTGGTGAATTTGTCATTTCAGTAAAACAGCAAAAGAAAGAAAGAGAGGTGTGAAATAGAAGAGCATAAAGGGTCTCAATTATCCACAAAAGAGCGACTGGTGGTACTTGGTCCTGCACTGACCCAATTTAGACTTTAAAGAAACAGGCTGTAAAAGGAGTTAGACAAATGTTGTTAGAGGTGAAAAGTACTTTCTGTGAGAAAGAGTTGAGAAGAACATGCAGACGAAAGCAAACGAAAACGAAATAATGTACGCTGAGTTAGAGACAAACATTTGGACAGACAAACAGACAGACAAATAAATACTGATTATCGGACTCCTACCTGTCTGGCTGAGCTGGGAGGCGCTGCGACTCTTTCGACTCAACCCCACGACCGCCGCCATCTTTGCTCCAATGCTGGAACGGCGTTTTTTGTCAACGGTTCCCACTAGACTCACGGCTGTGTCTGATTGGCTGCCGTCTGTCTTCTCTAGACTGCACATGTCCCCGCCGATGCTGGTGCTCTTGGTCATATTGCCGCTGGCCTCCGTTCCCATTTGCCTGTTTTTCATTTTGGATGTAAATTCACTGTCAGTGGCGGCCCGTGGAGGAGACATGAAGAGAGGAGGAGGGACAGTGGAGAGGAAGAGCAGAGGATGGATGGATGATGGAGGAGAGAAAGAAGAGAGTTAGGTGAGTGGAGGGAGAGGGGAAGCTGAGATTCAGGTGAGAATAAGGTCAAAGGGTTTAGGCCTCCAATCAGTTCACACTACAGCTTTTGGTGGTGACCAGAGTCTGTTTGATATCTGAATTCGGTTTGTTTGGTTGGTGTGAAAACCGTTTTCTAAACTTTTTGGACTGGTGAACCACATTCAAGTCCGCTTACTGAAAAAAATTATTCTCTCAATTAGTATTTTTGTCTTGTTTTCTAGTAAAAATATCTACACAAAAATCCTTAAAACAAGATAAATGTACTTGCGAACCAAAGTTACCCAAGATTTGAAGAAATGTTTTCAGAGAAATTGATCTTGAATTTATGTATATTTATCCTTTTACACAATTAGTATTTTTTTCTTTTCTTTTTTTTTTTTTTAAGCAAAAACCACCAAATTCTGTTAGATTTATGCTTCAAACAAAAAATAAAAACTCAAATTTTAATATCTTATGCAATTTTGTTTCTCAAGTGAATTTATCTTGTTTTAGAAATGTTTAAATATATATATATATATATATATATAATTTATTTTTATTTATTTTTTTACTGCAAAATAAGACAAAAACAATGATTAACATGTTAACTCCAGTACAGTTTGCAATTGGTATGCATGTAATCAGTCCAAACTTGTGGAAGTTAACGTCCTGGTTACTTTAGTAACCTCCGTTCCCTGATGGAGGGAACGAGACGTTGTGTCGATGTAGTGACACTAGGGGTCACTCTTGGGCGCCCCAGACACCTCTGCTTTTTTGAAAAAAGGCCAATGAGCATTGGCGAGTGGATTTTGCATGCCACTCCCCCGGACATACGGGTATAAAAGGAGCTGGTATGCAACCACTCATGACAGATAGGGAACCACTATTGATGACGCCTGTTACAGTAAATGCATTTCTCATTATGCGTTCTGTTAACATATAGTTTATAGTCTGAAAACTGTGCAGAGTAAGACGTGTTAATTTATTGTATGCATGGAATAACCGGATGACCTCCAACCTACCTATGACCTACTGTACAAATCGCTATACCAAAATTCGCAGTATACAACTAGAACACACTTCACTAAAAACCGCATGCCATAATCCAATGTGATCTACTTGCCACACAGCAAGAGTCAGTTACTTCTAAGCAGGCCTAACACTTTTTTTTTTTTTACATTTTCCACACTGATTTTCAGGGGAAATGTGGAATTCAGTTGAATGAAAGTTACGTTACGTTGAGGTTTATTTTCAAGTTCACTTGTTCAACAGTGAAATGCATGCTGCTCTATATTCCATTCAGGCAGGTCTTTTCTTTTTTTTTTTTTTTTTTTGTGTGACAAAAATGAAGACACATAAATAGACTGAATTAGCCAGTCATATGATTGTGAGCAGAGCAAGAAACAAAGAGACAAATTACTTCCTGGGCAATGGCTACTAATTAAATCTTAATGATTATAAATGTGTTTAAATGATATACTGTATGTGCAGCCGAAGAGAGGTCTGCTCTTCTTCATCAAAGCAATTGTTGCCAAAAGTTCAAGAGAAACATGTGACAGAAATCACTGAACTTTGACAAAATGTTCTTCAATTACTACAATTGGCCTTTTCAAAATGCAGCCTTGTCATACAGCCCATTCTGCTTCAATAGACATTCTACATCAAGCTGTCTATGATCCAGTAATCTCAGATCCTGAAACATTTGGACTGATATATCATGCGAGGCAATCAAGGATTTGGACCGATTAGAAAGAAAACCCACAAATGAGATCTCTTAAGTATCTCAGAGTAAAAAGATGAAATGGAGAGCAAGAGAGATTTTCTGAGATTTCAGATTGCTCTCCAGAGATTCAGAAGCAGTGATCTCAACAATGTCTCAAACTGTGCTCAGGTTTGATACCAAAAGTCAGATCTCAATATGAACTTAAACATTTCTAATCAAATTCTTCCTAATGATCTGAGCTATGCTATCCACAATAATTAAAAAGCTTTACTCTTACTGTCCTGTATGCCAACAATTGTCTCTCCAAGACAATTATTTCTCTCCTTAGTTTCATTTATCTGAAACTAATTATTCTAAATCTAATTATTTAGAAGTCACTTGGAATATGCCTAAAAATAAATTCATTATTTTTTATTTATTTATACTATTTAAATAAAATCATAAAAATACGATAAAATACTCTATTCAGAATCATCAATATTAAAAACAAAAATGGCTGTCCACACACTGAATAATGATTCAGATCAAAGATCTAGCAAACATATAGTATTATTATTATTTTCCAGTTGCATGGTGAAAAGAAAGCGCAAAATTCAGTGAATTAAAAGCGAGACCAGCACAAGCAGACGTTTCAGCACATGGTGTCATGGCAAGATAAAAACAATTAGGAAATCTATTGAAAATGTCTTGGTTACTTTCGTAACCTCCGTTCCCTGATGGAGGGAATGAGACGTTGTGTCGATGTAGTGCACTAGGGGTCACTCTTGGGAGCCCCAAACACCTCTGCTTTTGGGTCACTCTGCTCGCAACCACTCATTCAGGTTTTGTGCTGAGGAGCCGAGACAAAGTCCCGGCCATTTCAGCGGGTAGTTCAGTGTTGTGTGAGGGACACAATGTCTCGTTCCCTCCACCAGGGAACAGAGGTTACGAAAGTAACCAAGACGTTCCCTATCTGTTACTCACTTGACGTTGTGTCGATGTAGGGTTCCCTATGAAAAATGCCACAACTAGTTGAACTGTGTTATGTGGACTGGCGGTGCGAGATGGGCAGACCGCTGTGTGCCTCGTAGCCAGCACACCAGGCCATCACCCAATGCTCCTACGAGCGTCGCACGGTCCCCAGCACCTCGGGGACAGGACGACTGCCCAAAGATGGGGACAGGCTACCCCAGCCGTGGCCTCTTCTCTTCTTTTTCTCCCAAAAAAAATATTTATTTTTTGATCGACTGAGGGCCATAAGTGTCCACGTCGGGGGGTGTCCCTCCCAAGGGGAAGACACCACGGAGACCACACCCTGCCCGAAGGAAGGATAGTGAGTGGAAATATGTCACATGGTCTCACCGAGCTGAGTCGGCAGTGCTGCATGTGGAGAAGTCCCCGTGGTAGGTCATACCCAAAGGGGACGAGCTCTACAAACACGGAGACCAGTGGCAGAGGGGACTCTGCCCAAGGAAGATGCGGGTTTGCCAGCAAGGAAACCGTCTCGTGGAAGATGCATCACACGGGGTTACTGACAGGTAACCAGTGCATGTGGAGCACCTACCCTTGCACAGGGTCTGTGCAAGTAGGCACACTGGGGGGAACGCATACTTGCATAGCACCGGGGGCCAGCTGTGTGCCAGTGCATCTGAACTAAGGGGAGCCTCGGTCAGGGTGTACCATAGCGGCCAGTGGGAGGATTCCCGGGAAGTGAACAAGTCTACCGTTGCTTGCCCGAATCGACTCCAAATCAGCTGGACCACCTGGGGGTGGAGTCTCCACTCTTCCCTGAGTGTGACCTGTCATGACAGCACGTCCGCAACGGTTTTGAGGTCGCCCGGGATGTGAGTGGCTCGCAACGACTTGAGACGCTGCTGACTCCAGACAAGGAGACGGTGGGTGAGTTGCGACATGCGACGGGAGCGCAGGCTGCCTTGGTGGTTGATGTACACTACCGTTGCCATATTGTCCATCTGGACCAACACGTACTTGCCCTGGATCAATGGCCGAAGCCTCCGCAGGGTGAGCAATACTGCCAGCAACTTGAGGCAGTTGATGTGCCAACGCAGTCACGGGCCAGTCCAAGAGCCGGTGGCTGCGTGCCCATTGCATACAGTGCCCCAGCCTGTCTTGGAGGTGTCTGTCATGACATAGGCCTGGAGACCTGCTCTAGGGGAACTCCTGCCCGTAGAAATGCCAGGTCCAACCAAGTGCTGAAGAGGTGGTGACAGATCGGCTTGATACCATGCGATGTGTCCCGTGGCGCCATGCCCATCTCGGGACTCCAGTCTGAAGCCAGTGCTGAAGCGGTCTCATATGCATCAACCCAAGCGGTGTGGCCGTGGCCGAGGATACCATATGCCCCAGGAGCCTCTGAAACTGTTTCAGTGGGACCGCCTTTCTCCACCTGAACGATTTCAGGCAGTTCAGAACCAAAAGCATGCGCTCGCTCGTGAGGCGCACCATCATCGAGACTGAGTCTAACTCCAATCCGAGAAAAGAGATGCTCTGAACTGGGGAGAGCTTGCTCTTTTCCCAGTTGACCTGAAGCCCCAGCCAGCTGAGATGCCTGAGCACCAGGTCCCTGTGCGCACATAACAGATCCCAAGAGTGAGCTAGGATTAGCCAGTCATCGAGATAGTTGAGGATGCGGATGCCCACTTCCCTTAGCGGGGCAAGGGCCGCCTCTGCGAATTTCGTGAAGACGCAAGGCGACAGGGACAGAGCGAAGGGGCCTCGTGGCAGGGCGGAGCCTGAGGCGCCACGTTGGGGGGGCTCGAGCCCCGAACCCGTGGCCGTGCTGAGTCTGGGGACATCGAAGCACTTACCTGGCTCCGGATACCCACTATAGGACTGGTCAGGGACGGGGGAGGAGGGAAATCGTCCCCGCAGTCCGTCAGAACCGGCCTGGCGTGGGTGTGTTTGTGCCACAGCTAGGCGTGCAGAGGCGGAGGGGCCGCCCCCGGAGTGCAATACCTGCCATAAAGGAACAGTGGCCGGCGGTCGTGATAACGACGGCCGTGAGCACCGGATATGTGACCCAGGGAATTAGGAAACCGCTCTTTTGTTGAAAATTTGGGTACCGCAGCCCCTTGGGCATGTGGCGAAATCAAAGAAAAAGGGAACAAAAGATTCTCCTCCCGGCCCTCCACCGGGGGATGGAGTGGTCTGTTCACCACCTTCACTGCAGCGGGTCTCCACGTCCTTGGGTCGCCCATCTCAGGGGCGCTTCGAAGTCTTTCTCGGGTTCTTGGTGGCGGGTCATGAGACAGGAGGTGTCTGCTTCCTGCGGGTGGCTCCAAGCTGGGGCCGGGCTGCGGGGGGACGCCCTTGATGATGAGCAGACAGGGTGCAGGGTCTTGGTCTGCACTGGGGCAAGATGTGCTGAATAGCCTCCGTCTGCTGTTTCACCGCTGAGAACTGCTGGGCAAAGTCCTCGAAGGTGTCGCCGATTGGCCAACCTGGGAGATGGGGGCGTCAAGGAATCGTACCTTGTCAGCCTCCCAGACCGCGCCGTGACCTTCGTTGCCCGGAGAGCGAGGTTGGTCGCCGAACGCAGCTCCTGCATCAATCCTGGGTCAGAACTACCCTCGTGCAGATCTTTTAGCGCCTTGGCTTGGTGTACTTGCAGGAGAGCCATGGCATGCAGGGTGGAGGTGGCCTGTTCAGCGGCACCGTAGGCCTTAGCCGCGAGAGACAACGTAAGCCCACAGGCCCTGGATGGGAGTCTGTGGACATAGGTGCACCGCAACCGCCTTATCCACCTGGGGGATCACTGATTATCCCCTGGCAGCCCCACCATCGAGGGTAGTGATAGCAGGGGAGCTGAAAGATCGGGTCCGGGCAGTGAAAGGTGCCCGCCACAACCTTGTCAGCTCGTCATGCACCTCCAGGAAGAAAGGGACCTGGGCGGGGCAGGGCACGGCCGTGAGCAGCGCTCTGGGCCCAGGAACCAATCATCGAGCCACGAGGGTTCAGTGGAGAATGGAGGATTCCTCTCCAGCCCGACGCTCACAGCCACCTGGGCAAACATGGTCGTCAGCTCCGCGTCGGCCTGTGACCGGGCAACCATAACCGAAGGTGGGATCCCAGCCGAGTCCTCAGCATCAGACTGAGCGGTCTCATCCCAGAACTCAACCGGGGCAAACAAGCGTGCTGGGGAATGGGAGGTCCGTGGGGGGTTTCCCGGCAGAGCTGCTCCCATTGAGGTCCCCAAATCGCCCCCAGCGCTAACCGACGCGGCCTCATACCCGTAGGTAGAAGGACTGAGGCAGGGAGCCGCTGGGGTGGCTTTCCCTCTTACGAAAGAAAGCCGTGACCGCAACGCTGCCAGAGTCATGTTCTCACAGTGAGGACATGACCCATCCACGAACACTGTCTCCGCGTGGGCAGCATCCAAACATGTAAGGCAGCTATCGTGGCCATCGGAAGCGGAGAGGTAATGACCGCAACCAGGAAATATACACAAATGGAAAGGCAACTTTAAAAAGACGCTCCTGTAAGTGCCACTCTTTTAGAGGAAAATATACTCTTTTAGTCTGCCGAAGCGCCCAGGGGCGTTCTCTGCACTCCACCAGTGCAGAGGGGGAGAAGCCGTTGAAATGCGCCGTAAATCCAGCAATTTGTAGGTGAATGGATCGGTGGAGGAATTCAGCTCAGTGAAATACAACCACTCGGCTACGAAGAGAAAATCTGAATGAGTGGTTGCGAGCCAGCTCCTTTCATACCCGTATGTCCGGGGGAGTGGCATGCAAATTCCACTCGCCAATTCCCATTGGCCTTTTCTCAAAGATCAGAGGTGTTTGGGGCTCCCAGGAGTGACCCCTAGTGTCACTGCATCGACACAACATCGAGTGAGTGACAGATAGGGAACTTCAATTAAAAACTAAAAACAGATATGGCATCCTAACAGTAGAATGACACAGGTGGTGGCTTGAAGTGAGATCAGGCCACTGATCCTTTTATTTGTCCGTAGACAAAAAAAAAAAAAAAAAGACTTTAATCCTCAGATCGAAGCATGTGTAATGAACATGCCACTGTGATTGACATTCAGCCTGCTAAACTCACAACACCATACAGAGGTGTGTGTTAATAAAATACACAGTCTGGCTTGGAGACAAATGGGGAAGATAACTGCTTCTCCATAGATTCGTTTAAAACCTTTCTTTTTTTTATAAATCCATTCAAAATGTAAGAAACGGGTTGGAAGAATCTGGACTTTTATGTGAATGACTCCTAGAATGAGATGTGTTCTTTGTCTTTTTAAACTAGTCTTTCCTAATAATTGTCAAGGGTTGCAACATTCTTATTGAAGATTGTTTGGGACAATTGAGAGAAATAAAAATTCTTTGAACTGCCTGGTACTACAGTAGGAGCTATTTCTTCAAAAGAATGTGTTTGCCACAACTATACGTTCAAGCCATTAAGATGTACTAGTATTTGCAAAACCAGCTGCAAGACACAGATTTCCTGTGGCACAAACTGTATTTTAGAGCTGCTGGTTTCTGCTGAGACACTGAGACCACTGTCAACCTGATAACAACATCAGCGCTTCTCATTTCACTTAGAAGGTCACATAGGCGACAGTCTCAGAGATACCAGGAATATGCGCCACTGACAGACACCAGATCATCATTGCTACTTCCAAGTGGACATCTCTCTACCAAAGGCCAAAGTATCCATCAAAATCTCTTGCTGGTCAGTCACTACAGTAGGTCTTGGCAGATAAGACAATCTCCCTAGCAAATACTTGGACTGTTTCAGTGTCTCTCCAGGGCTGTTTTTGCTCACCCACTGCTGAACAGAGTGTCCTCTCTATGCAGATTTTGCTAAGTGCATTTTTCATCTAGGCCACGATGTTCCTTTAGAACAAAACAAAACCTTCACACAATCTTTTGTGTGCACTCGTCGGCTGTGCCATGGCTCGAGTCCATTTTCCCATTTTAGAACCCTGTAACAGCTCAAATTTGGACCGTTGAAGCGCTACAACTGGAATAAGCATAAAAAATCCACTCTTGATGAAACAATGCACTTTTTCTTTTAATTGACAGCCTTATTTTCCAAAATGAAAATGGATTTAGGCTAAGCTAAGCACAGAGTAACATAAGTTCACACAAAAATGGAGATACGAAAGGCAGAAAAAGGAGTCTCAGTCACCATTCCCTTTCAGTATATGGACAAAAGCTGCCATGAAAGTGAATGGTGACTGAAACTTACATACTGCCAAACATATCCTTTTGTGCTCTACAGAAGATAGAAAGTCATACAGGCTGTAAATCATAACAGCATTTTCCTTTTCGTGTACATAACGTACATTGATGAAAGAGGTGCAAAAGATACAATGACAAAATGACAGAGGAATGTGCTCGTCATTAGTGTCGTCTAATTTATATAGAGGAGGTGAAGCAGAAAATCTGTTTCTATGGAAACAGCACCCTGGATCCTTGCTGATTCAGTTTAATTGTGAGTAAAAATTATTATGGCCAATTTAGGACACTGAATTCAATCATGGCATGAAATTCAACTATCACCACTATTAATGCTCTTTTCATGACAAATACTGAAGGGCTCTGATGGCCTAAATAAACCACTTACAATATCACCTGAGCTGAGTGCAAATACAATATTTTATACAATGTATAAGTTATTTTTAGAAATCGTGAATCAAGGTGGAAATTTGATGGAAGGGAGGTGTTGACATATTTCGTCTTGCTTTATAAAAAGAGTATATTTTACAGCCAGCCTGCTGTTATCGTAAAATAAACCCAAATCCAAAGCAGATCCCACTTCTTACATGACTGCTTATCAAATAGATAAATAAAAGGACATGAGATACTGATCTGAGTTGAAATTATGTTTTTATGTGAGAATAAAGAGATCATGACATGAAAGATTTGAAACTATCTAAGCATAGTATAGAACAACGATAAATTAGCTGTAATCATACAACAATATTTGTACCACAGAATGACGCAGCTGACCAGGTAGTGTTTGAATAGTCTGTGTTGCTTCCTGAACACAGCTGTCACCCCCCCCAATAAAAAAAAAAAAGTTGACACATATTCAGGTACTTGTGAGACAGGTATTGGTGAGATTGTTGTTGAATGCAAACATATTACGTTTGTATATTTTGTGTATTGTTTATTTTTATGCTTATTGGAATATCGCACCAATAGCTTAGCAACATGTTAACATGAAACTCTAATAAAATCAATTGCAAATCAAGTCTGCTGTGTGCTTTGCATGAGGAGTGTTGTTGGCACGGAGTTACTGTCTATGGGGAACGTTTCAAATCAGTCACTACAAGGTTCCATGTCAGTTGCCTTTGTAAGCAGCAGAAAGTAAGGTAGCTCAGTAGGCTTTGGAACAGAGCCATTATGTTCTCTGCTGTGCTTCAGTGAGGACTGACCTTTAAATGAAATGCGACACAGCGCTAAATCTGCTTTAGGCAATGCTAATGAAATTTAGTTTCATCATCAACTTACAGTTCAGATCAGAAAAGGAACATGCTGAAAGAGTCAGAAGTGAGAACAGCAATTATTTTATCTCTTGCTGCACTTACTTTAAAGGAAACTGCCTAAAACATCATGTACATGAGAAATTAGTCTCAAAAAGCTAATTCCAACTCTCTCTACACTTATGAAAATAGGATGTTAATGATTTGACACAGAGCAGAGTCACGATCACCATATGATTACATTATCAGCTTCTTGAGTTGCACATTAGTGATGGTGATAGTTATCCCTAGTGCGACCTTAGGGACATTTTTGTCTTTTTCATTTTTGTTTTATCGATCATTTTGGCTGTGTTAATGCCAAAAGCAAACATTTTGCCAAAGGTGTGTATTTTTGGAGGAATTTTGATATTTCAACCTCAGTTCCTATAATACATCTATAATACACTGTGTACACAAAATAGTTACATTCAGGACCTTAAGGACAAAAATGTCCCCATTGAAACCCATTAAAACTGCAATAATGATCCCAGATTCATTCAGCTTTAATTTTGAAGCCCTAGCTTCAAAATAAAAAAATGTAATATTTTCCACCAGATGGCGCCATTTTTCTCATGTTTAGCCTATGGAGCAAATACATGCTTTTTTCCTATTTTCTGTTTGCTGTATTATAGAGCACTGCAGGCCAACTGAATAAATGATGCTGCTAAAATTGTGTGGGTGTGTTGGTATGGATGTCAGAGTGTGTTTTGTATGTGTGTGTGTAAAAAAACAACAGTGGCATTATGTAAACAAACTGGCATTTAAAGGGTTAAATGAATGAATTAATATTTGGTAGTTATGATCAGGACTGATTTTGTTTAAAAAATCAGTGAAAGTGGAAAATAATATTAATATATAATATTTTTTGGCATTTTTTTGACGTGGACATTTTTGTCTAAGGTCCTGAGTGTGAGTTATTTATTTTTTTTTAATTCCCTTTGCATTTTGTATATGGAAAATAAATATTTCTTTGTGTTTTTTTTATTTTTATTTTATTTTTTTATTTTTTTCATAAAAAAAACAACAGTGGCATTACATAGACAAACTGGCATTTAAAGGAATAAATCCTGAAAATTAATGAATATTTGGTAGTTATAATCAGGACTGATGTTGGTTAAAAAAAAGTGGAAAATAATATTAATATATAATATTATTTTGGCAGTTTTTTGTCCTCGAAGGACCTCTGAGTAACTTTTTTTTAATGACACACAAGGGTTAAAGAGTTGCATGTAAAAGATGCTGAAGATAAAGCATTAAACTTTTGACATTAATTAAATTTAATGAATCTAATCTGACATTAAAAGTGGTTTAATTCTGTTTCAGGGTGATTTCAAATCCAGCTGCAATTTTTAACAAACATAAAGTCAATTACATTCTTCACTGTAAAAAATGAAAAGATTCGGAGCTGTCCCAACTGGTGGAACCTTTTGAAGAATTTCTAACTTTTGCCCTTTCAAAATGTTTTTGGGAACTTTTTGCAGAACTAACCAAATGTGACCCAAATATTCCTGCAAGAAAGACTGTCAATGAGCCTGTTTATATGCACACAATATGCTGATAACTTCCAAAAATCAGCTTATTAAAAAAATCGACAAAGAAATAAAACCTTGTTTGCATGAGATTTGAAATTAACTTTGCTTTTGGCATGAAACCGTGATGAGGCATGCACACAACAAGCCGGTATAGGTGTTTGCATAATTGGGGAAATGGGCAAAAATCTACCTGTGTTGATCAGTTTAATCTAGCATAATCGGATGTTAAGGAGAAGACTGTTTCGCAGCTCTCAATGTTGCACTGCTTGGTTTTCATTAAACTATAATGTGTTTGTTTAGGTATCATATGATACATATGGTATTGAATCCTGAGCATCGTATATATATACTGTACATACCTGCATATACTGTATACAGTATATACTGTTCCTTGAGTAAACTCCAAAAACTGCCTAAACTACTGAAGCACCAAATGTCAACCGAGAGTGAAACACCCAAGAGTTGAAATTGTCTGACTATTAATAAAAACAATGTAATTAAAAAGCGTCAATGAAACTCACATGGTTTGGTGATCAATCAGAAACCTCAACGAATCTCACATGGTTTGGTGATCAATCAGAAACCTCAATGAGTCTATGTGCCTTTTATGGTCATATGAGTTAACCTCTTTATGGCTTTATTTTTTTTCTTATTCCTGCCAGCTATTTTCATATGTGCATTTTAGTCATGAGATTGCATAACTAGCCCACAAAAAGCTGCCACCAGAACATATGCCTCTTACATATTATGCAAGTCATCTAATGAGCAAAGCCATGCCAATGGCTCACATTGTCAATGTAATCGCCACTGACATCACTTCCTGTTTTTCAAACCACGTATTTGCTAATTCAAAACGCATTGGAAAACACGGATTAAGAGAAAGAAGTGATTGAATCGTCACATGACAGTATGACAGTGAAAAAGCAAACACTTTTTGTCTATTCAGCTGAACCTGTTCACTGTAAACAATCTGTGTCCAACCATTCGCATGTTCATTTAGTGCTGGGTAATATGATCAACAATATGCTTCAATGGTCTGTGTACGCTTCCAGCCACTTATTAACAAAGAAAATCACGTTCTTATCACCCTCATCACAAAACCGATCAGAGTCTATATGCATCGCTTGGAGGCTGAGATGACAAAAGTAGTATCAACATTGTGAGATAGATACGGATGGTGAGATAAATGGATGGGTGAATCTCAGTGGAACCTGTTAATAACATGGCCATCATATTTTATATATCATGTTTTTGTGCAAAAACAAATGTGTGTGAATGGAGGCCTTTACTAGGGTAAAGGGAGTATTAGAAAGTCTGGGGACACTGAGATTAAGACTTTAACATTTCATGTAGTATTCTTGATAAAAGCCCAATAGAGCCCTCAAACTGTAAGTGTTGAATTATATAATCACACAAACAGCAACACAGTAATATGAAAAGACATTAAACATACAGAGATTTATAAGGAAGAGAGAATTTGCACAGGACTCTATGCATTTATCTTGAGCTAAATACCATGGCGTACCATGTAGTGTATCCATACACTCATTCCATTGGTCTTGCACTGACAGGTCTTCATTAATTTTCCAATATTCATGTAAACATGGCCAGCAAGTTAGCTATTTATTTCTGGATTTTTCCAGCAAATTCTGAGAACTATTTCTTCCAAAAAGCAACCAAGGAATACAATATTATTTGGGCTGTTATTAAAGAAGGTATCCTTGACTCAGTTACCCAATTCCTAAACCAAGTGTAATTTTTTTGTTTATGTAGCATGTTTCTACATTGCACACATTTCTACATTTTACTCCTATGGTATAAGATACAGCTGGTTGCCATGGCAACTGAATTTTACCTGAGGTCCATCTCTGAGACCGTCCTCTGGGCCACGCCCTCTTCGGACTCCTCCTCCTCCTGTCTGTCTACACTATCTGTGCGTCTCCTCACCTTTCCTGCCCTCCCACCACCTCTTTTCCCCTCTCTCTTCTCCTCTAACTGTCCTTCTTCCTGCTCTTCCTGTAATGCCTCCCCAACAAACTCCTCCCCCTCCCTGGAGAGACTCCGCCCCTGCATTGCTTTGCTGCGGGCGTGGCCAGCAGAAGTAGAAGCAGATGATGGAAGTAGCATGCAGAACAGAAACAGAATAAAGTGAAAACAGTGTTAAAGATGAATACATAAAAATATAGGAATGAAAGCACAACAAAATAATGCAATGCAAACAGTACAAACCAGACAGAAGCCAGACAGTACACAGGCAGAACAGAACAGAACAAAAATGTGTTTCAAACCAGGCAGAACAAAAATATAAACTACACAAGCATATAATATGGAATTTATGTGCTTGCTTGTGATGATTTACCAGCATTTCAGTAAAAAGGAACCATACATGTTCGCAGGTGCAGAGTGAGTGTATTCAACGTATTCTTTATGGGAGCTGAGTGGCAGGTTTGCACAAGGATATTTACAGCAAAGTAAGTGGTAAGAGCGTCAACAAGTTTGGATCAATGCTGGGTGGCAGCCAATCACTATGGAGTGAAGGAAAGCCAAGGTTGTCACGCCTGTCATAACATTTTCTAAATCTGTTGCTGATGATGCTGGAGTTTCTGGTGGATTCAGCTTAAATCACATTGTTACATATTACTATATTTAATTTAGATTTCAAATGCATTTTGCATGCTAACATTGTGGCTAGGGTCAGGGGCTGGTTTATGATGTTCGGGGCCCAAGCAACAGTCTGACCGGGGGCCCCTTTTGCCGTTGGAGTTCCTCCTTGAGCGTTTCACCGTCCGACTAGAGTGGGGCAATATGGTTTCAAAAATGACATATCGATATTTTTCAGCCTGATAAAGATATTTGATATACATCTTGATAATTGTGCATTTGCTCAGAAATGACATGAAGGTGCTTTTAAATAATAATTTTTAATTCATCCTAACAGTTATTATAGCCAAGAAGATTCAAAATGTTTAATGAAACAAAAATTTTGTTAATGATAATGAAGGCATGTTTTCCATAGTTTTTCACTAAATGAACACAAAGAAGAATTATATTTAATTTATAATATAATAAATATTATTTATATGCACCAATACAACAATAAAGTAACAAAAGAAAATGCAATACACTATACACCTACATATATTTTTCCAAAATACTTTTTGTGAATGAACAGGGTGTGCAGAAACTCACTTTTGTTTTGGAATCCAGCTGAATATTAATCATTATTATCCAGTCAAGTATATTATTATAACATGACAATCAATTACTAGTATTATTCTAAGGATTATTTTATACAATAGTAATATATTTGTGTCATATTGACTTCACCTTCACCTGGAGCTTTTATTTTGGCAGAATACTGAAAGTGCACTGCAGTGTGACAGTTTGATCGTTTAGTTTAATCTCTGGCCCTTTGAAAATCCACTAAATGCATATTAAGAGCATAGCGACAAAGTACGTGTACAATGAGTCTTATTTACTTTGCTATTGCGAAACCTTGTGCGCTCAAACTTTAGTGCATGTCCATGGACGTGCTTTCAGAGTCAAGGTACTGTTCCCTCTGTGCTGCAGTCACGCGGCCATGCTTAAGTTCCGCGAAACCACAACTTAATGTACTGCACACTATTAAGAGAGTGCCGATCACTTAAAACGCAAGATATTATTCTGTTGTGCCCCGATAGTTTTTTGAATATCTGGATATTTGACTCCAAGAATACAAGTTTTGAAAGTGGTGAGCTTTTGACTCAGAAACACTGAATTCAGTATTTTTCAGAGATTTAGAACACCTGCTGCTTAAACTAGATAGCCGGTGGTTAGTGAATAAGACACAGGTTTTTCTGAATTTTAGTGAAATCACCCCTTAGTGGTTTGTTATTACAAAGTAGAAAATAAGAAATTAGGCCTACATATTTGGTGTACTGGAGTTTTAGCAATTACTGTAATTTTAATCTTAACATGAATATTAATAGTAATTAAAATATGCAATTATATCAAAATGTCATATGGGTTTAATGAAAAGGTGACTATTTTTTACCCCCTGTTTGTTTTAATTTATAATATACTTGTAAAACACTAAACATAAAAATTAAGACAAAGAAGTTTCATGGAAATGTACGTTTTGTTTAGAAGTTGCAGGCTGCAAGTTAATGGAATTGAAACTTTGAAAGAATTTCAAAAGCAGATTATTTGATTAAGTGATTATTGAATGAGCTATCACTTTGCTGTATGACATACCACAGTAACTAATAAAATAATAATTGAAAAAAAATTTTTTTTTGGACATTGCTACTGGCTAGGCTGTGGCTGCAACAGCACAAGTGTATAAAATGGATATTTTGAGAATTTGGAAATTACTTTAGCTGGTTTTTATTTCAAGCTTTTCCCAAATGTAATTAAGCAATAATGAAACATTTTCAAACACATTCCAAAGCGGCAGATTTCATCCATGCCAGTGGAAGAGTAGGGTTAGGGAACTATCTTCAAGTCACCTAAACAGAACACACAGAGTTCAGAGATTTACGGGGGAGTGGCGACCGCATTTTACAACCAAATTTACTCCTGAAAAGGTTCAGGTAATGCCAAACGAATTTTCATTAAATCTGCATAGTGTGAACAGAACCAAATCCTATAACTAGTTCAGATAATGCAGTTGAAGTACAAGAATATTTAGGTATGCAACCTAAATATTACAATGTAACCACCACTCTCTTCTCCAGTTGCAATGCAAGGACTGGGGGGCAATAATACTGTGTGTCTCCAAACGTTATCGTCAGGTTTCATCAAATACAGCAAACACCAAACAGGTTAAACTGTTGGCAAATGTTTCTCGTTTACAACCGCGAGATTCCAAAATGTTGCTGTGGTTATCACTGTCAATCATTGTGAGTTAAAAAACTGGGGGAATTCACATACAGGTGCATCTCAATAAATTAGAATGTCGTGGAAAAGTTCATTTATTTCAATAATTCAACTGAAATTGTGAAACTCGTGTATTAAATAAATTCAATGCACACAGACTGAAGTAGTTTAAGTCTTTGGTTCTTTTAATTGTGATGATTTTGGCTCACATTTAACAAAAACCCACCAATTCACTATCTCAAAAAATTAGAATATGGTGACATGCCAATCAGCTAATCAACGCAAAGGTTTCCTGAGCCTTCAAAATGGTCTCTCAGTTTGGTTCACTAGGATACACAATCATGGGGAAGACTGCTGATCTGACAGTTGTCCAGAAGACAATCATTGACACCCTTCACAAGGAGGGTAAGCCACAAACATTCATTGCCAAAGAAGCTGGCTGTGCACAGAGTGCTGTATCCAAGCATGTTAACAGAAAGTTGAGTGGAAGGAAAAAGTGTGGAAGAAAAAGATCGATTCAAGAATTTGGGTGAACTTCACAAGGAATGGACTGAGGCTGGGGTCAAGGCATCAAGAGCCACCACACACAGACGTGTCAAGGAATTTGGTTACAGTTGTCATATTCCTCTTGTTAAGCCACTCCTGAACCACAGACAACGTCAGAGGCGTCTTACCTGGGCTAAGGAGAAGAAGAACTGGACTGCTGCCCAGTGGTCCGAAGTCCTCTTTTCAGATGAGAGCAAGTTTTGTATTTCATTTGGAAACCAAGGTCCTAGAGTCTGGAGGAAGGGTGGAGAAGCTTATAGCCCAAGTTGCTTGAAGTCCAGTGTTAAGTTTCCACAGTCTGTGATGATTTGGGGTGCAATGTCATCTGCTGGTGTTGGTCCATTGTGTTTTTTGAAAACCAAAGTCACTGCACCCGTTTACCAAGAAATTTTGGAGCTTCCTTCTGCTGACCAGCTTTTTAAAGATGCTGATTTCATTTTCCAGCAGGATTTGGCACCTGCCCACACTGCCAAAAGCACCAAAAGTTGGTTAAATGACCATGGTGTTGGTGTGCTTGACTGGCCAGCAAACTCACCAGACCTGAACCCCATAGAGAATCTATGGGGTATTGTCAAGAGGAAAATGAGAAACAAGAGACCAAAAAATGCAGATGAGCTGAAGGCCACTGTCAAAGAAACCTGGGCTTCCATACCACCTCAGCAGTGCCACAAACTGATCACCTCCATGCCACGCCGAATTGAGGCAGTAATTAAAGCAAAAGGAGCCCCTACCAAGTATTGAGTACATATACAGTAAATGAACATGCTTTCCAGAAGGCCAACAATTCACTAAAAATGTTTTTTTTTATTGGTCTTATGATGTATTCTAATTTTTTTGAGATAGTGAATTGGTGGGTTTTTGTTAAATGTGAGCCAAAATCATCACAATTAAAAGAACCAAAGACTTAAACTACTTCAGTCTGTGTGCATTGAATTTATTTAATACACGAGTTTCACAATTTGAGTTGAATTACTGAAATAAATGAACTTTTCCACGACATTCTAATTTATTGAGATGCACCTGTATAAGAGGTCACTGTACTATAAAAACATCCTGTAAGTTTCAGAACTCAAAACTTTCTCATTAGTCTAAAAACAGCTTATATTCAAGCCAATCTGCCAAAACGACAGGATGTGGAATGTGCCACTTTATTACGTAATAGTGTGGCTAAACACCGCCTCCGCAGAAGAAGATCTAGATGCTTCTACATCACTGCCTGTTTAGCCCCGCCCACCGATTCATGCATGTAGTAGGTAAATAACGAGAGAGGCAAACGCAGGTCTATGCAGAAACCAAACTATACAGATGGCTCCGAAGACAACAAGACGCTGTGCATTGCCAAGTTGTGGAAAAACACAGTCTTTGCATTGCCTTCCTTCTGATCCCAACATTAGGAAAGAGTGGATGAACTTTATTTTTAATGAAGTTCCAGACCACGTCAGTAAGACCTTGGTCATTTGTTCACTTCATTTTACTGTGGATTCATTTACAAACAAGGCACAATTCGACACAGGATTTTCAGAAAGATTGAAACTAAAAGACGATGCTGTGCCGACTACATTGGATCCGACAGTAATGTCGCACCACACAAGTGTGAGTAACTGTTTTTATTACGTGGTCACTATTGCTTTGTCTGTTATTACAGATAATTTGATATGTACTAT
Organism: Myxocyprinus asiaticus; assembly: GCF_019703515.2. Classification (NCBI taxonomy): domain Eukaryota; kingdom Metazoa; phylum Chordata; class Actinopteri; order Cypriniformes; family Catostomidae; genus Myxocyprinus; species Myxocyprinus asiaticus. The sequence goes on along the minus strand of NC_059358.1, from coordinate 7,742,727 downwards.
TTATGCATTTTTAACCTAAATCACAGCAGCGTCCATCTATGAAGGATGTAGGATTTTTAAATATGCAAAACTGTGAGCCAATCATATCAGTGGGCGTTTACTTCCGAGTCTGCAATCTGCCACGCCTATTCAAACGGTGTGTTACAATGAGGGGGGTCAAAACAGGACAGAAAATAGCCTATTACTTCTAAATTATGATGTTTTTCGATGTAAAAATCCTGATAACATTATAACCTCAGAGAACAGTACAAAATAAATTTAAAAAGGCAGTTTATGACCCCTTTTAAAGAAAACAAGGGACAAGTAATAAACATTTTTGTGGTAATCAGTATTAAGTAACAAATGCTGTTTTGTTATTGTTTACTCATTAAAAACCTTTTACTCCTAAAGAAATTAATTGCAATTTTGAAACCTATGTATTTAATCGTGATGACTTACATGAGATGAAGACTCCAGTCACATCAGTAATCTTATAAAAGCTGTAATCTTCTAAACAGAGAGGGTCCCATCATGTGGGCTGCCATGTTGAAATCACATTACCAGGCATATTCTACTTACGTAATCTTAGTAACCACCCTGCTATTGGACATTTTCACTCATGGATTAAATGAATCATGGCTGACTGTGAATTGTGAATTTCTGCAATGGCATAAGTAACTGAAAACTACTGCGTTTGAATGATGCTGTATCCATGCCTCTAGGTGTCAGTGTAAGTCCAACACGATATGAACAAAAACTGACTGAGTTCACCATCAACTGAGCTTAACTTGTATTTAACCCAGGACATTCCTTTAATGCACTCCCAAAAAGACTGCAGAGTGAACTCGATAAAGGGACTGACCTATACCACACAGGTTTGACAATGATCCTTAACTGAGCATTTCTGACTTAAGAAAAGGCTGTCTCACCTGATCTTGTGGCTGCCTCGTGGCCGTTCTGATTGGACAGAGATGTAGCTCATGCTGCTGAATCGAGATGCACTACTAGTTCTCGACACAGCAGACATGTCACTGACATCACTGTCCGAAGATTTGGCCGAGAGGTTTTCTCCCCGCTGGGGATCCCTGCCGGAACGCTTTAGAACAGAAAACACACTTCTGTTAGATTCTAATGTACAACAAAACACTTTATATCAAACATTGAAAAAACAGTCACACAGGGGTTGAAGTGTGTAACATTTTTATTTATTTTTTTATGTTAAAATGCTTCTATTCCAGTTTAATGCGCAGAGACAACTAAGGCCACATCCATACTAAACCATGTAAGTTTAAAACAGCCGTCTTCAGTGTCGTTTTCCAAAGGAAGTCACCGTTTTTGGTGGAGAAAAAACTCCATTATAGTGTGGATGAGAGGCATAAACGTAGCAAAGTCAATGTGTTTTTCACCAAAACTTGTTAGTGTGGACGTGGCCAAAGAAAGCCATTTGTAGACTGACTTTGTGGCACTTTCAAAGCATTGACCTGTTTGTTTGAGCTCTCCAATATGTCAACTACTGGCTTAACTGTTGATGCAAGTTTGGGGTGGGACTTTCTGTTTTTCAACCAATGGCAGACAGGAGTGGGGTGGAAAGAGTGTTTAGGGGTGAGAGTAAATATACACACAATGATATTAGGGCACCAACATTTTATTGTACAAATTGTATGTTTGTAAAATAACATTTTGTACCTATAATATTAGTTTGCTGTCAATTACAGTTTTTTTCACTGCATTTCAATGCACAATTGCATTGTGTGTCCAGCACATGTACCCAAATTAAGCTGCGTGTGTACACTTTTCAATCATTTCTTAAAACTTGTTTGGAAACAATTATGCATTATTTCTATTTGGTGCCACTTGTGGTGTGGAAATTACACTTTTAAAGCAAGAGCTTTTGAAATGAACCCTAAACAGGATGAACAGAATCACACAATTAAAACGTGTAAAACTCATTTTAGTCTAAGGTGTTCCCAAGTTCTCGACAGAAATGAGGTGAGCTATTGTAAGAGCTTATTAACATAGCAGTTTGTAGATGCTCATGACTTACTATGATGATCATAAATATGATGTCCTTAACAGTGTCTTTTCACTGGCCCATCGGACAGAGCAACATATATACCTTTATCTTCTTTTAATAGAATTCTGCAGAATTGATGGGTTGGGGCAGTACAATGCCTTTCATACCACATGCTTAAAAGGATATTTCCGGAGTGTGATATAGCCATATTTGGCATTGAACTTATTCTCAGGACATTGGTCTGTGTAGAGAAATACGACTGTATATCTTGAGGCTGGAAATGCAGGAAGTGGGTCACCAAACAAACTATGTTTAACTTTATTCAACAGTCTGGTTCGGTCAAGCAATGAATAGTGCATGTTTTTATTTTTTATTTTTTACCTGTTACTGTATCTTTGTGTTGATTACATATACTACAGGTAGCTAAGTATGTTGAAGTTATAGCATCCCAAGTTACTAGCTTCATATTTTGAAGTTGTTAAATTACCTTCACGCTACCCTTTTCAAAAAGTTAACTGCACTGACGCTATTTAAGAGGGCAATATGTCAGATGATACATTTTATTTCATAGTGATGATATCAATTAAGTTGACAGCATTAAACATAAAAAAAATAATAAATAAATACAACTACAACAAAAAACTAGAAAACACTCCAATTTATAAACAGTAACTGAGTTGAAGAGTGTGAGCACATAGTGATCAGCAGAATTTAAAAGTGCTTACTTTCTGCACAATAATGACTGTTTTTAAACAAATTTCAAACTGTCATCTCTCACTGTTTGGACAAACAGATAACCCATCCCCAAAGTTATATTATTGGTTGAGCCAATGATGTTCCGTTCGAACCAAAATGATAGAATTATGCTAAAATAAAAAGATTGCAATTCATTTGGTGCTGCTAGTACTGTAAATATCAAAACAGCTAATATTTCACTACAAATGTAAATTTCAAAAGCGATTTTTGTCCCCATAAAAGGTTTTAAAAGGTTTTAAAGGTTTTACACTTTAAATATGTTATCGACTTAATGATCAATACCAAGGTACAATGCAGTACAACCCACTGAATGGACTGTCCTTCACATCTTCCATTGGTGTCAAATTAAATATGGTGTCTATCCTGACTGAGGTCTGTTGCTTAGTTAAAGAAAGAGGGGTAAGCCATGGCTACTTGCCTTGGAGTGATAGTCCTGTTCCAGTCTGGAGTCAGAGCCTGTTCCTGTTTTATACTTGTTCATCTTCAATTTCATCTGCCGCGTTCGTTCCTCGACATCCATAGCACCTACAGACCACAGCAGACATCAGTGAGTGTGTGTGTTTAGATATTTCTTCATAAAGTGCTTCATAATGTTGAGTTTGGTGGGGTGGATGGAAACAGATCTGCCGAGCTGTTCTCTATCGAAGCATTTGAATAATATGGAATGGTAAATAAAAGAAACCATTTACCATCAACACAACTTCCGCTCAGCCAATAATGGAGCACTGACAGAGATCAGTAACTAACATTTCTCGTGAGGTATTTGATACAAAAATGAAGTAATAGGCAATTGTGTTACACATATATGTAATCACAGCAAAGATCTTTTTAAGTATTCTCAGGAAAGATTTCAATATTACAGCATCACTTGTTTTCTACCATTTGAGAATGAGACATTTGTCTGTTTATAATTGAGTCGTCCATCAAAATTAAATGTACGTACTTATTAAATATCAATCAGAAAATTCACCATTATTAAAGGAGCTGGCATAAATGACACATGGGCATAAATGATGCAGCCAAGAGCAGATATTACCGTAGACCAAATTGAAATCAAAACAATAATCAAAGTATACAGGAAAGCATTGCCATTTATAATAATCAAGAGTCAAAACATGATCTTATTTTGAGGTATACTGGAATACCAATTTTGAAAGAGTAGTTCAACCTGAAATTTGAGTCACACAATCACGACACACATTTCACAGTGCTTAAATGGTTAAACATCATTCATTATTACTAAATAATATCTGAAGAAAATGCTGAGTATATTTGACCATTTTTTTGACCGCCAGGCACAAGTCTGAGCTGTGTAAAGCAAACTACATCAGTCTTTGTCAATACAGGTGGCGTAAATGTCAATAGCAATTTCTTCTTGCCATTAGTAATTTTGCTGTTAAGTAATTAACACATTCAGCAAATTACCCAATGATTAGTGTTCTCAGACTCATAGAATAATTTGAAATAACTGAAGTGCTATCGTACATGGTGTTTGATGTTTTCATACTTAAGAGTGGTACAAGTGCATCTTAAAAACTGCCACATTCAAAAGTTCACAAATTCAAAAGTTAAGATTGCAATTGCTTCACTATTGCAATCTAAACATTTTGCAACACACATCTATTTCGATTTAAAAAAAAAAAAAAATTCAGATGGCCATGGTGAATAAATGAGCACACTTAGTAAAAGAGGGTTAAAGTGATTGCAAATAAAATGCAATATTATCATGATGTGATATATATCTGTCATGAAGCCAGCTTCATTAGATAAAGCCACAGTCAAGAACTGCATGACATCATCAAACAAATGCAGATGCACATTAGCCAATTTTCCACAATTAAGCTCATAAGCTCATTGCATGCCACTGTTTCCAAATGTGTTTTCAAAATGAGGAAATGAGAAACAGTGCTGGTAAGGAGGGCTCATGAGTTTGGCTTCACAGCAGAAGTCGAAAGCATTCCTACGATTTGCAATGAAGAAATTAGGTGAATAAAAACACTCATTAAGAGGGCAGAGAAAAAAAGAAGTAATGGGTTTAAAAAGCCAGTGAAGACAACAGAGCTGTGTTCAACAGAAAGAAATGGGCTATGTTCGGATTATTCATAGGTTACTACTCTTACTACTACTGTACTACTTAAACTACTCTTACTGTTCCTGCACTGTGCAGTATGCAAATGTTCTGCATGCATTGAATACTCAGATGACCTACTGCTTTTGCCAAAATGTGCAGTATATAGCAGAACACACTGCAGTGGGTTCTGAATTGAATGCAATGCGCTATTTTTAGGTTATTCTGAAAGTAAATATAGGGTTCGGTTTTCAAGCATGATCCTATTGTTTACTATTCTACAGTTTTAACACTCATTATTCATTACAAAATTGCTGTAATGGGTGGATTCAAATGTATACTGTGGTCCAAACAGGCAATGTTTGAATCTCACAATATAAATGTCCAGGTTATATTTTATCCCAAAATCAAAGGTAAAAAAAGATAAGAAATGGTATTTTGCAGGAAGAAAATTAAGCCTCTTTTAAGGACCATTAAGATGTTTTTATTTTCATGACATTTATGCACATTTCCACCGATTATTATTATTTATTTAATATGGCCTGTACAGCATGAGATTCACTCTGATATGTACTGCTTATGAGCACAGTGCAGCCTGCTCTGTTGGAAAATCCTGCTAAAACAGCTTCTGATGGTTTCTAGCTGGTTATTTATGGTCATTAGCTGGTCCAAGCTGGTCTAAATGGGCAATTAGATGGACTGCCAATCAAAGGGCATGGTTTTGCCCAAGTAGACCTTGAGCTTGACCAAAACTTGAATTTGGTTCCTCACATAAAGCTATCATATGGGTTTAAAACACTTGGAATATACAGTTGTGCTCAAAAGTTTGCATACCCTGGCAGAAATTGTGAAATTTTGGTATTGATTTTGAAAATATGACTGATCATCTTTTATTTAAGGATAGTGATTATATGAAGCCATTTATTATCACATAGTTGTTTGGCTCCTTTTTAAATCATAATGATAACAGAAATCACCCAAATGGCCCTGATCAAAAGTTTACATGCCCTTGAATGGTTGGCCTTGTTACAGACATACAAGGTGACACACACAGGTTTAAATGGCAATTAAAGGTTAATTTCCCACACTTGTGGCTTTTTAAATTGCAATTAGTGTCTGTGTATAAATAGTTACTGAGTTTGTTAGCTCTCACATGGATGCACTGAGCAGGCTAGATACTGAGCCATGGGGAGCAGAATAGAACTGTCAAAAGAGCTGCGTAACAGGGTAATGGAACTTTATAAAGATGGAAAAGGATATAAAAAGATATCCAAAGCCTTGAAAATGCCAGTCAGTACTGTTCAGTCACTTATTAAGAAGTGGAAAATTCAGGGATCTCTTGATACCAAGCCAAGGTCAGGTAGACCAAGAAAGATTTCAGCCACAACTGCCAGAAGAATTGTTTGGGATACAAAGAAAAACCCACAGGTAACCTCAGGAGAAATCCAGGCTGCTCTGAAAAAGACGGTGTGGTTGTTTCAAGGAGCACAATACGACGATACTTGAACAAAAATGAGCTGCATGGTCGAGTTGCCAGAAAGAAGACTTTACTGCTCCAATGCCACAAAAAAGCCCAGTTACATTATGCCCAACAACACTTTGACACACCTCACAGCTTCTGGCACACTGTAATTTGGAGTGACGAGACCAAAATAGAGCTTTATGGTCACAACCATAAGCGTTATGTTTGGAGAGGGGTCAACAAGGCCTATAGTGAAAAGAATACCATCCCCACTGTGAAGCATGGTGGTGGCTCACTGATGTTTTGGGGGTGTGTGAGCTCTAAAGGCACGGGAATCTTGTGAAAATTGATGGCAAGATGAATGCAGCATGTTTTCAGAAAATACTGGCAGACAATTTGCATTCTTCTGCACGAAAGCTGCACATGGGACGCTCTTGGACTTTCCAGCACGACAATGACCCTAAGCACAAGGCCAAGTTGACCCTCCAGTGGTTACAGCAGAAAAAGGTGAAGGTTCTGGAGTAGACATCACAGTCTCCTGACCTTAATATCATCGAGCCACTCTGGGGAGATCTCAAACGTGCAGTTCATGCAAGACGACCAAAGATTTTGCATGACCTGGAGGCATTTTGCCAAGACGAATGGGCAGCTTTACCACCTGCAAGAATTTGGGGCCTCATAGATTACTAAATATATAGATTATACTAGATCTATACTAATAGATTAACTATTACAAAAGACTGCATGCTGTCATTGATGCTAAAGGGGGCAATACACATTATTAAGAACTAAGGGTATGCAGACTTTTGAACAGGGGTCATTAAATTTTTTAACATTCTGTTATAACCTACAGTTGAATATAAATCCCATAAGAAATAAAAGAAATGTGTTTTGCTTGCACACTCATGTTTTCTTTAAAAATGGTACATACAGTATATTACCAATTCTCCAAGGGTATGCAAACTTTTGAGCACAACTGTAGATGTAAAGACTGCACATGCCATTATTAACTTTCACAGTATCTATATTTGTGTTCCACGGAAGACAAAGCCATACCAGTTTGAATTGGGTGAGTAAATGTTGACAGAACTTTCATTTTTGGGTGAGCTATTCCTATAAGGTGGTATGATTTGATTTTTCCAGCATGGTGAATAAGCATGAGTGAGACAAAAGAGAGGAGCTTAGACATGGTGAGGAAAGGATAGCAGAAGAAAGGATAGACCTGAGTTTGTCCAACTAGGGGAGTCTGTGTCTTCTGGGGGGGGGGGGGTATGGGTGAGTGGGTCACATCACAAAAAGGGACAGACACAGACAGAGGAGAGGGGTGTGTTCAGAAGGGGGGGATGGGGGAGGATCAGAAACGGGGGGCAATCCAGGACATCAACACACAGGTAGGGGGCACAACGACAAAAAACAACACAAACAACTACAACATACAAAAAAAATTAGGGAAATAAAACAGATAGAACCACAAACAAAAGTTTCAAATTCAATTAAAGAGAGAAAGGAAAGCTCATGGAAGAAAAGCAAAACTAATCCACGAGTTCAGGAGACAGACAGCAAGAGCAGCCATTCCTGTTTAAAGACAAACCCTGAAATTTTAAAGAAATGGAGAATGGATAAAAAAAGACCTACGGGGGAAAAAAAAGGAGAATAGAATAGGAAAGAGAAGAGAAGGACTGTCTCTGCAAAGTCTGAAGAGAAACAACACTGTAAAAAATGAAATTGCATTTTATCCAGATTATGGTATTTTTTGAGTAATGGATACTACAAAATGTGAATTTCTTTGCATCTACATAAAAAAACATTTTAGACCATTGTTGTTGATTTGCGAGTGTCCAGCATGCATTGCAACTTGAATAAATTATGCGGTTTGTGGTATAGGCTTATTTTTTGTTGTTTGTTGACTTTGTCAGTCAGTTTTTGTGTGGTGATGTTATAAGGTCATCTTTTATCTGGTAACACTTTACAATAAGGTTCCAGAATGGGATAATGTACAGTCAGGTGGTTGTTATCGTACAATAACCCCGACAGGGTGATCAGGTCTTATATCACCCTGAAGGGATTTATTTTGCTATAACAACCAGCTAACTGTACATTATCTGCTTGATAAACTCCTCTTCAACTAGTTAGTTGTTGGACTAGTTGAAAAGTTGACCGTCGTAATCCCTCCCCAATTTCCACTGTTCACAGATACCGCAAAATACTCATTTAATGCCTCTTTAGTGTCACATGTAATGTCGCAGGCATCTCAGGGTGCTGTTTGCCACTAATTAGACTCCATCCTCCACTGCATATTTAAATTCTTTATCTGCGTCTTCACAGAAAACACAATCTGCTGATGTTGCTTGTTTTTTCTCACTTTTTCCTTGTTCTCTTGAGTAACAACGAGCCGTGTTTTGATCCGCCACAACATTAATCACATACCTACCCTGCGTGCATGATCTTGTGTACCCAAGCACATTTCTCAAGCATTAATCACCCTCAATATGATGCCATTTCACAATGACGCCTGCACCTATGGGGCGTTCATTAGCTGGACCAGATATGGTATCTAATTAATCCACACACACACTTAAACAGACACACAAATGACTGTCTTGTTAGAAAGCTATTATAAATCCAGATCCTCAGAACTGTTAAGGAGGGGGGCCTGGGTAGCTCAGTGGTAAAAGACACTGGCTACCAACCCTGGAGTTCTTTAGTTCGTTAGTTCAAACCCAGGGCGTGCTGAGTGACTCCAGCCAGGTCTCCTAAGCAGCCTGGTTGCTAGGGAGGGTAGAGTCACATGGGGTAACCTCCTCGTGGTCACTATAATGTGGTTCGTTCTCTGTAGGCCGCGTGGTAAGTTGAGCGTGGATGCCACTGTGCAACGCGCTATGTCTCCGTGGCAATGCGCTCAACAAGCCACATGATAAGATGCATGGGTTTGCGGTCTCAGACGTGGAGGCAGCTGGGATTCGTCCTCCGCCACCCGGATTGAGGCGAATCACTACGTGACCACGAGGACTTAAAAAAGCACATTGGGAATTGGGCATTCCAAATTGGGTTAAAAAGGGGAAAAATCCAAAAACAAAAAAAAAACAAAAGAACTGTTAAAGAGACAGTTCACCCAGTTCATCAAGCTGGATCCTCCATTGGGCAGCATTTAAATATTAAAGTGATACAGCTAATAATAACCTGTGCATTCTGATTGGCATAAATTTTGTAAAATCAGCAACATGATTCAGAGGAAGAGAGGACAGAGCAGACAGGGTCGAGGTCAGATTGGTCAGAGGTCACTCTAATGGACCTTCACAAACCTGTCTGAGGTGAGATGTGAGTCTCCTCCTGATGGCCGTTTGACGAGTGACCAGCACTGACAACTGAATTCTGCTGATCTTCCCATGTCACCTCTTAACACGCGATCATTAACACAGAGACACAGGCAGCGTTAACTTACAACTCATGTCATGATTCAAATCTTGATCAGTCTGAAAAACTCTGATCCAAATACCCTCTTATTTTCACTCAAAAATGTTTTTGAACACTTACAATTTGGTGCACTTAAAAATGTCTGTATGTAATTGCATTAGATAACAAAATATCAAAACAAATGGCGTTTATTTGCAAGAAAGATAACACAAGCATACTTTTCAAGCAAAACAATTCACAAAAAGGTCAAATGTTTATTTGGGTTTCAATCATAAAACAATAGATATACTGTGGAAAATTAATACTAAAAGTATTTGGACATTTTCTTGTCAAACGTTAGTGGAACATGTCCATATTTAATATGATGAACTACACCCGTGGTTACTCTGCTAGGACACCTGTTTAATCTTGTGGGAAACTGACTTCATGCACCACTTAAATCACACTGACACCATTTGGTTAAAGGCAATTGCAAAATGGCCCAAAAAAGTGAGGTTATTTCAGGGTAACAGTCTAACATCATTTATTTGCAGATGCCACTTACTTTGATACTTTGTTATCTAATGCAATGACATTCATTCAAGTATGGTGAAAATATTTTTGTGGCCACTGTGTGTTTCATGCATCGTGTTTTCCTTAAATGCAACTACAGTTTAATAATTTGGCCTTATTTATAATAAATCATAATGATGTTGAAATAGATGGAATATACACTATATTGCCAAACGTATTCGCTCACCCATCCAAATAATTGAATTCAGGTGTTCCAATCACTTCCATGGCCACAGGTGTATAAAATGAAGCACCTAGGCATGCAGACTGCTTCTACAAACATTTGTGAAAGAATGGGCTGCTCTCAGGAGCTCAGTGAATTCCAGCATTGTACTGTGATAGGATGCCACCTGTGCAACAAGTCCAGTCGTGAAATTTCCTCACTACTAAATATTCCACAGTCAACTGTCAGTGGTATTATAACAAAGTGGAAGCGATTGGGAATGACAGCAACTCAGCCACAAAGTGGTAGGCCACGTAAAATGACAGAGCGGGGTCAGCGGATGCTGAGGCGCATAGTGCGCAGAGGTCGCCAACTTTCTGCAGAGTCAATCGCTACAGACCTCCAAAGTTCATGTGGCCTTCAGATTAGCTCAAGAACAGTGCGTAGAGAGCTTCATGGAATGGGTTTCCATGGCCGAGCAGCTGCATCCAAGCCATACATCACCAAGTGCAATGCAAAGCATCGGATGCAGTGGTGTAAAGCACGCCGCCACTGGACTAGAGCAGTGGAGACGCGTTCTCTGGAGTGACGAATCACGCTTCTCCATCTGGCAATCTGATGGACGAGTCTGGGTTTGGCGGTTGCCAGGAGAACGGTACTTGTCTGACTGCATTGTGCCAGCTGTGAAGTTTGGTGGAGGGGGGATTATGGTGTGGGGTTGTTTTTCAGGAGCTGGGCTTGGCCCCTTAGTTCCAGTGAAAGGAGCTCTGAATGCTTCAGCATACCAAGAGATTTTGGACAATTCCATGCTCCCAACTTTGTGGGAACAGTTTGGGGATGGCCCCTTCCTGTTCCAACATGACTGTGCACCAGTGCACAAAGCAAGGTCCATAAAGACATGGATGAGCGAGTTTGGTGTGGAAGAACTTGACTGGCCTGCACAGAGTCCTGACCTCAACCCGATAGAGCACCTTTGGGATGAATTAGAGCGAAGACTGCGAGCCAGGCCTTCTCGTCCAACATCAGTGTCTGACCTCACAAATGCGCTTCTGGAAGAATGGTCAAAAATTCCCATAAACACACTCCTAAACCTTGTGGAAAGCCTTCCCAGAAGAGTTGAAGCTGTTATAGCTGCAAAGGGTGGGCCGACGTCATATTAAACCCTATGGATTAAGAATGGGATGTCACTTAAGTTCATAAGCGTCTAAAGGCAGATGAGCGAATACTTTTGGCAATATAGTGTATCTATCTGAGAATTCAAATCTAAGGCACTTCAGCACTGTGAGAGTGAACAGCTCCTTTCAACATATAATTGAGCCCCATCTGCTGGACATACTCTGTAACTGTCAGTGGTATGGAAAAATTTTCTGTAAATATTCATGCCTGTTTCTTATATTAGAATATGAAATTCTTTGCAAATATCTCAAAAATTCCACTCTGTAGAGCAAGAGTAGAGACAAAAACAGTTTCAACTTCTAAAGAACTATTTTAAAATAAATAAGTATTTTATATAATAAACAGAAAGATACAGAATATCTATCCGCACATTCAGCGTGAATCCAGACCTTTCCATGTCCCTCATTATTCACTGCAAATCACACATCAAACAAGTGACTATTCATCACACAAGAGAGAGACACACAACGACAGGAGAGAACTGAAGAGAGAGAGACTGACCTAAAAACAGTAACACACTGAGAGACAAAAAGACAGACTCATTCATGCAGAACACATGCAAGATCTGCATCAATCCTTCATTGTCAAAATCAGTTTGAACAAAAGAAGAGACAGTTTTAAAATGTTAGCATAGCTGGGTGATATTGCAAAAAAAAAATGTATATTACAAATACATGGTAATAAACAGCAATATTTATCAACATTTTTACAAAACATTTTAATGTATAAAAAAATGCTACAAAAAATTCTGAAAACACTTTTGAGTGATGGCACAAATGGATCAGAATTTTGAAACGATTCACTGAAATGACTTAAAGCAATTCTGACCATTTTTAAAAAGGAAATTTATATCAGTGGGGAAACAAGTTATTATTATTTTTGATTTATTAAAAATCACGAAGCCATTTTATTTTAATTGGAATAATGTGCATTTATGCATCTTGCACAATAAGACCAAAAAGGGTTCATTTTGGTTTCATGTTTACTTATAAAAAACATTGCGAAATTCAGATCAAAATGATTGCGAATTGAATGTGTAATTCTATGTATCGCCCAGCCGTAATAAGGGATATGCATGAGTAATCTATTAATCGAGTACTCATTCAGCTTTAAATATTTGACTAATAAAATCATTACTCGAATATAGCAATTTGATTTCCCTTTGTGCCTTTGCCTGAAATGAGCAACAATGAAACTGCTTCTCTCATCTAAATCTTGTCGTTACAAGTCAAGTTAAATTATTTAAAGTGATTGTATTGCTTCAGAAGACTTGGATCAAATCAAATCAAATCACTTTTATTGTCACACAACCATATACACAAGTGCAATAATGGGTGAAAATGCATGTTTGCATGAATGCATGTTTCTATGTCTACGAGATGTTGTTGTCTATGCAACAGTCACAAAGTCATTGTGGGGTGGCACAGTGGCTTGCACTGTTGATTCACAGCCTCACAGTAAGAAGGTCCTGGGTTCGAGTCTCTTGTGGAGTTATGCATGTTTCCTCTGGATGCTCCAGTTTCCCCCACAGTCCAAAAACATGAATGTTAAGTTGATTAGAGGCTCTAAATTGCCCATAGGTGAGTAGAGTGTGTGTCTTAGCCCTGTGATGGACTGACAGCTGGGATAGGCTCCAGCACTACCTGTGACCATGCACAGGATAAGTGGCTATAGAAGATGGATTACTAGTTGTTGTTTTGATGTGTTAGAGTACTCGACTTAACAATTACTTAAAATGCCCATCCCTAGTTGTCATAGTAAGGTTGTGAAACCTGCTAATACAGAGGTAAATGAACAACCACACAGCAAACAGCGCAGACACATGCCTGGCCACACTTGCCTTTCCTCCCATTGACCGCTGGGCCATTAGGCCTCATCTCAAACTCTTTAACAAAACAACAAGAGCAATAGAATGAAAAAAGAATTTCACAAAAGCACTTCAAATGAAAGTTCGAATAAAACCTCCTGTACACTGGTTTTGAGTGTCATGTTACTCCAAACAAAAAGCAAGTACTGATTCTAGGAAGGTGGCAGACACCAACAGAACAGATCTTGTGACAAATACAACGGATGTGACAGATGGGAGCGGAGGAAGTGCGATCGCTTGGAAACTAAAATCTGAGTGTATTTGTGTGAGTATGCATTTGTCCAATGAACAACCAATTCAGTTATTTTGATAGACCACTAATTTAGTAAAAATCTCTACAAACATTATTTTGAAGCCCCAGTTCAGCAGAACAGAACAACATTTCTTGAAAATAAACTCACAATTGGACAGGATCTTAATTCTGAGGCCATGTCCACACTAACACGTTTTTGTTTGAAAACGCATTCGTTTATGGCTCTCATCCACACACCAAGACTTTCGTAAATGCTCTCCGTTACTTATTGGAAAACGATGATGTTTAGAAACTTAAAATGAAGTTTTCAAACTTAATTAGTGTGGACGTTGCTTTTCTGAAATCATAGTGAAATCATAAAATAGTGAAATTAGTTAAAACAAAACAAATGTACAAGTCACTGTAATTTGCTTGTGGGGGGTGGAGGGGAAAGCACATTTGGAGGATTGTTTATCACAACACTGTCACGAATAATGGGAGACAGAAGGGGGGAAAAAACTACCTGTATACAGTATGACACATTCACATACAAACATGGAGAGTTTGCAATGGATCTGGATTCAAAACCTCTCAATTCCTTTATTTGGGCACTTAAACACTAGAGATTTGACAGATAGGAAATAGTCAAGATGTGTAAGCCATGTCAGTTTGAAAACAAGCGGGAAATCAACTAATTGAATTTCTGAAAACACAGCTTTCGGAAAGTGGGCCCACCTTTCTAAAATTCTCATTGGTCAATGGATTTCTATGAGCACTGCAAATTTTCTCAACATTTGGTCGTATGAGGGAGCATCGCTTTTGTAAACCCTTGTGTTTTTTCTCTACATCCTTGCTACACCCCATCCTCTTTGAAATTAATGGATTCACAGTGTTCTCTGACACAGTGGAAAATCTCGATTGTGTATAGGCGCCCTTTGTCTGATATCAGAAGTTGATTTTTGATCCATTCATGAATGAAAACCTCAGCTCAAGACCATTGCAGAAAAGTTTAATTCTATCAGAACCATATTGTCTGACAAATTAAACCTTCACAGACATGTTACACACCTGGACATGGCTCAAGGTCTTCATCTCCGTCTTCTGAGAGAGGAATGAGAGAGGGAACCAGGTTGACATGTTAAATCGACGCACACTCAAATATAACAACAGGAAGTGACTGCAGCACAAACTGTGTCATATTCAGCCATTGGGGTAACGGAACGGTGCAATGTTGTGATGATGCACAAGAATCCCTGATGAACTGTATCAATTCCTGTCTTTACAAACGGCAGAACTATTTCTGCTTTCGTAAATCATTTAAAGGAATAGTTCACGCAGAAATCAAAATTCTATAATCATTTATTCTTCATTCCAAACATGTATGATCTTCTTTCCTTTGTGAAACACCAAAGTTTAGCAGAATGTCTGAGCTGTTTTCTTCCATATAATGAAAATGGATGGAGACCAGGGGCTGTTGAGCTCCAAAAATGACAATAAAGCACCATAAAAGCTCTATAGGTCTTGTGTGCTACATTCCAAGTCTTCTGAAACCCTGCGATAGCTTTGTGCCAGGAACAGACTAAAATTGTATTCATTATTCACTGAAAATCTTGCCTTGAAAAGTTTGATTGACAGCTGTGGTCACCATTCACTTTTATAAAAAGAACTCTAAATAAATGAATAAATAAATCTAAATGGGTCTGGAACAACAAAGGGGGAGAGAATAAAAACAGAATTTTCATTTGGGGGATGAACTATCCCTTTAATATTGTGTATTTATTGAAATGACAATCTTTGTTGCCGCTTTCTCAATAAACACCAGTTCAATTTCTAATCACATCAATCTTATCTATGAAATGAACACTTCTCAGCATGACCGATCGAGCCAACATGGAGCCAAAAAGTGGCAATAGAGGGAAAAAAAAATAAATAAACATACTTCTTTCAAGTGTCCCTTTTGGAGGCAGTTGTGGTAGCTGTCGTCCTCTCCTGCCGTTCACAGGGGTCCCGGTGGGGCTGGTCTGGGCTGATCCACCACGGGGATGTGGCCTAACACAATATAAAAAATATAACATTATTATTGCTATTGTATATACTCTATTCTTATAATGTAAGGCATTACCCAGAATATTCAGCTCCAGCGCTAGCAAGAGAGTGTTGATAACAATTACGAAAATTATTGTAATAGGACATCAATATAAAACATAAAAAGCAATAAAAGAGATTGTACTAAACATATAACAAGTTAAAACGTATTTGAAATAAAGTCTATAAATTATATAATATATTTCTACAACATTTTATATAATAAAAATAGGGAAATGAGAGCATTAAAAAGCGTAAAAGTATAGAAAACAAGAGTGGTCTTTCATATACTGTATATGATATTTCACATATAGTACATGTTTTATATGTTTCCCATAATCATGCATAGCCATTTTAATACTGCTGGAGATTAAAATAAACATCATGTGGTTTTTCCACCAGCATTTTGCATAAATGGAGTCAAAACATACATTTAAAGGAATAGTTTACCCTACAAAAAGAAAAAATTCTATCATTATTTACTCACTCTCATTTAGTCCCGAAACAATATGCTGCTTGAGACAATACAATAACTATATTTGACAAAATGCTTGGTGCTTTGGCACAGGATATGACTTTATGTCTTCAGTAATGATGCTGCAAGAGAAGCATGCTGATTTTCTCCGACATCACCGAAAATAAACAAAACATATTAGGATTAAAGACCAAATGAGGAAAAAATAAATTAGATAAATATTTGATCACAATAAAGGTATAAAAAGCAATGGAGATTCCACATCATTATACTCACTGAAAGTATAACTGATGTGTTTTACTATAAATCAAACAATTGTAAAGCAATTAAAGGGATAGTTCATCCAAAATTTTTAATTCATTCACTCATCCTCATGTTGTTCCAAATCTGTATGACTTTCTTTCTTTCATGTAACACAAAATGAAGGTGATGGGCAGAATATTAGTCTCAGTCACCATTCACATTCATTGCATTTTTTTAATACAATGAAATTGAATGGTGATTGAGACTTACATTCTGTCTAACATCTCATTTTGTGTTCCATGGAAGAAAGAAAGTCAAAGTGGTTTGAAACAACATGGGGGTGAATAAATTATGACAGACTTTTCATTTTGGTGTGAACTTTCACTTTAACAGATCACATCTTGCATATCTACAGGAATGAGATGGAATAAATATAACAGCACTACTGCAGAGAGTAAAAACAAAAAAATCAAAGAATCAAGCGGGTGGTTGGATAAAGGGATGGTCTTTGTTATACATGGAGAAGGACGCTTTTCAATTAGTCTGGGTTGTTTTGCGGGGTGAGCGGCTGATTTGGTCTGGGTCACCTCGATAAGGCAGGGGAGGATGGCGCGGAGTGTCCAGACGGCAAGGAGGGCATCGATGATCTCATGCTGGGCCCGTCGGGTGGCCGCTCCGTAGAGCGAGAGCGACTGTACATGGGACGCTCCATGGCAGCGCGCTGATCTGCCGAACGGGACCTGTGGTGATACTCATGTCTGTCTGGTGCTCCGTAATTCCTGGAGAAACGTTATGGAAGGGGAAACAGGTCTCTGTTTAATGTGAATGAGGTCGGTTGGATCAATGGACCCTCAGAACGCAGCACAGCATTCTAGGATATGCACTGAGAAATTCTGGCATCCAATTGGTCAAAGTTAAGTCAAGTTGAGAGTCTTTCTTTGGCACTTGGGAGCAAAATGTGAAGAACCAATGTATGAATCTAGACCAACGGATCTATATCAGCTGTAATGTTCTTCTCATTCTCAATATAGTTAATAGTTTAGACAGATACCAATATTATCAAAAGATCATACTAGACTGATGAAATCCAACATCTTGTTTGAAAATTCAGCACAGAAATCAGTACAAAAATAAACACAAGAAACAGTTTTCTCAATAAATAGATTCTAACTTTACCTCATGATAAAAACAGTGTGAAAGATGTGATACAAATAATAATATTAAAAAAATAGGTGAAAAGAACTGCAATTTAAAAAAATGCATCTCTAGACAACTGCATTCTGTTCTATTTGTAATTCTGCATTAGGCTTTTTGGTGAAAAAAAAAAAAAATATATATATTAAAAAAAAAACGCATTCAGTCTGAATGGCCCCTTAGAACTCTTGAAGAATTTTTTGAAATGCTTGTGCAAAAAATAAATGGAAAATACTACAGCTGCTTAAGAAGTAGGTGGTCACTCATGAGCACTATTTGACACAGTAAAAACTAGTGCACAAGACAACACAGTGACACAAGTAGAATGCACATGTTTTGTATGAGAAGTTGCCCAGCAAAGACATGATTCTCTGTTAATTCAGAAAACTCATGTACTGTTTTAATACTCAATGCTGCCTTTGATAATCAGTCTGTGACACAAAGATCAAACTGACAGATTCTGAGGTTAATACAATTCCTACAACACCAAAAAAAAAAAAAGGCTGATAGAAAATAATAAACAAATAACTTAATAGCTAGAAATCAGTTGAAATAAGACATATGGAACAGTTTTGATTTAATATAAGACTTTGTGAAGTTTAAAGCAAGTTATTCCTGACATAAACATGCTATTTGTTTATATTTGTAATTTTCATTTAAGATCAATTAACATAATCAGAACGGGATCGGAACATGACACAGGCCGGATTCGAACCACGTCCCTGCACACCCGATGTAGTACTGACATTAAGACAGCACTTTAAACCCTGCTACAACTATTTTCACATCATAATTCTATAACATTTCGAAAGGTCAAAAATAACAGCCAACTAAAGTTGAGTGACTTTACTCACAAAAAAAAAGCTTAGGCATACAAAGCAGCTACTATTATTACATGAATTAGAAAAAGTAGTATACTTTAAGATTGTAGCTAAATAACGACTCTTTGAAAACTTCAGTGTTTGACTGTCAACGTGTGTGTCAGTATGCTGCGGATGCAATGTTTTAAGTAAATTTAGAATTTTTTAAAATGTAAAACAACACAAAAATCCTGATTAAGAAAAGTACTTTTTGCAGTGCAAGGGCACAAAAATGAGGTACAAAAATTCAAACAAAAAAGACTTGCATTTAAAGATGGCACAACTACGGTTGCATTTAAATATGTTAAAGGTGCACTCAGTATTTTTTCCCCTTTAAAAAAGTTTGCTCCTAAAGAAATGAATTGTAATTTTGAAACATGAAATGAGGACCCTAGTCATATCAGTAACCTTTATTCTACATGGGGCAGGGGCACCCTCATGGGGGCTGCCATTTTAGAATCACGTGACCAGCTGAATACTACATGTTTAATCTCAGTAATCATCTTGTTATTGGACACTTTCACGCTTGGACTAAATTAATCATGGCTGATTGTGAATAGTGATTTTCTACAATGGCATCTGTAACAGAAAACTATTGATTTTGAATGATGTTGCATCCACACCACTAGGAGTCACTGTAAGTCCAAGATGACACAAACAAAAAGTTACTGAGTGCACCTTTAAGAAAACCCTAACAAAAATCAAGAGTAAGTCAAGATGAAGATACTGCAATAGACTAATTTGTTGTGTTGTTCTGTGGTGAAAGGCCAATCTCATGACAGAGCCACAGGGATGCACTCCGTCTTTATCCTGAAACAAAATGGCTATCAACATTTTAGACAAGCCATAAATGGCTGACCCAAATACACTGTAGCACTATCACTGATTACTGCAAAGTTTTTCTACATAGACCCAGGCCATCCTACAGTTACCTGAAAAACACTTGCCAATTGACGGAACACACTGTTTTCATGGCTGCCAAAAAGCCAAGTCTTGTCAAACTTGTGGAGTCAATCTCAACATCTAATGTATATTTTGCTCAGGGTTGGAGTCAGACATTATATTTTTGCAAAAGAGTTTTATCAATTAAAAAATAAATAAATAAATTAAAAAACATTAGGGATTCATGTACATTAGAGATGTGAACTACACAAATGTGCACTACAGATTAACAGTGTTGAGGAAGCTAATGCTAAACTGTAGTTTGCTAAGCTACATGCTACTCATAATTTAAAGTAGTTCAACTTCAGTCAAGATGTCCTTTTGAAAAAGTATTTTACTACACTACAAATTTCTATAACATTTACACTTAAACCACAAATAAAACTAGAAAACACCACCATCAACAGGAAAGCATGTTTGCCTCGCTAAGCTAAGCTAACAGCGTTTTGTCTCTACACCACAAGCCGCTGGAAAATGTCGCTTGTTACTAAAAAACTCTACACTGTTATGAAAACAGCTACTGTCGATCTACTGAAAAATGTAGATAAGTTAGTAATGCTGTTACATCTGCTGGACAACTTTTCACACAGATATACTGTATACTACACACACTCACAGCACTGTGTAGAAAAATATTACACCATTAATATGCTCAAAGTAGTGAAGTACTGTATTTATATCTTCTCTTCAATATCATTTGTCACAGATTATAACAAAACCTGTGCTAGCTGTAGAAATGTCCCCAAAATGAGAGCTTGGATTCTTAATGATGATCTTATGATGAAAAAATGACTGTGATGCTTTAAGAATGAGCCAAAGGCATACAGTAGATCACCACCCATACAAAAATCAAGAGTTCATGACAAATTTGCCACAAACTTGATGCAAATTTATGGAGATAGAATTGTTGCATATTAACATACAAATGGAAAGAGATTCACAAATAAAAGTTGGTTCACTAATAAATTGAATGAGATCCACAAATAAATGTAAGGAGTTTCACAAAAATAAAGTGAATTCACAAATAAATACAATTGGATTTGCAAATAAAAAAATTATTTGCAAATATATTTTTTAACTCACAAACACAACTCTGTCCAGCATTCATTTGTGAATAGTGCACATTTATTTGTGGATCGCTTCCTGTGCATTTGCGGATCGCTACACGCATTTGTCGATTTTGAAACAAATCTAGCATCAAGATGTGCACACAAATCTACAAATAGGTGGACTCCACCCATCGTCTACTCAAGCCAATCAGATAATGGCCACATTACTCAGACCAATCATAGCATGTTCTATCTTCAAAACATCATGCTTCGTTTTACTATCAGGGTGGGACCAGAGTCACAGCTCTCATGAGCATGGAATCAAGCACATACAGATAAGCTCCAAGGCCGCAAACTTTTAAAGAAATGGACGTCATCAGAGGAATACTGTGACTTAAGGTATATTCGTATAATTTTCTCTCGGTTATAAACATGTGTAGTGTCTCGTTAAATGTCGACAGCTGAAAATTGCCCATTTGTAGAGTGTCCTGATCATTAGCTTTACAGATAACCTAGCTGACTGTATGAGTCTGCTATTTTAATTTTAACCTACTAGACACTACAAAAGATCAGTAGTACAGATAGTGCCTTTATAAAACATGAATCATATTAGATGATCTTAGGAGCACAAACCATAAATTAATACCCTATATTACACAGTGTACAAGATCTGCTATTGCAAATATGTCTGAGTAATGTGGCCATTATCTGATTGGCTTGAGTAGACAATGGGTGGAGTCCACCTATTTGTAGATTTGTGTGCACATCTTGATGCTAGATTTGTTTAAAAATTGACAGATGCCTGTAGTGATCCGCAAATGCACAGGAAGTGATCCACAAATAAATGCGCATGATTCACAAATGAATGCTGGACAGAGTTGTGTTTGTGAGTTAAAAAATATATTTGTAAATATTTTTTTTTTTACTTGCCAATCTCATTTTATTTATTTGTGAATTCAATTTATTTTTGTGAAACTCCTAACATATATTAATAAATCTCATTCTTTTTATTTGTGAATTCATTTAATTTTTGTGAAACTCCTTACATTTATTTGTGGATCTCATTCAATTTATTTATGAACCAACTTTCTATTTGTGAATCTCTTTCCATTTGTATATTAATATGCAACAATTCCATCTCCATACAAATTTGCCACTCATTATTGTCACATGCAAATGAGCTTGTGATTCACCACAATTGTTTGCCTGAAGTATGCAGCGCTTCACCGATAGTGGTGAACCTGAAGCAAACCATTGGCAACAATGGACAATTTGCTGCAAGTTTGCCGCAAAGCTTATTTGCATGTGAAAATAATCAGTGGTGAATTTGAGGCAAGTTTGCGGCAAATTTGCAACAAACTCTCGATTTTTGTAAGGAAATACAAAAGCTTGTTAGGTATGCTGTAGCTATATATTTTCCATCTCTCCTGAGAAATATACATCTGCAGGGATGGTGTACTTAAGAAAAGAGGGATGGGGAAATATGATCTTCACACAGCATTGCTTGTTCATTTGTACACTTAGGGTGTTTTTTATTGTCTAATGGTCATACAACCTCGTGCTGACACTAATGGCCACTGGTGACCTGTTGGTTTGATGTCTGTTAACCAGTCGGCACCATTATATCAACATGAGGCTGTGACAGCGATGCAGGTTTCTCAATGTCGGAGACCCTCATGAATGCAGGTTATCCAACTAAACAAGTATCAAATTGGTCAAATGAACTGAAAACTTGAATTCCTTAAAGTGACAGTTAATCAAAAATGTAAATTCTGTTAGATTTACTTACCCTTATTTTGTTCCAAACCCATATGACCTTAGTTTTTGCACTAAAAACAAAAAAAATTCTCGTGTGAACACAAAAACCACTGCGAATGAGCTTCTCTCGTAGTGCTCAAAATGACTTAAATTATGGGTTGTTTCTCACCAAACCTTATCGTATTTTCAGAAGACTAGGAATATGCACACAAGTCGCATGGACTACTTTTTTTTTTTTTTTTGGTCATAGTTTTTATTACATTTGAACATTAATCACATTTATCCACACTTAAATTAAATACATCAGACAAAACAAATAAATAAAAAAATAAAAAAATAAATACAAAGGCAGAAAAAAAACAATAACAAAGCTTCTCAGTACCTTGCCGTAGCATTCAATAATACCTCTTTTTCAATATTCTGTTAGCATCTCACCAACTCCACCATGTTTTAGAGACAATCTGAAAGGACTCCAAACTCCTTTAAAAATCCAATATTTATCCCTTAAAATATAAGTTATTTTTTCCATTGACATACTTGTCGCCATTTATTTCAGTCAGCGTCCTATATTTGGGACACATGCACTTTTCCAATGTAGAGAAATAAGCCGCTTTGCTTGCAGAGTACATGTCAATAAATAAATATTCTGTCTTTTTTAAAGACATTTCCTGAGGGTATAAATGAAATCTAAATTTAAAAAAAAAACCTAAATCGAAATCTAGGATTTTCTCTATCATTTTCTTCACATCTTTCCAAAATTTCTTAATTTCTTCACATTCCCATATGCAAGGGTATAAAGTACCTTTAAACTTAGAACACCTTAAACAAGTGTCTGGATTATTGTCATTATATTTATGCAATATAACAGGAGCACTGATGTGCACAGAACGAGGGCAGCAGGGATGCAATCCCCTGCCCCTTACATTCACAAATCATGATGGTCACGATCGCTGTCTTTCGTGTCTGGGCGCGACCCACGCGGAGACAGCGTTCGTGGATGGATCATGTACTCATTGCGAGAAAATGACCATGGCAACATTGCGGTCGCGGCTTGCCTTCGTAAGAAAGCAAGCCACTCCAGCGGCTCCCCGCCACGGTCCTTCTACCTACGGGTATGAGGCCAGCGCGGCTAGCACTGGGGGTGATTTGGGGACCCCAGTGGGACCACCTCCGCCGGGTATCCCCCCACGGACCTCTTATTCCCCAGCACGCTCATCTGCCCTGATCGGGCTTCCAGATGAGTCCGCCAGCTCGTCTCACGGCGAGTTCGACCTCTTGTTCGGAGCCCGCAAATCTGAAGAGCTCTCGAGCGCAGCATCGGAGAGCGGGCTCGTCGGATGCGGAAGCCTCAGCTGGGCTCCCCCCCTCGGGTACGGTCACCCAGTCACAGGCTGATGCAGAAATTACGGACATGCTTTCCCAGGCAGCCGCGAGCGTCAGGCTAGAGTGGAACCCTCCGCCACTCACAGCCACGCCACGGCCCACCCAGTTCCTTTCTTCCCGGAAGTGCACGAGGAGCTGACAAGGTCTTGGGAGGCACCTTTAACTGCCCGGTCCCGATCTTTCAGCTCCCCCGCCCTCACTACCCTCGATGGTGGGGCGGTCAGGGGCTATTCGGCGATTCCCCCGGTGGATAAGGCGCTCGCGGTGCACCTATGCCCGCAGAGCGCCGCCATCTGGCGCGGGTGCCCAAAGCTCCTGTCCAAGGCCTGTAGGTTTACGTCATCCCCGATGGCCAAAGCCTACAGTGCCGCTGGACAAGCCGCCTCTGCCCTGCACACCATGGCTCTCCTGCAAATCCACCAAGCCAAGGCGCTAAAGGAACTGCACGAGGGTAGTTCCACCCCGGGATTGATGCAGGAGCTGCGCTCGGCGACCGACCTCACTCTCCGGGCAACGAAGGGCGATGTCCACCTTGGTGGTCCAGGAGCGCCACCTTTGGCTCAATTTGGTCGAGATGGGAGAGGCTGACAAGGCACGGTTCCTTGCTGCCCCCATTTCCCAGGTCAGCCTATTCGGCGACACTGTCGAGGACTTTGCCCAGCAGTTCTCGGTGGTGAAGCAGCAGACAGAGTCTATCCGGCACATCCTGCACCGGCACGGCTCAAGATCCTGCTTGTCACCAAGGGCATCCCCCTGCGGTGACTGCCCCTGTGGCATGGCCCCGGCATGGAGTCCACTGCAGTAAGCAGACGCCACCCATCTCACGGCCGGCTGCCAAGAACCCGCGAAAGGCTTCGAAGCGCCCCTGAGATGGCCGACCCAGGGACGATGAAACCCACTGCTTTGGAGCTGGTAAACAGACCACTCCATTCCCCGGTGCAGGCCCAGGAGGACAAGCTTTTGTTGCCTTTTCATTTAATTTCGCCACATGCCCATGTGGCTGCGGCACCCAAGAGTTCAGCAAAAGAGCGGTTTCCTTGTTCCCTGGGTCACATACCCGGTGTGCACGGCCATCATCACGACCACCATCCACCATTCCATTTTGGCAGGTTTGGCGCTCCAGCGGCGGTCTCCCCACCCCTGCACGCCCAGCTGTGGCACAAATCTGCCCCCGATGTGACAGTCTCCATGGGTCATGAGGACAGGCCTCTTCCTCCCCCATCCCAGGCTGTTCTGGGGATGATCACAAGGAGCCAGGTAAGTGCTTCGATGTCCCTGAACTCAGCACGGCCACAACACGGCGTGGCACCTCAGGCTCCGCCCCGCCGTGAGGCCCCACCCGCTGGTACGTCCGACGAGATTGTCCACTTGGTCCCCCTCGCCCGGAGCTTGGACGCATGGCTTGCGCTCTCCAACCCGTTGTGATGGCTGATCCGGACCGTCCGACTCGGCTACGCGATTCAGTCCGCCAGGCATCCGCCCAGGTTCAGCGGCATCCACTTCACCTCGGTGAAGGGTGAGAACGCTGCTACCTTGCACACTGAGATCACTACCCTCCTATGGAAGGATATGATAGAGCCTGTCCCTCCGGCCAAGATGAAGGGGTTTTACAGCCCCTACTTCATTGTACCGAAAAAAGGCGGTGGGTTGCAGCCAATCTTAGACCTGCGAGTACTGAACCGGGCTTTACACAGACTCACGTTCAAGATGCTTACGCAAAAACGCATTCTAGTGAGCATCCGGCATCAAGATTGGTTCGCAGCGGTAGACCTGAAGGACACATAATTCCATGTCTCGATTCTACCTCAATACAGACCCTTCCTGCGATTTGCATTCGAGGGTCAGGCGTATCAGTACAAGGTCCTCCCCTTCGGCCTGTCCTTGTCCCCTCGCGTCTTCACGAAGGTCGCCCTTGCCCCGCTAAGGGAAGTGGACATTCGCATCCTCAACTATCTCGACGATTGGCTAATCTTAGCTCACTCTTGGGATGTGTTGTGTGCACACAGGGACCTTGTGCCCCTCTGCCCCAGTCACCATGTTTATAGAAACTCCTCCCCCGTTGGGTAGGACCTAGCATGGGACTTCTCCACATGATATACTTCCGACAAAGTTCGGCAAGACCATGTGACATATTTCCACTCAAAATACCCCCCCTTCTGGGCGGGCTGTGGTCTCCACTGTGTCTTCCCCTTGGGAGGGACACCCCCCCGACGTAGACCTGGTGGCCCCAGTTGGTTAATTCCTTTTTTTGGGGGAGAGAAAAAAAAAAAAGGATAAGAGGCCACGGTCTCTATCTTTTGGGCAGTCGACTTGTCCCCGAAGGGCCATTCGACACTCGTGTTGGCCTGGTGCGTCCCTCCTGCCACAACGCTGAACTCCCTGCTGAAATGGCCGGGACCTTGTCTCGGCTCCTCAGCACAAAACCTGAATGAGTGGTTGCATACCAGCTCCTTTTATACCCGTATGTCCGGGGGAGTGGTATGCAAATACCACTCGCAAATTTTCATTGGCCTTTTATCAAAGACCAGAGGTGTTTCGGGCTCCCAAGAATGACCCCTAGTGTCACTACATCGACACAACATCTCGTTCCCTCCATCAGGGAATGGAGGTTACGCAAGTAACCAGGATGTTCACCCCTCTGTTCATGAAGAATGTTAAGAACTCTACGAACATTGTGAAATCCTTATCTACGTTGTATAAAACCATTTTGATCTTCTCCTATCAAATTTGGCAGTATACCTTCTACTCGCCTAGCCAAAACTTTACATTGTATTTTTGTGTCAGAATTTAACAGGCTGATGGGGCGCATATTTTCACATCTTGTGTTTGTTTTTCCTGTTTTTGGTAATTATGTAATTAACACACCTCTCATCGATGCCGGAAGAAGGCCTTCATGGTTTGCCTCTAATATAATTTTTAGGAAGGGATTTAACAGTTTTTCTAAGAATTTCTTATAGATTTCTATGGGAAGGCCATCTGGACCCGCTGTTTTCCCTGACTTTATAGAATCAATGCCTTCATCTAATTTGTTCTTATCTTCATTTGAAATCTGAGATAAACCTAAACTAGACTAAGAATTGTGTCTGCATATTCAGATTTGAAGAGCACTCCGAACTATACAGTTTTTATTATAATTTCTAAATGCTTCATTAATTTCTACTGGATCTACTATATTTCCTGTTGGTCTTTCAATTGTAATGATAGCACGCTCAGTTTGTTATTGTCAAATCTGCCATGCAAGAAGCTGTCCTACTTTATCCCCATGTTCATACAAATTTTGTTTTAACCTCAAAACATTTGCTGCTGCTTTACATGCTGACAATTTGTTGTATTGATTCCTGAGTAACAATAATTTCTCATTAGCATCTGCTGTGTCAGTAACGTTATGGAAAATATAATTTTCTATTTTTTCAATCTGATCATCTAATTGTTTCATTTCTTGTTTGGATTTTAATAATATGACCTTGGATAAAAGTTTTAAATGCTTCCCATCTAACAAGCTGAGGTTTCAGATGTATTAGTTTCAAAATAAAAGTCGATTTGTTTACTCCAAAATTCTATGAACTCTGGGTCCTGAAGCCATCCCATCTGAAAGCACCATTTAAGAGTGTCCCTCATCAATTTTGTATTGTTATATAATAGGGATACTGCTGCATGGTCAGATATGACTATACTGTGGTATTTAAAATCTGTTATTTTATTAAGAATTTGTGCAGATACTAAAAAATAATCTATACGTGAGTATGTTTGATGCATGCCTGAATAACATGAATAGGATACTGAACTAGGGTTCAGGTGTCTCTAAACATCTAATAAATTAAGATCCTTCATGAAGTCCTGGATAAGTTTCCTGCATTTATTGTGTGTATTATCAATTCCAGTGGAACGACCTTAAGTTGGGTCTAGCACACAATTAATATCCCCTGCTATAAGGTAGTGCCCTGGCAAGCTAGCAGTTAACATAAATAAATCATTGAAAACATTTGGATTGTCATAATTTGGACCATATATATTAATTAGATTTATCTTATCTGAGAAAATAAAACTCTCTAAAATAATAAATCTTCCTACTGGATCCTTAGTTACCTTTTGAACCTGTATTGGAATTGTCTTATGGATTAGAATCATCACCCCTCTCGCATTAGAAGAATGACAGGTTGCAAATACTTGTCCTTGCCATCTCCTACGAATCCTAATTATATCACTTTTTACCATGCAGGTTTCTTGAAAATAATCTATTTTTGCCTGTAATAATTTAATTCGGTCCATTACCTGCTTTATTTTTTTATTTTATTTTTTTTTTTATATTGCCCAGTCCTCTACAATTCCAGGTTAGGAATTTCACATTCCCCATGTCCCCCATCATCCTTTACATTTCTTATTAAGAAGCATATTCTCTTTAACAGACTCATAAATATTATGCACATAATGTTAAGATACATTAAACAACATTCCTAATGCCCCCAGTAGTATACATGCTACTGAATCAATCCCCATATTGTTTGGTCCACATACCCATGAGGAACTATCAGGTACTGTCACTTTTATCTCTGTTATTCCAACCCTATTCGTGTTACTACTCCCACCTGTCTTGAAAAAAGTGTACACTGTAATATTCTCATATTATCATAAAACTTTCAAAATTCAGAATCTGTTGAACTACTGTAAATATTGAACCAACATTTCCACATGAATGAACATGTTATTTTCAGTCAAGTCCCTGCTCAGAGAAGAAGAAAAAAACAAAACAAAAAAACAGTTGTGGCATGTATATCGAATAGTTTAAATCAATGTTCGTTTGAAACCATGCTGCTTCAGCCGACTTTGGCCTTCCTTCCCTCCTTTTCTAAGTCTTCGATGAAGTTTTCTACTTCAACTGGTGTCTCGAACAGCCTGGATTTCTCTCGGTGTGTAACAAGTAAACGGGCAGTGTAGATGATCCTGTGTTTACTGATTCCCCTGTCTCGTAACTTTTGTCGCACTCCATCGTAAGCTCTCTGCTTCCTGTGATCATCTGTGGAAACATCCAAATGGAATCGAAGAGAATGTTCCTTGTATGAAATAGTCCCCTTGGTCCTGGCCGCTCTAAACACCTGCTCTTTTTGTTGGAAGTTCAGGAACCTCACAATTATTGTTCTTGGCAGCATTTTAGCATCTAATCTGTTGTTTTGGTTGCCCATGCTTCGTTGTGGACCCACTCTATGTGCGTGTTCTATGGTGTACTCATGTTCATTTCCAATATTTTTGGAAGCCAGGTCTCCAAAAACGCACACGCATCACTTCCCTCTTCTTTCTCCGGCAAACCAACCAACCTTACGTTGTTGTGTCAATTTCTGTTCTCCATGTCATCAACCTTCTCTGTCAATGCTTTAACTTGAGACTCTAAGGTGTTCGCGTGAGCACGGATTTGAACGATTTCATCCTCCATGCTGGAGATGCGTTCTTCGGCCTCTTTCACTCCTTCACGTTACCTCTTTGATCACTGAAATAACACCATCGATTTTATTTGTAATCTTTCCATTTCTTTAATAGCTTGTAGAACATCTGCATTGTTGGGGTTCAGTTCAGTTACTCTGGTAGACTCAAAGTCATCATCTTCCTCCATCTCTCTTAGTTCGTCCGCGTGGTCAGGATCCTGTGACATCTCTTGTGTTTCATTATCTATTTTCTCTTGGGTTTTGTTCTTCTTTTTCGGTGCCATTTTCGTTGTTGTACTTTTCTTAACTAATTACATGAGAAATATCAACGTTTTAAGTAGGTTTGAAGGATTATTACTTGAAAACTTTAGGATGGTCGTTAACTCACGTCTTCTCAGCACCACTCCATAACAGGCCACATGGACTACTTTTACGGTACTTTTGCATCCTATTTAAGGCTTTAAAGTAAATCACTATAAACTGCACCATTGTATTGAAAACACGGATTGGGATATTTATTAAAACATCTCCTTTTGTTGTTCCAGAGAAGAAAGAAGTCATATGGGTTGGGAACACCATGAGGGTGAGTAAATTATTAAAGAATGTTCATAAAGGAACTATTCCTTTAAAATTAGAGGGAGTCAGGGTTTGAGGAACCGTGATGTGTTAGTAGTAGTTTCTAGCAGGGAAGTTAATAGGGACGAACGTCGGGAGGAATATGGCTCTACCTGAGCTCCATCAGCTGAGTGTCATGAGGCTGACTGTGTCGAGTTCGAGGTAAGGTGAGAAAATGACTGCAGGCACATGGAGAGAATAGAAATGATGGAGAGATTTGAGGGGAGAGAAAGAGGATCAGGTTTTCGTTGGAGCTGATGATAGAGGGGTGAACCCAAATCCCTTTATTTGGAGGAAATGTGGTTACTCTTCAATGACACCAACATGCACATGTCTAACCACATCAAGAGTACAGATTATTTTAAAATGTAATGTTATGATAATGCCATTAAAGGGGTCATTTAATGGAAAACTTTTAAAATAAAAGAGTTTCATCTACTATTAATACATCCTCTATTTTTCACAATGTTTCAAATGTTCCTCCTCAGTCAACCAAGACCATTTTTGAAAATGCTAAGATGTCTTGATGGTTATGATGTCACAACTATGAGCTCATTAAAAGGTCATGGAAAAATAAATAACTACATATTTATAGGTGTACTATTTTAAAAAAAAAGCATTACATTTAATAGTAGACTATTAAAAACATTAAATTCTAAAAAAGTGTAGAATATGACCCCTTTAAAGTGCAAATATATTTATTTTCTAAAGCTTACTTGCTAGAAAACCCTAAGTAACTTGTCACTACTGTTTTTTACATAATTAAAAATGCTTAAACTTAGGTTCAGATTTTTATGATTAAAAAAAATTAAAAATATTAGAAAAAGCTATCAAATAAATGTTTGATTTCTTTAACCTCAGGAGAGGACAAGAGATTTTTTTTTACCTCTGAGAAGGTGGCACGCTAGGCGAACGAGACCGTGCCCGGTTGATGTCTGCTGAACGAGAGCAATGATTGGACGATAAGACCTGCTCAGGCACAGAGAGGGTGGAGCTCTGGAGGTCCCTACCATTTCTATGGTCTGTAAAGAAAGAAAGACATGGAGTTAACTGTGAAAGTTTTCATGCTAATCATCTGTAGCAACAAAGATATTGAAATCCAAATCTTCAAAATACAGTAATCAATACGCTATTTAGTTTTTATGACCTCATATTATTTAAGAGAATGAAATATTTGTACTTTTCATTCATAAAAATTCATTTGTGACACCGCAGGACTATTTGTGAAATTAAGTGATGCTGAAAAACTTAATAAAAATGGTTACCATTTATCTAAAATATGCATCTAAAATATGACAATTCTATTAAATATTATATATATATATATATATATATATATATATATATATATATATATATATATATATTATATATATATATTATTATTATTATTATTATTTTTAGTCTATTCAACTGATGTTGAATAGACTAAAAATAATATTTTGGAAAAATTAAAATTAAAACTATACTGAGAAAAAACAGTTCATGTCCATCTTATATGTAAACTACATATTTCCTGTAACTACACATTTACATCTCTTTGCACAAAACATGTAGTTTGCATGGTTTTTGAAGAGGCAAATTAAATAATCTTTTAAAGCAAAAAATATTAAAATATTTTTACTTGCAATTGCAATACTGATTTTCAATCATTCTATTCTTTCATGTACAAATATCTAATCACACTGGAATATTTATTTACCACTGTTCAGTACTGTACATATCAATTTAGACTATTTTTGGTTATTTATTATCATGCACTATTCTGCAGTGTTACCCCAATGACTACTTTCAAATCACATTCAGACTTGTTTTTAAAAGCCAACATGTTCCAGCCACTGAATTAACTTCTCCCATTAAATGAGAAAACAGCTTTCACAACCAAATCCAGAATAATGACTTTTTCCCATGCAAGAGTCGTCAGCTCACTCAGCCTGATGGCATTTCATTACCCGGCATTCAGAGCGGCCACACTAAGGTCAGTGCCTCACATGATTACAAAAGACTGACGTTCAACTGCCTGTATCACACATTTAAATAGGCAGAAGGTAGAACAATGAATCAAAGAGATGTTTGAAGAGGGAAATTGTGTCTTTCCGAAAGCTTCTAATTTGAGGTTTTATCATGAATTGCTCAGAAAACTGTAAACAAGCTGAAAATGGTGGAGCAAAATTAGCTAATGCAATCTTAGTATTCACATCCTAATATAACTTGGACAGACACTGTGTAACAGCATAGAAGCATTTACTTCTCCTAAAATCAATGTAGCAAGTTTAGGTTCTGTAGTAGTGGTTTTAACCACCGTACAAACCACGCAATTTTGTGGGGCCCCGGGCGTCGAGGGGTGACATGATTTTCTGGGTACACGCGCGAATACACTGTTGTCAGCGCTCTTAGAGTGGTTCATGTTAGAGGTCTGTTGGGTTTGGGTCAGTTTTTCAGGTAGGACTTTGGGTTTGGGTTTGTAATTTATGAAAAAATATACAGGACTTCTGAACTTGTTTCGCCCATGAGTTAGGGGCTGTTCACACCGCATGCGTTTTTGTGTGAGTCTGCTCTGTTTTTACATTGTTTTCCAATGTAAACAAAATGAACGTCCTTGACTGCTGCACCATGTCTCGCTGTTTCTTCAGTGTCTCACACAGGATCGGCACATTTTTAGACACTGTGTCTAGTTAAAAATAACTTCAGGTCTCAAAAACGCACGTCGAGACACCTGCATTCTGTTTCATTCGTTGCACTGTGTCTAGATTGTTTTTAGCGCAGGTGTCACAAAGATTTAACGTTTGAACAAGTTCAGGTTGCAAAGAGGTGATTGTTACAATGTTTAACATTATTCCAGATTATTCTGCACCAAGCAAATTTTCAGCGTATGATAAACGGCAAAGTTTTTTTTTTCCCTTCTGCTCTAGTATGCTGAGGGGCTGCCATACCTTGTATGTTTACTGTTACTGTTATGAATGTTGCCTATGATGCTTACATAAAATACAGCCTTTTGCAACATGATGAACAATACACTGCAGCACTAGAATATAAGCTCTAAGTGAAAGTAAAGTAAATAAGATATATTTTAATTAAAATATATTACTATTATATATTACTATATATTACTACTTGTTATATACAACAAATCCTCAAAGTAATAATAATACTGTATCATACTGTATTATAATGAAAAACTAGACAACAATGAACAATTGTATTTTTATTAACTGACATTTTCAAAGATTAATAAACACTGTAAAAAAGACATTTTGTTCATTGTTAGTTCATGATACCTAATGCATTTACTAATGTTAACAAATGGAACTTTATTATAAAGTGCACCCATTTTTATTATTATTATTCCTTGAAATGGTCAGGGTGGGCAGCCCACTAGGTGTTGGAGATATTGTATCTAATACTGTACATGTAACATTAGTTAGGTTTGTCTGTCCTGTTCATACACAGATGTACACGCATACACACACAAATTCTCATCTGAATGTGACCTGTACCAGCATCAGCACCCATGCATCATGCTGCAATAAATGAGCCGCTGGTAAACATAGGGCCCAGAAAGCAACTCCTCTGATTCCTCTGAATGCTAATCATCTCCTACAGGCGGAAAGCACCGCATCAGCACTTTACAAGCGGCACGGAGACAGAGCCAAAATCAATGAAAAAGAGAGAGAGAGATGGAGGGAGGGTTTCCCTCTCACAAAGAGCACGACTGGAATTTTAAAAAGTGTGTGTGCGTGTATGTGTGTGTGTGTGTACAGGTTTGGGTGGTTTATGAGGACATTGTTTTAGGTTACAAACTGGTAATTACAAGGGTATTATGCTATAAATGTGTTTTATGAGGACATTTCTAGTGTCCCCATAATTTAAATCGCTTAAAAAACATACTAAATTATGTTTTTTTGAAAATGTAATAGTGCAGAAAGTTTTTGTGAGGGTTATGTTTAGGGGAAGAGTTAGGGTTAGGGGATAGAATCTATAGTTCCTACAGTATAAAAATCATTATGTCTATGGAGAGTCCTAAAAATGATAGCCGCAGCAACATAAAATGCATCTAAATACATAAACTTCTTAATGACCAAGAATAACTAAATCCACTAGAGGAGGAAGTACATTTTCTTCCATGGTCCCAAAGATACAGACCAACTGGTTTTATTTTCTTGTCAAATCCAGATTTTACTAGCATTTGGAGCGTTCTACGTTACAGTAATGGACCCTGCTTAATCTGTGAGGTGTTTGTCCTCAAGAGTCAGTGAAAAGCAGCTGCAGAGAATGACTTCATATTGAAAGAATCTGGCAGAAAATCTCTATCACCTCCGTCAGACAGTATTGTTGCACTATGATCCTGCTACCGTCTTACCTGACACAACGCCAAAGCCATCCTCACAGTCATAGTCAGAGAACTCGCTGTCGCTGATTCTCTGGGACCCTACAGGAGAGAAAGAGAGACAAAAGGGAAGTGTTGCTACAGTTAAGTCTGGTTAATGGAATGTGGCTCTTCCAAGATTTTGCAGCAGGTTGTGAACTAAGGATTGATGTTAAGGTGTTTTCTGTACTATAACACTCATTGTGGTCAACATACAGTACTAGATCTGCACCAAAACCTAGTGAGACGCCATGCTGTCTAATACATAGACAGCTGCATTTTAAGGCAGCATTATAACTGAAGTGGAGCATCTTAAGCAGGCCCAGACAGAATCTATGCATGCAGAACTCAGAATTGTGACATCTGTCATTCATTAAAGTTCTGCACATTCCCACCCCTTTCATGTTTATTACATAACTGCATGATGCTTTCAGCTGCCAATAAGAGTGTAGTACTTTTAGCTCCATTTAACACATTTTACCATTTTGAAATCCTTTTTGCAGAATTCCGCAGATTTCCCCTCAAAATCAGCACAGAGAATGCACCAAAAAAAAGTCAGCATATTCCATCTGCAAATGTTCATAAGTGACTATTTAGAATATGGGGATGGTCCAGGTCACATTTCACCCCAAAATCAATAGAAAAACAAAAAAATATAAATATATGTTATTAATTTTACATTTATTTATTTGGCATAAAAAAATTAGGCCTATTTTAGAAAATTAAGATTTTTTGCATTGTCACATTGATTGCATGACAATCAGGCACATTTTACTCCAAATTTAAATCAGCATAAATTAAAGTACAACAAATGCTACCATGTTGTATACTATATATATATATATATATATATATATATATATACACACACACACACACACACACACACACACACACACACATATTTATTTGCTAATGGTAAGCTAATGACCCAAATCTCTATTAAGTCTAAAAATAAATAGCACCTAAATATATTAGATAAAAAGCCAATTTTTAATCACACTGAACCATTTTTATTGA
Organism: Myxocyprinus asiaticus; assembly: GCF_019703515.2. NCBI lineage: Eukaryota > Metazoa > Chordata > Actinopteri > Cypriniformes > Catostomidae > Myxocyprinus > Myxocyprinus asiaticus. The sequence continues at coordinate 7,707,637 of NC_059358.1, read as the reverse complement.
TCATTTTCAGTATTTAATTAATTTAATTAATAAGTATTTATAGTTTTTTATACATTATCTTAGAAGACAGCATAGTGTCGCTGCATACCTTTTGGAACAGCTATCATATCTGGAGTACCTATGAGCCCTTAAAATGCTGTCTAAGTGGTCGTTAACTTCAAACATGTTTTTCTGTTCGTCTGTGCTGTTTTTCCATTGTAAACATGTGCTGGAGGAACGTATTTTTTCAGCGCCTTGCGCAAAAGCCTCCTGTTGTTTAGACATTGTTTAAAGTTAAGAAGAACCTTTGAAAGCACGTCCTGAGACACCTGTGTTCTATTCAGATCGTTTCGCTGAGCTTGAGCACAAGAATGCGTTTGGTCTGAACTGCGTCCAAGAAGACAGTTCAAGTTTTAAAGCAGAGCTAGTCTAACTGCAACTGACAACCATGGCTGTTCACTGATCTTCCTCTCTGATGTTTATATCAAGTGGTAAAGAAGCTATCTGTACTTGGAGTACCTGTTTATTTCAGGCTACTTATAGATAACCAAACATGTCATATTTATATCTCTCTCTCTTCTAAATCGCTGTCAGCAACACAAAGCAAGAGTGAGGCAGTTTGAGTGCTGTATTAGGTGAGAAAATAGATCTTCTTTTCCCTTCGTTTCAATCAAGTGGACTAAACCGAGCTGAGTGTGTCATCCCTCAGCCCATAGCGCTGACGTTTGCTGAGTTTGACACTATGAGGCGGCCTCTCCGTCATTCAGCTCTTGAGAATTAAAGCTAATCTGTCGTACTGTGTTACAGAACTACAGCCTACAGTCTCTGACACTTGTGCTTTTACAGGGATGAAAACCACACAATAAACCTTTTCTCATTTCTTTACACATTCTATAAATCAGTCAATCTATCTCTGTCGCTATCTCTAAAACGAAACATAAATTCACAAATTTAAAATGAATCCCAGCCACAGAACGTATGCTTGCATTCCATTTGCATTATTATTTCAGTCTTACCGTTTTATCAGTGTCTCACAACATGACCACCTTTAAGACATCATGTCAAGTTAGAAATGAAAACTTTAGTTATGCACTGTAGTGCATCAGTGTCAGTAAAATGATGAATTAATCAGAAAAACAAAGGAAGGCGCTATAATTTTGAGCGTATTGAGTGTTTACAATAGCAACTGTAACATTTGCACAGTTCACTCAACTGGGTTAAAAATCAATAGAACCTTTCCACATTTCCGGTCTTAGAGCAATTTACAGTGGGATAAACTTCTATAGCGATGAATGGTAGATCACAGCAAATACATTTTTTGCGTTCCCATTTTCTCCAACAATAAAAGAAAAAATTCCACTAAAAGAGAAAAAGAAATATGGCAGTCAGAAGAGAGAAAGATGTCAAATTTAAAGGGATAGTTCACCCAAAAAGGAAAATGATCTCATAATTTACTCACCCTCATGCCATTCCAGATGTGTATGACTTTCTTTCTTCTGCAGAACACAAAGAAGATTTTTAGAAGAATATCTCAGCTCTGTAGGTCCATTCAGTGCAAGTGAATGGTGGCCAGAACACTGAAGGTCCAAAAAAGCACCTAAAGGCAGGATAAAAGTAATCCATAAGACTCCAGTAGTTAAATCCATATATTCAGAAGCGATATGATAGGTGTGGGTGAGAAAAAGATCAATATGTAAGTCCTTTATTACTATAAATCTCCACTTTGACTTTCACGTTCACATTCTTCTTTTTTTTTGGTGAACTGCATTCTTCGTGCATATCATCAACTACTGGTTGGGGCTGGTCAAAGCTGGATATTTATAGTAAAAAAGGACTTTAATATTGATCTGTTTCTCACAACACCTGTCATATCGCATCTGTAGATATGGATTTAATCATTGGAGTCGTATGGATTACTTTTATGCTGCCTTTATTTGCTTTTTAGGACACACTGAGTTCTGGTCACCATTCACTTGCACTGTGAGGACCAACAGAGGTGAGATATTCTTCTAAAAATCTTTGTTTGTGTTCTGCAGAAGAAACAAAAGTCACATCTGGGATGGCATGAGGGCGAGTAAATTATGAGAGAATTAAAATTTTTGGGTGAACTATACCTTTAATGTAACTACACAGTAACTTTTTTAAATAATGGCATGGTAATATAACACAAAGAATATTTATTGATGCACCGATGCATTGCCCAACAATATTTATCGGACAATTACTGGCCAAATTAAAACCATCGGCATAATGGTCATAAGCATGACTCTGGTATGAAAAACAGATGGTTAATTCATAACTAATTACGTAAATTCATTGTGTTGTATAAAGTTTATTATTTTTTTCTTCTTTGTGTAATATAAAGAAATACCTACCAAAGTAACTGAAGTTAAGCATGTCGAATTTACTTAATATAATTTTTTTTGCTAAATTACTTTTTCCCCACATCTTTTAATCTTTTTTTTTTATTGTGTACTCATCTTGTATTGTGTTATCTTGTCATGTGTTCAACTGATTCATTGCATGCTCAATGGAAATTATTTATTGTGAAAGCATTAAAATAGCTTTTAGTTAGTAAGTGGGAAAATATCAGTATCAGCCATTAAAATGTCATATTGGTGCATCCCTTAAAATAATGATGTAAATTTGCACTAAATTTGGTTAGATTCGGTATCGTATCAGCCCAAAAAAAATCCATATTGGTTCACCCCTAAGAAATATCTTAACTATTTGCTCCAAATTACTGAAAATGTAATTAAAAAGAAAGATTTATGCTAGATTTACGCTGCAAATAAGGCAAATATGCGTCATCACAGTCTGTAAAAAAAAATGTGTTCATGATCAAATAGCTCACTATAAAGAGAAAATGGCTGGTTCAATCTAACAAAAGTGATTTGTAGAGACTTTTTGTGCTTTCGTCTCTTTGAGGGATTTCACAAAAAAACAGGTGCTGTATGTAGAAAACCAAACAGCAACCCCCCCAAACAAAAAAACAAATAAACAACAACAACAAGAAAACTCACTCTTAAAGAAAAATTAACTAACCAATTCAAATTAGGATGCAACACACAAAAGGTGAGTGACACAAAATACAACCTGGAAAATGTTCTGCTTTTAGATGATATTATTCATCAAAGCTACACAGAGCTAGCCACTACAAAGAGAGAACAAGTCAAACAACAAAACGAAAACAAGAGACTTGAAAATATGAGTGGTACTTGTCCATGCAAATCTTGCCGACATAATGCTACAGCGTTCTGGGTGGATGTTGCCAAGGCGTTGCTATATGGTTTGGGTTACTCCTTTAATTTAACTCTATAGGATTTTTTGCCTGTTTTAAGTGGAAAACCTGTAGCCAGATCACTTATAAAATTAATAGCACCTCTACTTAACAAGCCGCATGATTTGAGTACTGTATTATTCATGTCCATAGCACAAACAGTGCGGGATGAGTAATGCGCCGAACTGTAATACTTGGGGTAAGGGGTTTGTTGAAATCCCTAACCCAAAGTATAAGCAATAGTAATGCATGATTTAGCAAACCCCACTAACCATTAACAGATAAAGTCTGTCGAGTACTGTAATTTTATATGAAGGTTGGATTGATCTGCAGTAGAGAGGGAAAACCAGCAGCACTGGGGAGAATCAGAGGGCATTGTGGGAAAGTGTGGCAGTTTGGGGACATGGGCCACTTCTGTTTCGTTTTTCACGGAAGTGAGAAGGCGAGCAGGGTGGATCCAGTTTAAAAACACACGGTAAAACCCAAAGGATCAGTGTGAACATGCAGGCAGCGTCTTTACCTGAGGTGTACGAATACAGGCCCTTGGCTGCAGAAATAACCAGGTCAAGATAGAAAAATAAATGAATAAAAATTAAAAGCATAACACAAACGCTCATTCTAACAGAGCTAATTCAGCTCTGAAGTCCCTGACAGAGATTGTATAGGATAAACGCCAAAAAAGGCTTTGTTCGGAATGCAATATACTGAATATTGCACAGTGTATACAGTATTTATACAGTCAAAAAGTACTATAGGCATTATGCAACAATAAATGTTTCAAACAGGAGTATGACACTTTGTTTTCACATGACCTTATCTCGTTGCATATTAGTAGGATCTGTTTATCATTTTGGAAGTACATTTTTGTCATGTTATTCTATTTAAAAAAAAAAAAAATTATAACAAATGTAACATACTGACCGTGACCACTACATGATCTCTGTTGTGAAATATTATAGAATATTAAAATAGGACAATATCATGAGATTTACACTTTTCTGTGAGGGAAATAGTGAGAGACATACTCTGAAGTCTGCGTGTGGGGCTTTCTCCATGAAGTGTTCTTCTCTGAAGGCAGGGGGAGCTCTTGGGCAAGGGCACTGATGAGACGTCATGCGTTTGTAGCTTGTACCAATGCGGCTCGTCGTCCAGCAGTGCTGTTTCCAGCTCGATGAGGATCTACACATGATACACACAACATTTGTTTCACATTCACTTTGAAGTCTACATACACATCCAGTCTGTATCTGACATACACTAAGTACATTATAACAGTTTTATACATGACATTAAAACCAGTTCTTTTCCATCTCACTGTTCTCTAATTTTAAAATTACTGTCAAATAAGTCAGCACACTTCGTGATCTTGCCCTAGAAAATCCAAAATGACTTTCTGTTTTTTGAAGAAGTATGAAGAACACAGATGAAGAATAAAATACTACTTTAAACCCTTAAACAAAAGGCTTTTAACCCTTTATTGCACAACTCGGGTCTTTAGTGACCCGGGACCTCCTTCGACCCTCTGTACCTCATCTATTTTTAGGAGTTATGCCCACACCTATTTGGTATGCCTAAACCTTTCTCTTATGAATAGTGTAAGAAGGAAAAGAAAAAAAGATTATTTTTTGTATAACTGCTTAATTATCAAAAGTGTATAGGGCCTTTAAAGACCCAAGATATGTAATAGTGTCACTTTTTTCTTTTTTCTTTTTTCTTTTTTTTATGCGCTTCCATACATCATATTTTTATGATTATATCTATATGTTTACTATCACAGGATATACATTTCTTTGTTTATTACAAGACAAATGAGTACTATATTCAAACAAATGAATACTATATCACGTTGATTTTCTATATGACATTCAGTATCACATACAGTATGTGTGTACACATATAGTGCATGCTATGTCTTACTCAAGGTGGGGTTATTGTTTCAATGATTGACTTGATTTACATTTGACATTGCTATTTGATGAAGAAGCAACGTTGAAGTAAACTATAGCAAGCTTAACACATGAACAGTATGATTTGGCTATTGTCATTTGGGCGTACAGTACTTCTAAAATGATGTAAGTTGTGCGTCTATTTAAACTCAAAAAGTGCCTGAGAAAATACATTTGTGTAGCTCAATATGTGTTTGACAGCCGGTTGCATCTCATGAAATTTCAGTAGGGAAGTAATGAATACTGTTCTATATTTGTTGCATCATCTCTTTGATATATGAAAAATAAAACATAACAAATAATAAGAATATATTCTATTCTATTATTATCTAATTGTCTTAAAAATGCTTTCAAAATTTGACACTATCAGGGCATTTTGTTGATCCATTTGGGATAGATACACATACTGGATCGCTAAAGACTCAAGTATGTAATAATGTTTGGCGAAACACCCATGCATTTAGGGGTTAAACTATTTTCAAATTACAAAGCAAAGAAACTAAACATGTTTTCTAAAACATTATTCTCTAACCTACAAATTGCATGGAGCTTCATCAATTGTGAAACATGAAACATTTGATCCCATATCAGTATAACTCATCTTTTCCTTACCTCTCCCAAGAACTCACTCTCCTCCTCTCGCACCCGGGCCTGATCCCACAGCGTGATTTCCAGCATGCGTTCCCTGAACTCTCGCCGGTGGACGGGAGAATACATAAATGTCTGGTTCCATTTGGGCTCTAGTGATTTCTTTACCGTTTTTGTTCTTCTTTTGCTTTTGTCACTGGAGAAACAATGATTCAAACTGTTTTTATTTACCATCATGGTAAAACAATCCTGGAACAGACACTGAAATCAGTTCATATGGACGGATTTCATAAGACTCCATAAGGAGTCCTGGAAAGATGGCGATACAACAAAGCTTTGTGGGAATGCCAAGCACTGAACACTAAAGATCTCTTTACACGCAATGTTCAGAATGGAATACTAGCATACTGAATACGACAGTCAGTTGCATACTAGCAGGGCATACAAGGTGGTAATGATTCTAGGGGCCCAACGGTCCAGGGGGCCCCAAAATAAATTCTAAACTGTATGTTTGAGGAAAGTGCCCCAGAGCAATATACATTCAGGGGGCCCAGATTACCTTGCTATGGCCCTGCATACTAGTACAGCACAGTTCAGTTTATTCTGTATACTGCCTTCTATTTTCCCAAAATTAGTATGCGAATCAGTATGCAGAATGCAATGTTTAAAAGAGTTCAAAATAAATGCTGCAAAGAGTAGTATGCTATAGAAATAACTAAGGTTCTTTTGCATTTTTAATCCAAGTTTGGGTAAAAAAAAAAAAACAGTCAAGAAGGTGTTATTACAGAAAATGTGCATACTGCACAAAGTATACTTTGCATATGGCAAAAAACAGTACGAGCAGTATGGAAATGTGCATTCCTTTTCAACGATTTGATGAAAAGGCATTTCTAATAAACACTGGAGATTTTTTTTTTTTTTTTTTTTGCCTAATGTGGTGGGTTTAATTGTTGTTAAAGTAACTCCAATCTCACCTTCTATCAGGGAGGAAGTAGATTTTCACGTAAGGATTCCGCGGTCGGCCATCCTCCCTTGAGAGCAGGTCCTTTGCACCCAGAATAGTGACGATGAGCTGATGGCCGACTTTGTCATACCAGAGTTTGGCCTGTAGGAGGACAGACATCAGAGCCTGTTTGAGATGAAGAGGAACTTTATATGCTCCCACCCAGGATTCACATGAGAGATGCCATATACTTAACAAAGACTTTTATGTAGCACTGAGCCTAAAATCGCAATATGTTTGTCTTGTGGTTTTTACTAAAGACAACAGGTATGTTCGGAATGCATCACTAGCTTACTACTTTCTGAATACTGTACAGTTTATCCTCTAAAATGCCTAATGTTTTTTTTAATAGTCAGTGAAACAGAGGGCATTATTCCATGTTTCAGTAGAATGCTACTTTGATATCACATGACTATGTATGTCACATGACCTCATCATGTTGCATGGTTAATTCAGCAACTGCCATCCATTTATCTTCATTGAATTATGAAAAATAAATTGCATTTTGAATCCAATTTTGTGTAAATATGACAAATGACTTATTATCTGGTAAATAATTAGTCAAGAAAGAGATCAGGGGTGAAATTACTTCCAGTTCATTCGTCACATTGTAAATGGAAGGTCAAGTTGAGCATTCCTTGCAGTGTGCACCCATTTTAAAAGTAGTTCAGTAGTATACTATCCCGAACATACTTTAAAGGGATAGTTCACCCAAAAAATTAACTATCCCTTTAAAGGGATGACTTCCCCTTCATTTCTCTCAGCATTTACTCACCCTTATACCTTCCCAGATGTCTATAACTTCTTTCTTCTGCTGAACAAAAATGAAGATTTTTAGTAGAATATTTCAGCATTGTTGGTCCATTCAATGCAAGTGAATGGTGGCCAGAACTTTGAAACTTTAAAAGGACATTAAGGTAGCATAAAAGTATTCCATACGGCACCAGTGGTTTTATCCATGTCTTCTGAAGCTTTATGATAGGTGTGGGTGAGAAACAGATCAACATTTAAGTCCTTTTTTCCTATACATTCCCCTCCCTGCCCAGTATGTGGCGATATGCATGAATAATGCAAATTGCCAAAAACAAAGAAGAATGTGAAAGTGAAAGAGGAGATTTATAGTAAAAAAACTACTTATATCTGTTTCTTACCCACACCTATCATATCACTTCTGAAGACTACTAACCACTGTGTGTTAAATGAGTGTAATGGATTACTTTTATGCTGCCTTTCGGACCTTTAAAGTTCTGGCCACCATTCAGTTGCATTGAATGGACCAACAGAGCTGAGATATTCTTCCAAAAAAAAAAAAAAAAAAAAAACTTTGTTTGTGTTCAGCTGAAGAAAGTAACGTCATACACATCTGGGATGGCATGAGGGTGAGTAAATGATTTTTTAATGAAATGATAATTTTTGAGTGAACTAAGACTTTACATAGTAAAGTTCAGTACACAGTAAAAGAGCCATAGTAATCTACTTCATTCAAACAGATCATTTGATATGCGTTTAGATATGTGTCATATCGTAGTATTGTGCATGCTAAGATGCACAACAGACCAAGCTCACTGCTCAGACAAGTATGGATATAATAGAGTATACTTAGGAGACAGTCGCACACAGAAATAACAGCATAACAACACAAATAAAAGGCCAGATCGTCTAAGCCAAAGCCCATACTTGTTTGTTGTAAATGGAAAATAACACACCAATACAAACACTGCCTATACATGGCTATATCTACAGTAAACTCAGGACGCAGTGCAAAACATGCAGTGAAGGATGTTCCATATGTAAAAAAACAAAGCAGATATGTGTTTCAAGGAGAGCTGGGTCAAACAAATTGTACCATAGCATTTGTGACATTGAAACCCATTACGCTATCCACAAAAAAAAAAAAAACCAGTTCCAATTTGCATTAAGGACACCAATGTTTTCCAAAATAGAAACTCTTAGAAATTCCTGAGCGAAAATGTGGCAACATTGTAAATATGTAAGTGTTTCAGTTGAGCTGCAGTATAAACTTAAGGTGGACATTAATGTTCAACCACTTTGCTGCATACTGGTTTATTATTGTGGTGTCGTAAATGTAAAATATTTCACATTTACCTTGAAAAGGGAAAAAAATAGCTTTTTTTTTTTTTTGTCTTCGTAATAGTTTACATCTTTGATAATAACATCTGTGTTAGCAGGTACAATTTGCTTTTTTGGTTCATCTATACTAGGGAAATAAACTAAAACAGGGACATTTTAAAATTATAGTTCACCCAAAAATGAAAATTCTGTCATCATGTTGTTCCAAACTTGTATGATGTTCTTTCTTATGTGGAACATAAAAGGAGTGTTAGGCAGAATATTAGACTCAAGCTGTCCCAACTGACACACTATACACTATGCACTTACAATATACTGTACACTATGCACTCAGCCGTGTATGAACTTTCAAAGTGTAGAATCGTCCCAAATGGAACACTTACTGTAACAGTTTTTTACTACATGGAAGCATTTGCTGTTTAACAGCTGACGGAAGTGACGTTTCAAACGCATGTGCTGCTGCTAGCATTAGCGCATTAGCCAACCTCAGTTAAACACTTGTATCTCAAACAACATACAAATTCACTCAGCGCAGGGTGATGGTTAAGCTTTCCAGTCTTCATGGATGTTTCACTAGCTGCTACATTCTCCATTATTTACAATTGTTTTGTCGGACTAGCAAGGTAACTCCACCCCTTCCGCTACATATGGCAAGCCGTGAGCACTGAGTGCATGAAGTGTCCAACATTCCACATTCCCTTTTGACGGCTGAAGAAGTGCCGGGTACTCATAGTACACTTTATGTTGCATTTTCAGTGTTAACGTACTACTCGCACTACTTATACTACAAAATGACGTAGAATAGTATAGTTTGGGATGCACCTTCCGTCATAAAATGAAAATGAATGATGACTGTGACTAACATTCTACTTAACGTCTATTTTTGGGTTCCATGAGATAAAGACAGTTGGGAACAACATGAGGGCAAGTAAATGATGAATTATTATAATTAGGATTCTTTTGGATGAACTATTACTTTAACTTAACCTTATAGCTGCGACATGAAAGTAGTGAATGTCAGTACTGAACAAAAATGGTTTTAGCATGATAGGGGAAATCACACATTTGAAATAATTTTTTTTAAATAACAAATTTAATAAATCAGTCAGAAAGGATTTCCAAAACAAGTTAACTGAATCAGCTCCTTTCTAAACAGTATAGAGGAGTATCAGGATTCAATACAGTTTCATGTTACATGGAAAAGGAATCAAATTGTATGTCCCCATATTCTACATCACTAAAACGTTAAAAGAGACAGTACTCCTCTTCCCAGGTAAACGGCATCTCACAGGTTAGTAAGTGTTATGTTATTACTCCATGGCTGTCAATTGGCAGGTGTCTCTTAAAATATTTTTGTGCTAATTTATTTCATGCAGGTGTTTTATGGCCCATTACATGCATATGTGAATATGCAATTAAAAAAGAACAGCAACAGCAATGAATAGATGACAGGTAAAAGTTACTTCAAATGTGCAAACTAAAAGTATACTGTAAACAAAGATGGAAATGCAGCTTTTTTTTTCCTGCTGTGCATTATCCAGAGGACTCAAAAAATTTAAAGCAATGGAACACAGGTATATATTGTATACAGCAACGATTACCTGAACTCTAGGGTTAAAAGGCTCAATTCTTCTACTAAGGCTTTGGCTCTGGGTAAGCAAAAGTGAATGAAAGAAACAATGAAGAGAAATGCAATACAACTAAAACCTGAAATGACAGTATTAGTTGTTAATGCAACACTAGGAAAGCCGAGGAGGAGATTCAATATATATATATATATATATATATATATATATATATATATATATATATATTTCTAGTTCTGTTAAGACAGAGGCACTAAAATACAAAAGAAAATAGCTATGGACACTCTCCCAGATAAATAAAGAATTGAAACCTTTTCTTTTATTTACTTTTTCTATCATGCCATTAACTGCAATGTCTTCCACCCCTGAGTGAAATTCTAGTATTCAGGATACTTTCTAGCAAAATACTTTTCCTAAAGTTTAGAATTTGGCCAACTTCCTATGGACTTTTGCTTTACATGTCTTCTTGGAGAGCCAATATCTCTCAAAATCTCTCATGGGAAAGTCAGCTATCTACATTGAATCTCCTGTTCAGCAAATTACAATGTCACAAGATTGTTATTTAACATACAAACACATGTGCACACAATCTAGTGTTAGAAATGGTCAAATTCGATGAGAAACAGAACAGGAATTATGATAACTTGGGAAATGTGGATATCAGTTACAGACCTATCAACCAGGCCGATTAATAGTCAAATGTTTGGCAATTTTGAAATTTTCACCAATAGCTGTACCCACTTGGCCGAATAACAGAAGTGTAAGATCTCCCTTGTGTCACTTCAAAAATCTACTAAGAGCTTTGTCAACCATTTCAGTTTCAAAATATATTAAATAAATATTGTGTAAAATAAGTATTAATTAATGCTGGGAAATTTAACACGTTAATTTCTGTGATTACTATTTTTTTGTTTAACATGTTAAAAAGGTTTTACACAATTAATACAGTTTTCCTTTTTTTAATTTTTTTTTTTATTACTTCATGAAACTTCACTTGATTGGAGAAAGGTGTCCTGAGTTGTTCCTGGCAGGCTACTCAGCCTTGCAGGCTCTGATTAGGTTGGGGGTGGGGTTAGGACATTTGCTGCCTGCCAGGAACAAACCCAGGCTCATTTGTACAATGTACATTTATGCACGACATTCATTATGTGCGATACATTTCCTGGGTATAACACCATAATGCCTTATCTCTTCACATCACCCGAAAATGCTCACTTATGCTTTCATCTGAACCACTGTCAAAAGCTAAACCGCCCGAGAGAGATCCAGCGTGTGCGCAATAGAGACTGAGAAGGACCTTGCCTTTCAGAAAGCTGCAGCCAGGTATACTTGTAAAGAATGAACGACAGCCAGATAAAATAATAATTTTTAGATTTTAAACTTCAACTAATTAAACTTCAGCCATTAATATGTTTTATATCTGTATGTAGTGTCTAATAATGCATTGGCAATGTACACTTAAGTTTCTCTTGCCAGTACAGTTTGATATGAATTGAATCTGGCCATTTGATCCTAGTATTAAAAAATTCCACTGGAAAATGGCAGAAGATTTTGCCCAAATTGTAATTACAACATGACCACTGACTTTATGGCATTTACACATATACTTGTATCAAGATTTATACCTGTAAAAATGTGTCTAATTAACTCTATCAACGTACATATATTTATGATGATTTTTTAATGTTTTTTGTAATCTATCATGTACCATAATTTAAGCGTGATTATACACAGAAAACTGTGTGATTAATTAGTTAAAAAAAGCCCTAATATTATCAAAGCCCTAATATTAATGTTATTTATTTATTTATTTATTTATTTTTAAAAAGCACACTGTTTGTAAAAAGCTTTTCTGAATATTCCCTCTGTCTGGTATTGGTAGTTCCACCTAGGAGAGGACTGGGAAGAGAAATCGGCCCTGAATTTTAAATAAAAACCAGCCCAAAAGTTGTTGAGCGGGAGGTACTAACACATGACTAACACAAGAGTTGGTCATGTTTTACAAGCAGGCAGTGTATTTTTACAGACACACAATGGGCTCCATGAGGGCTCAATGTAACCTGATCAGCTTTAGGAGGACTGCAGCAGCTTTGCCTAACCACTGTGGAGACGGTCCAATGCTTTATCTCTAAATGTTTGCCAAACCCTCAGCCGGGCCTGAAAAATGATTGGCCAGTCTGTAGAGGTGTTGCCCTCAATCTATCTGTTTATAAAGGAAAAATGTGTCCTGTGTGAACCGCCCCAACGCACTACTCTTTTCAAATAACGTTCCCCAACACAGCCACCTATAAACATACTTTTAAAGGGATAGTTTGCATGAAAATGAAAATTAAAGAGGACAGAATGTCTTCTATATTATAGAACAAGTTACATTTTAAGGACAGTTCCCCCAAAAATAACAATTCTGTCATCATATACTCACCCTCATGTTGTTCCAAACAGACTTTCTTTTTTCCATGGAACACAATTGGAGATGTTAGGCAGAATGTTAGCATTCACTTTCATAGTGAGAAAAAAAAATAAAAAAATTAAATGAGAAAGAATGGTGACTGAGGCTAACATGCTGCCCGACATTTCTTTTTGTATTCTAAGAGAAAAATAAATGTATACAGGTATACAACAACATGAGGTTGCATAAATGATGACATAATTGTTAATTTTGGGGGAACTGTCCTTAAAATGTAAATGTTTCTATTATTTAGAAGTCATTCTGTCCACAAGAGTCTAGTATTGTGAACTTACTGTAAGCTGTCCCGATAAGTACTGAGGGGCGTCCCGAAGCACACCAGGACTCATGGGAGACGTGATGGATATGGAGGGCCGCTCCATCTTCTGTGACTCGAAAGAACTCGAACCTGCGAAAGAGATTTAATGATAAACAAATGCATAAAATTAGCTATTAAGAGAACCACAGCTTACTTTATGAACACAGAACTAATCAGAGTTTAGCCTTCTTTTAAAGGCTTTGTGGCTTTTAGTCCATGTCTGTTTGCTTTGATATTTGCATTTACAGTTTTTCTCTTCTGGTAAAACGAACCAAAAGTACTGATGACTCATCATGCTCTACAAAGATTTTTGTCTAATCAAATTCTTTCAAGAATGACAATGTCTCTCCCCTTAATGCCACCTGCAACCAAGTACTATAGCAAGCTGCAAACCATAGATGTGATGTAAAATAAAGGCTAAAAGAAAAGGGTGACCTCTTCAATAAGTCTCACCCCAACTTTCTTTTTCAAAAGTAAATACATCAACACTCAAAACACAGAATCTCATTATTTAAGTGTTAGCATGTTAGTTTGAGCATGCATACTGCTGAAATGTAAGTGCAGGGAAGCTACTCACTGGACTCCAGTTGTGTGTGTGTGCTTTCTGGTATCCTCGGAATATCTCTGCAATGACAGTGGCACAGAAGAATCAAGGACATGTGCTTTAATGACCCTGAGCTCCACATTATTCTTGATGTGAAGTTCATGGCAGCGGCCCAAACTCACAATCTAAAGTCAGTTCAATTGGTCTTTACAATTACAGTTAGGACAATTAGGAGGAAAAACCAAGGGCAGCAGCTTTGGGTTTTCTTTGTTTGTTTGTTCATTTAAGCCAGAAACTATTTTATTTGTGTTTATGTTGCGCTGACACCAAGCAGCATAGATGCTGCATCACGCAAAAAACAGAAGTTCTCTGTACCAATGTGCAATCTGTAGACAGCCATGATTAATTTATTATAATTTCAGTGAAAGCGAGTAATATTCGCTATATAAGCGAGTAAAATATATATATTTTAATCAGTGAACTGATAAGACTGCAATCTTATGCAAGTGTATTTCATGCTTTTTATACCAGTACTATTCTAGAACATTTCATTAATCTTACCCAATGGGTCGTGAGACCACTAGCTCAATCTGAGGCTCTGGCTTTGATTCTAAAATTATATTGTAAACTTCTTTAAATGTAGCTCCTTGTAACTGTCGGCCATTCCACTCTAGGACCTGATCACCTATGCAACAAGAAAATCGTTCAATTAATCAGTCTGCAATCAAAAACTGTTTAAGTAATATGAATCTTGTATAAGAAATATTAAAAGATTGCCAGTACCTGGTCTGAGATGTCCAACCGTATCCGCTAAACTTCCTTTCCTCACTTTGGTGATGAACGCACAAAGTCGGCCGGACTCTGTCATTTTCCCCCCGACCACCTGCAAAAATGGCAACAGATTTAGATAATAGACCAGGATGTCTTTCAGAAAGAAAGAAAGAAAGAAAGAAAGAAAGAAAGAAAGAAAGAAAGAAAGGGTATTTCAATATGCATCTTTTTTAAACAATTTTCAATTCTTTGTTTTCTTTTTCATTTTCTATTTTATAATTCTTATTTTTTTCTATAATCTATTATTATTTTTCTAACTGTTTAAGGAGAGGAGGACCAAACCTGCAAAAAATAAATAAATAAATAAATAAATAAATGAATCAACCAATGGGGTGAATGTTTTATCATTTTCACACAATTAAGCCTTAAATGTGTGTGTGTGTGTGTGTGTGTGTGTGTGTGTGTGTGTGTGTGTGTGTGAGAGAGAGAGAGAGAGAGAGAGAGAGAGAGAGAGAGAGTACTGTGTATTTACACTGGTGGCCAAAAGTTTGGAATAATGTACAGATTTTGCTCTTATGGAAATTAATTGGTACTTTTATTCACCAAAGTGGCATTACACTGTTCACAGTATCAGGACATTAATAACGTGAAAAATTACTATTATAATTTGAAAAAAAAATTCAGAACTTCTTTAACTACTTCAAAGAGTTCTCATCAAAAAATCCTCCATGTGCAGCAATGACAGCTTTGCAGATCCTTGGCATTCTAACTGTCAGTTTGTCCAGATACTCAGGTGACATTTCACCGCACACTTCCTGTAGCACTTGCCATAGCTGTGGCTGTCTTGTTGGGCTCTTCTCACACACCTTACAGTCTAGCTGATCCCACAAAAGCTCAATGGGTTTAAGATCCATAACACTCTTTTCCAATTATCTGTTGTCTAATGTCTGTGTTTCTTTGCCCACTCTAACCTTTTCTTTTTGTGTTTCTGTTTTAAAAGTGGCTTTTTCTTTGCAATTCTTCCCATAAGGCCTGCACCCCTGAGTCTTCTCTTTACTGTTGTACATGAAACTGGTGTTGAGTGGGTAGAATTCAATGAAGCTGTCAGCTGAGGACATGTGAGGCATCTATTTCTCAAACTAGAGACTCTGATGTACTTATCCTCTTGTTTAGTTGTACATCTGGCCTTCCACATCTCTTTCTGTCCTTGTTTGAGCCAGTTGTCCTTTGTCTTTGAAGACTGTAGTGTACACCTTTGTATGAAATCTTCAAATGAAAATGAAATCTTTATTTAACTAACCAAATAGCTTTAAACTGTGTCTGATATAATGGCAAGCAATTTTCTAGTACCAAATGATCAATTAAGCATGATTACTCAAGGATAAGGTGTTGAAGTGATGGCTGCTGGAAATGGGGCCTGTCTAGATTTGATCAAAAATGACTTTTTTCAAATAGTGATGGTGCTGTTTTTTTACATCAGTAATGTCCTGACTATACTTTGTGATCAGTTGAATGCCACTTTGGTGAATAAAAGTACCAATTTCTTTCCATAAGAGCAAAATCTGTACATTATTCAAAACCTTTGGCCGCCAGTGTGTGTATATATATATATATATATATATATATAAAACAATATACAGTATATATATACTGTATATTGTTTTCTGTATGTAGTTCATTTACAATCTTTTTTTGTTTGTTTGTTTCTGTAAAAGTGTTTCACTTATTTATTCTTTCATCTATTTCTGTATTTAGAATTTATTTATTTCATTTTCTTCATTTTATTACTAACTGCTCACTTAAGTAATTATTTGAAACATTTGAAGCACTGTCTACATCATGAAGAAATACCTGAAAGCTATATGCCATAGTTTTAATTTGATATTATAACATGCAATTTAATATTTAACATTTTAAATAAAGGAGTGATCAATAGCAAAAACATTTCTGCTGTGATATCAAAATCTTTGTTCTGGTATTTTTTATTTGTACTGTTACTTTGTTTTCTTTTTTCCTTCTTTACTTTATTACTAACTGTTTGATTTAATGAGGACCAGACCTGCACAAACAATAATACATAATAAATAAATGAACCATATATACTGTATGTGTGTTTTTGAATATATATATATATATATATACAAAAGTTTTGAAACACTTGACTGAAATGTTTCTCATGATCTTAAAAATCTTTTGATCTGAAGGCATATGATTAAATGTTTGAAAATAGTTTTGTAGACAAAAATATAATTGTGCCACCATATTAATTTATTTCATTATAAAACTAAAATTTAATTAAAAAGAAAGTTTTTGAAATTGATGACTTGGACCAAATAATAAAGAAAAGCAGCCAATAAGTGCCCAACACAGATGGGAACTCCAATACTGTTTAAAAAGCATCCCAGGGTGATACCTCAAGAAGTTGGTTGAGAAAATGTCAAGAGTACATGTCTGCAAATTCTAGGCAAAGGGTGACTACTTTGAAGATGCTCAAATATAACACAGTTTTGATTTATTTTGGATTTTGTTTAGTCACAACATAATTCCCATAGTTCCATTTATGTTATTCCATAGTTTTGATGACTTTACTATTATTCTAAATGTTTCAAAACTTTTGACCAGTAGTGTATATATATATATATATATATATATATATATATATATATATATATATATATATATATATATATATATATATTCTTACATCTAATTCAGTGTTTATTATTTCTTTTATTTTTTATTTTTATTTTTTATTATTGTTTATTTATATTTCTTAGTTTACTAAAGTAATTATAAAAAAAAAAAAAAAAAAAAACAGAAGCACTTTTTTACTTCATTAAGAAATGCTTGAAGTCTGCATGCCATTGTTTTCATTTAATTTGTTAATATGTATAATAATATGTATTTATTTTTAAACAAAAAAAAAGTGTTCAATATCATATTGTTTTCTGTTTTGGTCAGTACTGGTACTGAAAATTGAGAAATGTTACTGGTATTTATATCAACTACTGAAATTTTTGTATTTTGAAAACAATACTAAAATACAAGTTTTATGTTGCTTAAAATGTATCTTTATTTTTTATTCAAGTTCAGTGTTGTTAATGGTTACATAAGCAACATGAGTTTAACATAAATATGTTTTTTCATTCATGGCTTTCAAATGCAGAAGGTAAAAGTATAGAAAGAATGTTCTGTTTAGAATTGAACTGTAAAAGGTGTGTTGAGTTTGCTATGTGTATTTTATTTATCAGGGAGTACTCCATGGTGCTGAAAGAGGTGAGTGTTGAAAAAGGCCTAGAGGGTCTGTTCCAAAAACCACATGACCAATCGCTCATGAGTATCATACAAATCAAATCCCCACTAATGGAAGCCCATTGCAAACATAGAAAGAAGATTACAAGCTGCCTTCTGGATAAAGATGGCTTTATATAATGAGTGGCATAGAGCCTAGGTCGAAGTGTGTGTGCGTGTGTGTGTCTTTGACAAACTGCTGCTGGTAACAGATACTGTATAATGCACATGTTAGCACTGAGCCAAGACAGCCATTCAGAAAGTTTGCTATCAGTAACAATTCTCTGTTTCTCTCCACTCTGCTGAAGAATCCATAAAAGTGCTTTAACAAAAATACGAGCTTCGCATTTAGTCTTTTAAACCCACAAAGTGCATGCATTTCCATTCACTTCACTGTAGCTTCACAGTGAAGTTAAGCTTCACTGTAATCAGTTTTGCTATTTAAAAAAAAAAAGGGGGATGAAAAGATGTTTTTTTTCTGTGGTAACAAAAACTACGATGCAAAAGCTGTCAATAGAGCTTGTACTGAACCTGGAACATTCCTTTAAAGGGTTCATATCATGAGGAATCAACATTTTCCTGGTTTTTGAGATTAAAGAGCTTAATGAAAGATGAAAACACAACTTTCAGAGCTCAAAACATACTCCTCAGTCCAAAAAAAAAAAAAAAAAAATTTTTTTTTTAAATTACATTGAAACAAAAACAAATAAACAAACAAAAAAGCTGGTTCCCAACTTGGTCAGGCTAGAATGATTTGCTGGTTAATGAGGGGTTTTGAGCCATCACCACAAGCTTTGCAAGGTTGAGAGACAAACTAGACCAGCAGAAGACCAGTTTGGCCAGGTTGGGAGACAAATTAGACCATCTTAGGCCAGTAGACCAGTTTAGATTGGTTTAAAATGTTTGTTTTTTCCAGCAGGGTGCCATTTACAGTAACTACAAAACCATCTAATATTTCCAAATCAATAATAATAATAAGTTTAATTTATATAGTGCCTTTCCTGATCTCAAAGTGAGATTACAAAGACAGCATGTCCAGAGCAACTCACTTTTAGTCCCAGAAGAGCTCCAGAGTCTCGGGGAACGCTGCCGTCCTTCATGCGCTTGTTGAGCAGAATCCTGCCGATGAGTCGATCTCCATCTTTGGAGGGCTGCCATGTGACTGGGTGCTGTTAGGCCAAAGCCACAACAAACATAAGTCCAGAACACTGAGAACAATGCCACTGCTGGTGTGGGGATGGCTGAGATGTGTTCCAAATAAAATTTCACAAAAACTCTTTTATCATTTCATGTTTTAATTTCCTAGACTCTTAAAGGGACAGTTCACCCAAAAATGAAAGTTCTGTAATTATTTACTCACCCTCCAAACCTGTAAGGCCAATTATTTTTTTTATTTTTTTCGTGAAACAAAAAAAGCAGAGGTTTTAAGGAATATTCATGCTGCTCTTTTCAGTACAATAAAGGAGATGGTAAAAGAAGCAGTCAATCTCCAAAAATCGACTAAGCACTTTAAAAGCTTCATAAAAAATAGTTGAGTGAGGTATTCCAAGTCTAATCTTGAGGGCAAGTAGATGATGGCAGAATTTCTATTTCTGAGTAAACTATCTCCAGCTCTACTATATTCTTATATCAAATTCTACCACAGTAAATGTGCTCAATATCCTCAAATTTAGTAAAAAAAAATAAAAATAAAAAAAATATGTCAATGCCCAATTTCGATTATTAATCTAATGAAGTAGGTGATCTTGGACAAATTAGAGTAATGTTTCTGGTTTGATACAAGTTAAGCTCTATAGGATCATCTGTGACATGCTGTCGATTACCGCTGCAGTTTGTAAAAACCAAAACAAAAATAGCTTGTATTACCAAAATGTTTTCATCAATGCACTTGTAATGGAAGTCTATGGGGCATATAAGGCATTTCTGGCAGTTTTGCCAAAAAAAAACAGAAATGTGTAGCTCCCATTTTTGTTATGGCATTTATATACAGGTGCATCTCAATAAATTAGAATGTCGTGGAAAAGTTCATTTATTTCAGTAATTCAACTCAAATTGTGAAACTCGTGTATTAAATAAATTCAGTGCACACAGACTGAAGTAGTTTAAGTCTTTGGTTCTTTTAATTGTGATGATTTTGGCTCACATTTAACAAAAACCCACCAATTCACTATCTCAAAAAATTAGAATACATCATAAGACCAATAAAAAAAACATTTTTAGTGAATTGTTGGCCTTCTGGAAAGTATGTTCATTTACTGTATATGTACTCAATACTTAGTAGGGGCTCCTTTTGCTTTAATTACTGCCTCAATTCGGCGTGGCATGGAGGTGATCAGTTTGTGGCACTGCTGAGGTGATATGGAAGTCCAGGTTTCTTTGACAGTGGCCTTCAGCTCATCTGCATTTTTTGGTCTCTTGTTTCTCATTTTCCTCTTGACAATACCCCATAGATTCTCTATGGGGTTCAGGTCTGGTGAGTTTGCTGGCCAGTCAAGCACACCAACACCATGGTCATTTAACCAACTTTTGGTGCTTTTGGCAGTGTGGGCAGGTGCCAAATCCTGCTGGAAAATGAAATCAGCATCTTTAAAAAGCTGGTCAGCAGAAGGAAGCTCCAAAATTTCTTGGTAAACGGGTGCAGTGACTTTGGTTTTCAAAAAACACAATGGACCAACACCAGCAGATGACATTGCACCCCAAATCATCACAGACTGTGGAAACTTAACACTGGACTTCAAGCAACTTGGGCTATGAGCTTCTCCACCCTTCCTCCAGACTCTAGGACCTTGGTTTCCAAATGAAATACAAAACTTGCTCTCATCTGTAAAGAGGACTTTGGACCACTGGGCAACAGTCCAGTTCTTCTTCTCCTTAGCCCAGGTAAGACGCCTCTGACATTGTCTGTGGTTCAGGAGTGGCTTGACAAGAGGAATACGACAACTGTAGCCAAATTCCTTGACATGTCTGTGTCTTGATGCCTTGACCCCAGCCTCAGTCCATTCCTTGTGAAGTTCACCCAAATTCTTGAATCGATTTTGCTTGACAATCATAAGGCTGCGGTTCTCTCGGTTGGTTGTGCATCTTTTTCTTCCACACTTTTTCCTTCCACTCAACTTTCTGTTAACATGCTTGGATACAGCACTCTGTGAACAGCCAGCTTCTTTGGCAATGAATGTTTGTGGCTTACCCTCCTTGTGAAGGGTGTCAGTGATTGTCTTCTGGACAACTGTCAGATCAGCAGTCTTCCCCATGATTGTGTAGCCTAGTGAACCAAACTGAGAGACCATTTTGAAGGCTCAGGAAACCTTTGCAGGTGTTTTGAGTTGATTAGCTGATTGGCATGTCACCATATTCTAATTTTTTGAGATAGTGAATTGGTGGGTTAAATGTGAGCCAAAATCATCAAAATTAAAAGAACCAAAGACTTAAACTACTTCAGTCTGTGTGCATTGAATTTATTTAATACACGAGTTTCACAATTTGAGTTGAATTACTGAAATAAATGAACTTTTCCACGACATTCTAATTTATTGAGATGCACCTGTAAATTGTTCCATACAACAAAGTTAATTGTGCTTTAAAGTTGTCCAAATCAGCCTTTTAGCAGTAACACTACTTTTATAGGCAGATGAACTTCTGGTTATGTGTTACCAGGGTAATTCACAGGGGTGGAGTTTGCTCCATGTAAAAAGTTCTTTATGGATTGTTATTACACATTATTACATGGCTCTCTGGAATGCTCAATTCTGACTGGTCAATCGTGCCATCTGCAGTCTGATATTTCTGAATAGCAATTGCACATCCCTGACAAATTAGTATTTCACCAGTCATCCGGCTGTGCGTCATCTTTCCTACTTCTCATATCACTCTGCAATTTCTACAAGTAAAAAAAAATAAAAAATTTACTCAATATTTCATGTCCATTTATTTAATTATTTGGCAAGTTGTCGTGTATATTATAGAGTAATATTCAATCCATCCATTCCTACTTATATCCATATTTCATTTATATAATGTAACATATCCTACCTTTTTCAATACATTATATCACCTGCACATAACTGTATATCTGTATATAAAATATTCGAACAACATTATTGCTCTATTGTATATTTCTCTTTTCTCTCTTCTATTTCTATATATATATATTTTTTTTTATGTTACTATATGTATACGTGTTTAAATGTATATGTTTGTATGTATGTATATATGGTTGCATCCTCTTTGCACTGGAAGCTTCTGTCACCAAGACAAATTCCTTGTGTGTGTAAGCATACTTCGCAATAAAGCTCATTCTGATTCTGATTCTAATAAGTGGGATAATGAACAGTCAGAAGGTCATTTAGTAAGGGATACTAAAGGGATACTTCACCCTGAAGGGGTTTATTTTGCGATAACAACCCCTTGACTGTACATTATCCTGCTTATTAAATGGCTACTAACCAAAGAAATAAATACATGGACATAAAATATTGATTTGCATTGAAATTATGTAATTTGAGAAGAAAGAAATCGCTGAACAGCTGAAATCAACCTCTGGTTTGCGTCAGAGTTCTGTTGGTGTTTATTTTGTGAAAATGACCATCTTATTGCTCAATATTCAGCCTGTTACAAGACTACTTGCCAGATAAACAAATAAATGGACATGAAACATTGATATGAGTTTAAATTATTTTATTAGCTTACTTGTAGAGATCACACAGTGAGCCGAGAAGCAGGAGAGATGGCTCGCAGTACCCAGATGAGTAGTCTGATACCTCTTAATCTCCGGATGTGTGGTTGTTACAGAGCAATATCTGACTGCTGGATGGTGCCACTGAGCAATCAGAATTGAGTATTCCAGAGAGCCGTGTAATAAGGCAAAATAAATGCCAACAAAACTTTAACACAAAGCCGGAAGTGGAATTCAGTGTTTCCCCAGAATCTGCAGCCCCTTATTTTTAACATAATAACTTAATTATGTTCAAACATAACTCAAATTATTATTTCTTGACAATTTATTTATTTGGTTGGTAGCTGTGTAATAAGTAGACTAATGTACAGTCAGTCATTATTGCAAAATAAAGCCATGTATTACATAATAAATATAATAAAAGCTTATTTTGGGATAATGACCGACTTACTATAGATTATCCTATACTTTTGTCACATATCTTTCTGTTATCCTTCCTCATATAATGTGAAACTTACCATGTTTACTGGCTTTAAATTAAAGTAATTAAAGAAGTTGAAGTACTGGAAATAACTGCACAAACCCATGCTTTCGAAATGAAGTCCTGTGGTTTTATTTTGAAACAGTGTGCATTTTAAAATTGATCAAGGTCAAATGCCTTGCCAATCAGCCACAACATTAAAACCACCTGCCTAATATTGTGTAGGTCCCCCTTGTACCGCCAAAACAATGCCAACCCGCATCTCAGAATAGCATTCTGAGATGACACTCTTCTCACCACAATTGTACAGAGTGGTTATCTGAGTTACTGTAGACTTTGTCAGTTCAAACCAGTCTGGCCATTCTCTGTTGACCTCTCTCATCAACAAGGCATTTCCGTCCCAGAACTGCCGCTCACTGGATGTTTTTTGGTTTTGGCACCATTCGGAGTAAATTCTAGAGACTGTTGTGTGTGAAAATCCCAGGAGATCAGCAGTTACAGAAATACTCAAACCAGCCCATCTGGCACCAACAATCATGCCACAGTCCAAATCACTGAGATCACATTTTTTCCCCATTCTGATGGTTGATGTGAACATTAACTGAAGCTCCTGACCTGTATCAGCATTATTTTATGCACTGCACTGCTGCCACATGATTGGTTGATTAGATAATCACATGGATGATTGTTGGTTCCAGACAAGCTGATTTGAGTATTTCTGTAACTGCTGATCTTCTGAGATTTTCACACACAACAGTCTCTAGAATTTACTCTAAATGGTGCCAAAAACAAAAAACATCCAGTGAGTGGCAGTTCTCGGACGGAAATGCCTTGTTGATGAGAGAGGTCAACAGAGAATGGCCAGACTGGTTTGAACTGACAAAGTCTACGGCAACTCAGATAACTGCTCTGTACAATTGTGGTGAGAAGAATATCATCTCAGAATGGCATGAGGGGGACCTACACAATATTAGGCAGGTGGTTTTAATGTTGTGGCTGATCGGTGTATATATATATAATTATTTTATTTTAATTTTTTTATTTTTTTTGTGGTAAATGATAGCATGTCACAGATGCTGTCTATAGAACTGGTACTGAACCTGGAACATTCCTTTAATGATTTCATAGTAGTTTGGCCCAATGTAGTACTAGGTCCTGTAGAGTTTGTGGGATCTTCTGTTGGGAGTGACATGCACCCATAACATGCATATAAAAGCCCCCCAGCCCCAGATAGAGACCACCTCTATCACCGCAGCCAAACCCCAGCACCACTTCCAGCAAACACAAGCCGAATAATGGTAGACAGAAGAAACAAATACAATGTTCAAACTGAAAGCGAGGAGAACGGCACGGAACATAAACGGTGGAATCATGTGATCCATAGATGGAGTGCAAAGGAATATGACAGTGTAAGGGAAAAAAGAAAAACAAACTTTGTAGTAAAAACAAATCCTAGCTGGCCGTCTTAGAGCGAGTGAGAGTTTTTCTGAGATTGTCTCTTGGATTGTGTCGGGTGGGAGGGGGTAAGGAGTGAGGAATCGAGCCAGTTAGGGGGTCCAGGGCCCTAAAGCGAAGGGCCACTACACGAGGCTGAGAGGGCATGCAGCTGACGGGGGAACCCACATTCTCTAAGTGTCAAGACAAACAGACAGTCACATGGTGGAGTGATTCCCTACTTCATCAACTACGGCAGTTGCGGCTAAGAAGCAAACAGTAACAGAGCAAGCAAGAGACTCCCCAGCTACTGCCACAGAAGAAAAGAAATCAAAATATTCTCAGAAAAAAAAGCCCTTAATTAAAGGGATAGTTCAAAAAAGTCATCTTTTACTCTTCCTCTTGTCATTCCAAACCCAAACAACGTTTTTCATAGAACACAATTGGAGATGTTTTGAAGAATGTCAATGCAGCTCTTTTATATACAATTAAAGCACTAGTGACCAGGGCCTGTCAAGCTCCAAAAAGGGCAAAAACTCTACAAAAGCAGTCCATATGACACATATTATTCTATATTTTAAATCTTCAGAAGCCATATGATAACCTAGTGTGAGGAATGAATGGAAATTTAGATCATTATTTGCTGAAAATGAAATCTCATTTGTGTATGTTTACATTCAAATGTGGTGCCCCAGGTTTGACGTCAATGATGCTGAATGCCATTATTTTTTGAGTGTCACGTGAACGATCGCAACACGTCAAGTTTAAATAAATAAAACTTACATTTTGGTGTGTTCCTCACACAAATGCATGGTCGTTTCTGAGCATATGGGGGCCCTAAGCAAAATCGTACAAAACCATTTGAACATGCAGGTGCCTGTCACATCTAGCTACTACTCTCTGCTTGCAGTTACATTCTCCCTTCCCTATCGGGCCACAAGGAGGCCCCCTATAACTGTCTAATTGAGCCAAAACAGCTGTCTGAGTTTTATTAGCAGCTTTTAGCATATTTAAAAATACAATTTTTTTTTTTTAAAAACAACCTTGCTTTGCGGGGCCCCTGGTGGCTTGGGGGCACTAAGCGGCCATGTATACCGCTTATAGCTCGAAGCAGCCCTGCACAAATGTATTGTATGGCTTAAAAAAAGACTTGGAAAATAGCACAAAAGTCATGAACTCTGAGCCCCTTTTGAGGACAGAGAGGGAATTTATTTTCTTAAATAATTTTGTGTTTCCTCGCAATAGTTTTGCATTCTCTAACAACAAGTTTTGCATTCACTTGTATTAAGTTTTGCATTTCTTCAAATTTCGCAATAACTTTATCTATTCCTTAAGAAAATTAATTTTGGTCTTACTACAGTAACCATAGCTGAACTATAATATTTGTAGGATATCTATAGTAACCACAAAAATTAATATGGTTTGACTACAGCAACTATAGATCGTATTTGTACCTAACCACAAAATGTACCATGCTTTTACTAAAATAACCATATTGGTGTGCAGCGAAGCCATTATCTGTTACTATGACAAAATTATCTGTAACTGTATTCGGACAGAACCGGATATGGGCGTGGCTTGAACCAGAAGTGTGTCAAAACTAATATTAAAATGTAACTATCTTACATTTATAGTTTCTGTATATAAAATATGTCTCAGATAGGCCTATTTAATAATAATTATTATTATTATTATTAGAAATAATAATAATAAAATAATATTAATAATAATAGTAATTATTATTATTATTATTTTATTGATATATTATTTATTTTTTCTTACCAGACAAAGCTGAATATGACATTAATATCTGCTGAAACAGAATTTTCATTTATGTCTGTGCAGTATGCATGTATAACAACACAAGGTGTCAAGCAATTATGTAATGTCAAGCACACATTTTGCAGTGAATATTCAACAAATACAAAAAGAAAAAGAAATAAGAATCAATTAATATTGCCTGCAAACAGGTGAAAGCACCGTTAATCTATCAGGAAGTTTTATGACACACTTGAGGCTTATTTTGTGTGCACATATTTTAACATAATGTGGAGGACATAATTATTTAGTCAGATTACATTAATTGGAATTAATGACAAGAGCCTCAATATTTCTAAAAGAGAAAAGCAAAAAAAAAAAAAAGCAAAAAAAAAGTGCATGTTTTTATTTCTCTGCAATCATCCATGAGCAGGAATATTCTGAATAGATTTATACTATGAAGTATTTAAACCTCTATAGAGCATTTAAACTTTTGGGGGAATAAAGGCTTAAACATGCAATTACCTTAATTGGTGATGGATATAAATGTGGTCAACTTTAAGAGATGGACAAATGAGCTCCGCTATAAAATCATCACTTCTCTGGTCAGGAATTCAACATCGCACTCAGGTTGGATTATGGATTCTTACATGCGAATTGTGTGAAATATTTTGTGTTAATGTGTTAACAAACAGGTATTTTAAGAAGTGAGAAATGTGTATGATATAGTATCTTGGTTCATTTTACTCTTGACAAGCTTGGATTTCTGAGACGCGCACAATAAAAGGAGACTGCAAACGGAGTCGAGACTGCAGCCATCCATTCTGAACTTGAAATCAAATCATGTGCATTTTCATTCATAAGGTCTACACTGTAGTAATATTGGCTTCACACAGACTCATAATTTCTTTGTAATTTTGGGTATGTTTTTATATATATATATCACTTTCATTGGATGATCTGTCTTCCAAATATTTTTCTATTATTCAGATGAATTCATTATTCGTTTTGAAGTCATTATTTGTGCCATTCCAAATAAGGAATTCGGCTTCGGGCACATCCCTAATAGTTACTATAGAAAATCATGGTTAATTACCTTTATGTAAGAGAATGCAAAACTAATGCGAGGGAGCACAAACTACTTCAGAAAATATATTTCCTCCATATCCTTTATGGGGCTCCTAACATATGGACTATTGTAATGGTGCTTTTATAGTGATTTTTGTCCTTTTTGGAGCTTGACAGCCCCTGGTCACCATACACTTTCGTTGAAAAGGAAAGAGCAATGTAAATATTCTTCAAATTATCTCCTTTTTTGTTCCACAGCAGAACGGTTTTGGAACGTTATGAGGGTGAGTAATTGACAAACATGTTTCATGTTTGGGTGAACTATCCCATTAACACCCAAACAGAAAGTCAAACCAACATCTCACCTATTATTGGCGACATTAAAACAAAGAACACATGAGAATGGAACAAAATGAAAATAAATCCAACAAATGCAGGCTAAAGAGGTCCCAGTACCTTCTCACTATGGCTATGCTCCTCATTTAGGGTCGTGCTACTGCACGTATCAACCCCCGAGTCTTTAACCTGGGGTTCACACCACTCAGCATCTTCTTCCAAAGAGTGGCCCCCAAAGCGCACCATTTTCTTTTGGCCCTCAGATAAGGTGTGTGACTGCTCAAAAGTTTGTCTTTTTCCCCTTTGACTGTCCCCTACAGACATGGGATAAAAACAGAAAGAAACAAAAGACATGCCGAAGTGAAAATAAATCAAAATAACTATGAAATGACTAAGAGTGACAGAGAGAGAGAGAGAGAGAGAGAGAGAGAGAGAGAGAGAGAGAGAGAGAGGTGGGACACTAGGCTCCGCGTGTCTCACCAAAGATAAGGAGGAGGCATCGCTGCTATGCCACGATGTGTGATCCCACCAGTGGCCATCCAAATCCCCTGTGAGTGCCCCATACACACACACACACATACACACACACACACACACAGAGTGGGACAAATCGCAGCACACACATACAGCAGAGAGCAGAGGTAGTTTGTGAGGACAAAAGAAACAGACATATGGGAAAAAGGATACACTATATTCACTCATTCAGACACATTGTTAAATGTGCAAGACAAATTCATAGAGATTGTACATGGACTGTAACATTCATATTCTAGCCTATTTTGTATATTAATAGCTATTCAGATGAGGACCAAGAACAACAAGGATTGCAGAATATGTCATTATTGAAATCTACTGTACATAGAAAGCCAAATGAGCTGCACTGCTCAAAGAAACTTGGCTAATGTCACTATCTTTAAAGTCTGACTAATAAGATCTTAAAAGATCGAGGGATTAGGCAGTAAGGCCATTAATTTAAAACTTGAGGAGGAAAAGAAAAGCAATGCAAGAGCAGCCAAGCAGACTTGGCTTGAGTCTAAAATGTAGTAGACAGGCACTTTATGCAGTTTAAATTGCTTAACCATGCTCCTGCTTTTTGGAGAGAGATATGATGTCATCAAACATAGCATCATCAAATGTGACGTCACTGGATATGACATCACCAGATATGACAATCAAATTTAACATAATCAGATATGACATCATATACCATTCTATTTGTCCTCATGACTGCATCAGATAAACATCATCAAATTTAATATCATATAACATCATCAGATATGTTGTCATCAGATATGCCATTCTATATAATCACATCAGATACAACATAATAAATCTTAACGTCATATGACATTATCAGATATGACATCACAAGGAATTATATCAACAGATATGATGTCATCGGATATACCATTCGATGTGATCACAAAAGATACAATCATCAAATTTAACAACATATGACATCATCAGATATGACGTCATCAGATAGACCATCCAAAAAGACCACATCATTCAACAAATTTAACATCATATGACATCATCAGATATGACTTCATCAGATTTACCATTTGATATGACCATATAAGATGCAATATCACCATAAAGGGGTGTAACAGTTTATTGTGGCACGGTACATCGCAGTTACAAAAATGTGATGATGCGCATCATGTTTTTTTTTTGTTTTTTTTAGTGTCTGTTCTATCCAATACACGTGACGTCCTAAGTTACATAACGCAGGCATACAAATGGAAATCGCTTCATTGCACACAAGGAGCTCTAAAATACAACTGCACACTAGCAGCCAGAGGTATTGCACAATGAGTTTGACTAAACTGCAAAAACTGAAACCAGGAGAGGGAGCGAGATGCGCCTTTTCAGTGCGAGAGATCAAATGTCCGTTTGACGTGCGTGAGTAATCTACTCTGACTGCACGAGAGAAAATTAAAGTTTACCAAGGTTTAATGATATTGCCGTATTAATCTACTATATAGGGGCAGTGGTGGCTCAGCAGCTAAGGCTCTGGGTTACTGAGCAGAAGGTCAGGGGTTCAAGCCCCAGCACTGCCAAGTTGCCACTGTTGGGCCCTTGAGCAAGGCCCTTGACCCTATCTGCTCCAGGGGTGCCATATCATGGCTGACCCTGCACTCTGACCCCAGCTTAGCTGGGATATGTGAAAAAAAAGAATTTCACTGTGTATGTGCAAATGTATAATGTGTGATAAATAAATACAATTATAAAATTATATAAAGCTGAATATTATGTATAATAATGCTATAGGGGAATATTATCCTGTTGTCAAATGTCATGTCTGATTTGATTTCATCAGTAAATTATTATTGTTATTTAACTGGATAAGCATGCACTTCCATTTAATACGTATTTTTATATTTAAATGTAATCAGAGACCATATTGTTTTAGAAAATGGAATTTCAATTTAAAATACAACCCCAATTCGGAAAAAGTTGGGACAGTATAAAAAATGCTAATAAAAACAAAATTTTGTAAATTTTTGATTTGAAAATGATATTCACCCTTTGATATATTGAAAGCACTACAACTAAACATTATATGTTGTTTTACCGTGTGAATTTCATTGTTCATTTTATTTATTTTTTTTTATGCATAGTAATTTCAAATCAGATGATTGCAACACACTCCAAAAAAGTTGAGACAAGGGCAATTTAAGACTAATAACAGTTTGATGAGTTAAAATAACAAGGCTATATGAAACAGGAGATGCTAAACAGGTGAGGCAATTGTGTCATAGTATATAAGGAGCCTCCAAAAACAGCCTAGCCTTCTTTAAGAGCAAGGATTATTCGAGATTTGTCAATTTGCCAACAGATGCTTCAGCAAATAATCCAGCACTTTGAGAGCAATGACCCCCAAAGACAAATTGGAAGGATTTGGGGCATTTCACCCTCTACAGTGCACAATATAGTTAAAAGATTCAGGGAATCTGGTCAAATCTCGAGCGTAAAGGGCAAGACGAAAACCACTTCTGAATGCGCGTGATCTCTGATCCCTCAGACATCACTGTCTTAAAAAACATCATTCATCTGTAATGGATATCATGGACATGGTCTTGGGATAACTTGAGTAAACCTTTGTTAGTCAACACCATTTGCCGCTGCATCCACAGATGCAAGTTAAGACTTTATTATGAAAAGCAGAAGCCCTACATCAACACTGTCCAGAAGCGCTGCCAACTTCCCTGGGCTCGGTTTCAAATTAAATGGAAAGTAGAACAGCGGAACCGTGTTTTTTGGTCTGAAGAGTCCACATTTCAAATAGTTTTTGAAAAACACAGCCATCGTGTTCTACGGGCCAAAGAGGAAAAGGACCATCCAAGCTGTTATCAGTGTCAGGTCCAAAAACCAGTGTCTGTATGGGCCAGGGGTGTGTCAGTGCCCATGGCATGGGTAACTTGCACATCTGTGAGGGCACCATTAATGCAGCCAGATATGTACAAATTTTGGAGCAGCATATACTGCCAACCAGCACCGTCTTTTCCAGGGACATCCCAGAATTTTCAGCAGGACAACTTCAAACCACATACTGGCTGAATAAGCAGAGAGTGTGGGTGCTAGATTGTCCCGCCTGCAGTCCTGACCATCTCCAATTGAGAATGCGTGGTCAGTTACGAAGTGCACAATATGGCAACGAAGACCCCGTACAATTATGCAGCTGAAGACCTGCATAATGGATGTATGGGGGAAAATTCCACTTTTTAAACTTAACAAACTTGTGTCTTAAGTGCCTAAATGCTTAATAAGTGTTTTTAGAAGAAATGGTGATGTTTCACAGTGGTAAACACTCGACTGTCCCAACTTTTTTGGAGTGTGTTGCAATTATATGATTTGAAATTACTGTACATTAAAAAAAGAATGAAATTCACAAGGTAAAACATCATATAATGTTTAGTTGTAGTGCTTTCAATATAGCAAAGGGTGAATATAATTTACAAATCACTCCTTTTTGTTTTTATTAGCATTTTTCACACTGTCCCAACATTTTCAGAATTAGGGTTGTATTTTAAATGTATGCAATCAGTGACAGTGTGTAAGCAGCATATGTATCTAACATAATTCAGTATTTTCAGTAAGCAGAATTATTAATATTTCCATTTGGTGCCACCAAGGCCCTGTTCTAGGTTGATTTTTAGTCCCAATATATCTCTAGATCATTAAGCACCTTTAAGAACAATACTTTTAGCAAAATTTTAAAGGAACTCTTTTGCATATGTTAAGACTTAGTTTAAAGAATTGTGAACTGAACCGTGAGTTCAGTATAGTGAACCAAACCGAATCGTAAGGTGAGTGAATCGTTACACCCCCATTGATCATCAAATTTAACATCACATGACATTTTCAGATAAGACGTCATCAGAAATACCATTCAATATGACCATATCAGATATAACATCAAATTTAACGCCATATGACATCATCAGATTCAGGTATGACATCATCCGATATACAATCCAAAAAGACCACATCAATCATCATATTTAACGTCATATGACATCATCAGATATACCATTCAATTGACCTGTTTCATGTGATGTCACTGTATGATCGCGCCACCATATTTGTGACCAATATTCCTTAAATCTGTGGGATGCGACAAAAACCTTCTTCAGGTGTTAAAAGCAGCTCCTACATTCATACAGGCGGGATCATCACAGATGTTTTTAATACTGTGACTTAATCAGACCAGAAAACAACACAAAATAATTAGTAACTTCTGAAAGAGAGATGTTTACAGTGATGTACCGGTGGGCATGTGTGTACTTGCCAGTCACACATCAGAATCACAAGTGTAAGGAGATGAATTGTGGATCAAATATCTTTAAATGTCCACGACAGTTCAATTTGGCAATATTTGTGCTGTCTTCAGACCTGTATGAACTTTTCCTGGGACTTGGCATGGATCAAAAGCAATTTTTGATGTTTTTCTTGATGTCGTTTTTTGGGTGTTTTTCCATACACCGCCATTGTTTCCTCCCGCTGATGGTCACAAATATGGCGGCTGTGGGGAAAAGTGATGTCACCGAAACAGGTGAATATGTCCACATCAGATACAACATCATCAAATTTAACGTCATATAATATAATCAAATATGACATAATGAGGTCTGACTTCATCAGATATGACATCAGATATACCATTCTGTATGAACACATCAGATATGATATCATCAAATTTAATGTCATGACATAATCAAGAATGACATCATTAGATACTGTATTCCATTCGACATGACCTCATCAGATATGACATCATCAGATATACCATTTGATATACCAAATTCAATACAACATCAAATTTGAAGTCATATAACATTATCAGATGTGACGTCATTAGATATGACATCATAAAATAAGACATCGTCAGATATATCATCAGCAGAAATGATGTCATCATATATGAAACAATTATGTATGACATCATTTGATATGACATATATCATTAGATATGACATCATTAGAAATGATATCATCAAATTTGACATCATCAGACATTAAATTATTATTAGATATGAAATTATGTGGCCTATGCAAGAGCTCAGTCTCGAGCCTAGGATCAACCCAGCTGGAGATCAGGTAGACGTGTCTTAAGCATCAGATGTACAGAGCAACCAACCATACAGCAGCTTGAAAACCAAGACACTGATCTACATATGAGACTCATTACACTAAACTTCAAAACTCCAGTGGTACTGACAGAGAAGACCAGATTTATGAGAATTAATGCAGAAAAATGGGGTAAATTGGGTAGCAGCCTAGAGCTCTTCCTGCAGTACGCACAAAAAAACACTGAATGTAATGCCCATGTAGTATGACTCATCTAGCAATCCATTCAGTACTCTAAAAAGAGCTATGCATGCCTTAAATATACTTAAGAATATCAGAAACACAGAAAGGGTCTGTGCTATTCCTCTGGAGCACTGGCCTGTCTCGTTTCTCTCAAGCTGGTTGTAAAAGTGTGATCGCCATGGTCTTTTTGGCATCTCTTTCCCTCTCGCTCTCTCTTGTGTTCTCAGCAGGAGACTTAAGTGCTGATTCAGGCCTGAGCACAGCTGCCAGGCCGCTAGCGCATAGCTCTCCATCACTCTGACAACTCAATAAAAACCCAGTGTAATCTATTAATTGGATCATTAATTATTGATGCTGTTTTTACTTCGAGTGAAGGGGACAGGAGAGGAAAGACAGACAGAACAAAGTGATATGGCATGCAATCATAAAATTAGTATTGATATTTCTCTCTGTGAACGTTTTCGAAGAATACAGCTTCGCCTCCAACCGAAGCATAGTCTGACTGGTTCTCCTTGGCATGACATGGAAAAATGAAGAGATCTGTGTCAAAGATTTAAAAAAATTATTTCTTCACAGGTAACATAAGGAAGTAAGAATTCTCGAGGCACTTTCTAAATTAATTTTTAAGCATAGATGAATCCTTTGCTACCAATGAACGTGTCTAAATGCACAATCTTAACGATTATGCTTAAAAACCCGTAAATGTGTGTGGTCATGTAAACGCCTTGAATTTCTTTCCTTTAATCGGGGTATAGTCATAAACGGTTCAAGCAAGACCAATACAGGTAGTTCCCTATCTGTAACTCACTCGACATTGTGTCGATGTTGTGACACAAGGGGTCACTCTTGGGTGCCCCAAATACCTCTGATCTTTGAGAAAAGGCCAATGGGAATAGGCGAGTGGAATTTGCATGCCACTCCCCCAGACATACGGGTATAAAGGAGCTGGCTCGCAACCACTCATTCAGATTTTTTCTTCGGAGCCGAGCGGTGTTCGTTCATTGAATTCCACTGACATTCCATTCACCTCTGTGTATGCTGTTGGATATACGCCGCATTTCAGCGGTTTCTCCCCTTCGTGCACAGATAAAGTGCAGAGAACGCCCCTGGGCGCTTTGACAGCTAAAAAGAGAGAGTATATTCTACAAAAGTATTTTCCTCTAAAAGAGTGGCACTGATGGAAAGCCTCTTTTTAAAGATGCCTTTCCGTCTGTGTATAGTTCCTGGTTGCAGTCGTTACCTCTCCGCCTCTGACCGCCACGATCGCTGTCTCACCTGTTTGGGCAACAGCCACGCTGAGACAGCGTTCGTGGATGGCTCATGCTCTAACTGCGAGAGCATGACCATGGCAACGTTGCGGTCGCGGCTTTCCTTCTTCAGGGGGAAAGCCACTCCAGCCGCTCCCCATCCTGGTCCTTCTACCTATGAGTACGAGGCCACGACGGTAAGCGCTGGGGACGATTTGGGGATCCCAATGGGAGTGATTCCGCCGGGTAAACCCCCACGGACCTCCCGTTCCCCAGTACGCTCGTTTGACAGGCATCTCATCCCAGGGCGAGTTTGATGTCTCATTCAGGCTCAAGAGCAGGATGAGCTCTCGATCGCAGCATCAGAGAGCAGGTTGATCCAGTCGGACACGGAGGAATCAACGGTGCTCCCTCCTTCGGGTGTGGTTGCCTAGTCTGAGGAAGACGCAGAGCTGGCGGCCATGCTTGCCCGGGCTGCCGCAAGCATCGGGTTTGAGTGGAACCCTCCACCATGCCCTGAGCCCTCATGGCTTGATGATTGGTTCCTGGGCTCAGAGCGCCGCTCACGGCCATGCCCCGCCCCGGTTCCATTCTTCCCAAAGGTGCACGAGGAGCTCACAAAGTCATGGCAGGCACCTTTTACTGCCCAGACCCGACCTCTGAGCTTCTCCGCTCTCACTACCCATGACAGTGGGGTGGCCAGGGGGTACACGGCGATTCCCCAGGTGGACAAGGCGGTTGCGGTGCACCTGTGCCCGCAAAACGCCGTCACCTGGCAGAATCGCCTGAGACTCCCGTCCAAGGCCTGTAAGTCCAAGTGCTGCTGGACAGGTCGCCTCCGCCCTGCATGCCATGGCCCTCTTGCAACTGCACCGGGCCAAGGCGTTGAAAGAGCTGCACGTGAGTAGTCCTTACCCGGGAGTGATGCAGGAGCTGCGCATGGCGACCGATCTTGCCCACCGGTGATGAAGGTGACGGCGCAGGCTCTAGGGCAAGCGATGTCCACCTTGCACCACCTGTGGCTTAACCTGGTTGAGATGAAGGATGCCGACAAGGTATGCTTCCTTGATGCCCCCATCTCCCAGGCTGGCCTGTTCCCCACCTTTGATCGCCCAGCTATGGCACATACACACCCACGCTCAGGCGGTTGTGACGAGTCATGAGGACGTTCACCCTCCTCTCCCGTTGCTGACCGGTCCTATGGTGGGTAAGTGGAGGGAGGTAAGTGCTTTGACGTTTCTCTCAGCACTGCCATGAGCTTGGGACGCGAGGCTCCTCGACGTGGCAACTCCTGCTCCACCCTGCCACGAGGCCCCACCCGCAGGTATATCAGATGCGATTGTCCCCTTGGTGCCCCTCGCTCGGAGCTTGGAGGCATGGCTAGCGCTCTCCAATCCGTCACGCTGGCTGGCCAGGACAATCCGACTTGGCTATGTGATTCTGTTCGCCAGGCACCCGCCCGGGTTCAGCGGCATCCACTTCACCTCGGTGAGGGGCGAGAACGCCGCTGCCCTGCGTGCGCAGATTGCGATCCTTCTGAAGAAGGATGTGATAGAGCCTGTACATCCAGCCGAGATGAATAAGGGGTTCTATTCATTGTGCCAAAGAAAGGCGGTGGGTTATGGCCAATCTTGGACCAGTGAGTGCTGAACTGGGCCTTGCACAGACTCCCGTTCTGAAGCGCATTCTGTCATGCATGCAGCATCAAGATTGGTTCGCGGCGGTAGACCTGAAGGATGCGTACTACCACGTCTCGGTTTTACGTCGGCACAGACCCTTTCTGCGGTTCGCCTTCAGGGGCCAGGTGTATCAGTACAAGGTCCTCCCCTTCGGTCTGTCCCTGTCGCCTCATGTCTTTACGAAAATGGGCATGGGCATTCGCATCCTCAATTATCTCAACGACTGGCTGATTCTAGCTCACTCTCGAGACTGGTTGTGTGCGCACAGGGATCTGGTGCTCAGGTACCTCAGCCGGTTGGAGCTTCAGGTCAACTGGGAAAAGAGCAAGCTCTCCACGGTTCAGAGTATCTCTTTTCTCAGGATGGAGTTAGACTCGGTCTCTATGATAGTGCGGCTCACGAACGAGCATGCACAGTCGGTGCTGAACTGCCTGAAGTCGTTCCAGGAGTTTCAGAGGCTCCTGGGGCATATGGCGTCCTCGTCGTGTCAATCACGCCGATCTGCTGCCGTATGTTCAGCCCTTGGACGGACCTTGCATTTCTGCGGGCAGGGGTCCCCTTAGAGCAAGTGTCCAGGCATGTCGTTGTTATGACAGATGCCTCCAAGTTGGGCTGGGGTGCTGTGTGCATATCAACTGCCTCAAGTTGCTGCCAGTATTGCTGGCCCTGCGGAGGCTCCGGCCATTGATCCAGGGCAAGCACGTGTTGGTCCAGATGCACAACATGGCGACGGTAGCATATATATAATGCCAAGGCAGCTTACTCTCACATCGCATGTCGCAACTCGCCTGCCGTCTCCTCCTCTGGAGTCAGCAGCGACTGATCTCGTTGCGGGCTACTCACATCCCGGGCGACCTCAACCACGCAGGAGACGTGCTGTCGTGGCAGGTCACGCTCAGGGAGAGTGGAGACTCCACCCCCAGGTGGTCCAGCTGATTTGGAGTCGATTCGGCGAAGCACAGGTAGACCTGTTTGCTTCCCGGCAATCCTCCAACTGCCCACTCTGGTACTCCCTGCGTCCCTCAGCTGCTGACCACACCACAAAAATTGTTGAAATGGTGGGGAAATCACATTCTTCACCTTTAAATGTGGACATCAATACTAACTGCTCTATTTCACAACTTTTAACCTGTTTTTCTGCACATCTGCCAATCAGTAGAGAGGAAAACAAGTTGAGAAAAATGCTGCACTAAATCTCATGAGGAATGTGTAGCATGCTGTTTGTTTGGAGGATCTGGTTAAGCTCTGCCCCTAATCCCAGTCCATACTTTTGTTCATTACATAAATCAACCTGAATCACACGAGGTATTTTGGCTGTGTCAGAGAGCAGGTCTGAATTCTGAGTGAGCCGAGAGCCAAACACAATGGCCTAATCTGATCTGAAAACAGGCCTGCAGCCAAACGGACGCAATGGTAACCTGCTTTCACCTCATTATGTCTGATCTTCAGACAGTCAGACAGCAAAACAAATAACATCAAAACCTGCATTTAGAACAGGAAGCCTAATATACAAACTGTCTAATAACTTGCTTTTACAAAAGGAAACCAGGTTCAAGGATTCCAGAGTAAAAGTTTTCAAAGACGACAGACAGTGATTTCAAGTTTTGGATATTGTGTTTACTGCATTTTTAGGTCCTAATTCAACTTTAAACTAGAGCCACAAAAAATAACTGGAAAAATTATGTGTTCCCCAAACAGGCAACTCATTGGTCAAAAACTGATAGCCCCACCCCAAACTCATACAATTGGCTGAGTCAGTGTTGGGTTACTAAAACAAACAGAGCAATGTTTAAAGTGCCACAGAGCCTTAGTGTTTACACTTTTCATCCCTACATCAACATTGGATCAACCAATGGTGTGAGTTTGGGGCAGGACTAGCTGAGAAATGGCAAACAGGGGGAGTGTTTGGAAACTACACACTTAAGCTTTACAGGAATAGTTCAGCCAAAAATTTAAATTCTCTCATCATTTATTCACCCTCATGCCATCCCAGATGTGTATGACTTTCTTTTTTATGCAGAACACAAACATTTTTAGAAGAATATCTCTATATGTCCATAAAATGCAAGTGAATTGTGACCAAAACTTTGAAGCACCAAAAAGCACACAAAGGCAGCATAAAAGTATCTCCAATTGTTAAATCCATGTCTTCAGAAACGATATGATAGGTGTGGGTGAGAAACAGATTAATATTTAAGTCCTTATTTACTATAAATCTCCACTTTCTTCTAGCCCTCCTATGCATGTTCACGAGAGGACCGTATTAATCTTCTTTTGTTTTTTGTTTCCTGTATATCGCCACCTACTGGGCAGGGAGGAGGGGGAAAAAAAGAATGGAGGGATAAAGGAAAGTCAAAGAATAAATACATTTTATTTGCACAACAGCCCAGTAGATGCCGAAATGCACAAAGAATGTGAATTGCCAAAAAACAGAAGAACTCTGTCCTCTCGTGAATTTGCGTGAATGCGCACAGGATGGCTGGTTGAAAGTGGAGATTAATAGTGAAAAGGGACTTTAATATTAATCTGTTTCTCACCCACACCTATCATATCACTTCAGAAGACATGGATTTAACCAATGGAGTCATATGGATTACATTTATGCTGCCTTTTTGGAGCTTCAAAGTTTTGACCACAATTCACTTGTATTGAATGGACATACAGAGCTGAGATATTCTTCAAAAATTTTTAATTGGTGTTCAGCAGAAGAAAGAAAGTCAAACACATCTGGGATTGCATGAGGGTGAGTAAATTATTTTTTGTGAATGATTTTCATATTTGGGTTAACTATCCCTTTAAGTCACAAATAAAATCCTGCAGAATAGCTGATCGTCAGGTTGTGCTCTTGCAGAGAGCTGCTATCCCTGAACAATATCTCCACTGTGCTCGGTTCTCATGCGATAAAACTGATGTGAAGGTGGCCTTATCTGTCCTAAGGCGCTCCACCCTCTTCCCTAAAGCAATCCTAACATTCAGAGTGGGCTGTACCTCCTCTTCTCTGCTATGAGTGTGACTGTGAAACCTGCAAAAGCTAAACATCATTAATATACAATTGTGCACTGGGCTTTGTCCCTAGGACGATTATATAAGTGGATAGGAATGAGCTGTTACGCTATCTCTCTCGCTGCAGTTTTCCGTCCCGCCTTCCTAATTCATCTTTCCCTATCGTCTGGTCTGTTGCGTTCCCCGTTTGCATGTGATGACACACATGAAGAGAATCCCATTCGTTTTTTATGTCAGGCAATAAATTGTTTGGTGTTTACCGTCTCACACTGTTGAAAGGTTTTTAAAGCTGTAATGTGTGATTTCTTGGCCTCTGGTGGCACCAAACAGAATTGCAAAAATAATGACTGTTTTTAAACAGGTTACCAGAACACTCCTCCTGCCTAACATTGGTCGTTTAAACAGATAGTCCTGCCATTAAACAGATAGTCTAACTTAAATGGAACCTCACATGCAGACCCAGACAGAATCTGCACTTTTTTTTCACATTTTCTGCACTATATTGAGTATAAAATCTGAAGAATGGATAACATGTAACATGTAAAATGAGTTAAAACAGTGTCTGCACACTTTTTCAGGAAGAATTTTTCCCATTCATTTCTTCCATAGGGATTCCATAAAAGAGTTATACCAACCAACCAGCTCTAAGGTGTATCACAACATTATAAACTTTGATTTAAAGCAAAAAAGTATTTAAAAATCAGACAAAAGTACAGTATAAGACTGTGTACTTATAAATAAACAACAATCCCATGAAGCATTGGGAGTGACGTAATCAAACTAAAAAACTATGGAATAATATAAAACTATTCATTCAAAGTTGTTGACAAGTATATAAACAATATATGTGAATTGTATGGCAAAATATTCAGATATATGCAGATACATAAAGTAGGTAGTTTGAGAGTGTAGGGTTTGTATCATTTGCAATGCATCATGGAAGAGTGCAACTGGGCTCTTTGCGCACACTGAATGCCGCTATTCCCTGATTGGTGGATCGTTTCCCTTCAGGATCATGGGAAGTGTAGTTCTTTACCAGGAATTCTGCTATTTTTTTTTTTTTTTTTTTTAATGAAGTTGAAATAACATGTACTGATGGCTTCTGCAGAAGCATGTACCGATTAACAACCTCGGAGCTCACGGTAGTTCTGTCTTTAAAGGTTTATAAATTGTCAATACTATAATAATAATAATACCATGGAGAAAATGAATGGGATTTTTCCTTCCGGAACCAAACTGTTACACTCTATAGAGTTTGATATTTGCATGTTGTTATGCAAATAACGTGATGAACTAGTAAGCATAAAAACACACAGAATACAGATATTGGGTAAAATGGGTTCGTATCTTCCTTATACTCTCTCAGATATGACTGCATTTTTTATTATGTGAGAGTACATCATTTTCAATAGATTATAAAGCATAGCCTACTACATGTTTCTTTAGGCGTACAACTTGGATGGATAAAAATTACTTAGTGCATTGCTTATAAACTCTATTGCATTTTATCACACTACAAAATAATCTAATCTCTATCTCACAATTGTTGTCATTTTTTTCTTTATTTTTCTATCTCTCTCTCTTTTACATGCTATCTAGTAGATCTAGTAGTTAATGTAGATAGAGCTTTAATTGTTGGTGACTTCAACATTCACATATACACTACCGGTCAAAAGTTTTGAAACACTTACTCATTCTTTATTATAATGTTTTTTCACATTTTAGAATAATAGTAAAGTCATCAAAACTATGGAATAACATAAATGGAACTATGGGAATTATGTTGTGACAAAACAAAATCCAAAATAAACCAAAACTGTGTTATATTTGAGCATCTTCAAAGTAGTCACCCTTTGCCTAGAATTTGCAGACATGTACTCTTGACATTTTCTCAACCAACTTCTTGAGGTATCACCCTGGGATGCTTTTTAAACAGTATTGAAAGAGTTCCCAT
Source organism: Myxocyprinus asiaticus (assembly GCF_019703515.2). Lineage (NCBI taxonomy): Eukaryota > Metazoa > Chordata > Actinopteri > Cypriniformes > Catostomidae > Myxocyprinus > Myxocyprinus asiaticus. The sequence continues at coordinate 7,666,344 of NC_059358.1, read as the reverse complement.
CTATGTTGAGCACTTATTGGCTGCTTTTCTTTATTATTAGGTCCAAGTCATCAATTTCAAAAACATTTTTTTTAATTAAATTTTAGTATTATAATGAAATAAATTAATATGGTGGCACAATTATATTTTTGTCTACAAAACTAATTTCAAACATTTAAGCATACGCCTTCAGATCAAAAGATTTTTAAGATCATGAGAAACATTTCAGTCAAGTGTTTCAAAACTTTTGACCGGTAGTGTATAATGAAAATGACACATTGGGATTAGCAATTATCGATATTCTCAACTCTCTTTGAGTCAGACAAAATGTGACAGGACCAACTCATCGCCATATTCATACACTAGATTTAATTCTGTAATATGGAGTTGATGTTGATACAATAGAAATTCTACCGCAGAGCGATGACATCTCAGATCATTACCTCGTCTCTTGTTTGCTGTGATAAGCTAATGTCACTCAATCTACACCAAGCTATCGTTCAGGTAGAACTAGTCTTTCAACCACTAAAGATAGCTTCACTAATAATCTTCCAGAATTCTTTCACATACTCAGTAAGCCAAAAAATTCTAGAAGAATGATGTAATAACAGAAAATATAAATACAGTCTTCTCTAGCACTCTTGATAGTGTTGACCCCCTTCGATTAAATAAAATTAAAGAAAAAAGCCCCACACCATGGTACAATGATCACACTCATGCTCTCAAGAGAGCAGCTCGGAAAATGGAGCAAAAGTGGAAAAATACAAAATTAGACGTATTTCATGGTGCATGGAAAAATAGTGTCTGTAGCTACAGACAGGCACTAAAAGCTGCCAGGTCAGCATATTTTAACAAACTCATAGAAAATAACCACAACAATCCTAGGTGTTTATTCAATACTGTGTCTAAATTGGTTAGGAAAAAATCATCGACTGAACCAGATATTCCGTAGCAGCACAATAGTAATGACTTCATGAATTTATTTACTGATGAAATTGAAATAATCAGAAATAAAACTGGAACTATGCAATCAACTGTCACAACACCTCCGAAAACAATGTCTCATAATTGTCCTCAAAAGTGACTTCAATCTTTCGCTGTCATATGTCATGAAGAGCTCACAAAAATAAAAAAAAATAAAAAGTCACAACTTGTATGTTAGATCCAATACCAACTAAGCTCTTATAAGAGGTATTCCCAGTAATCTCAGAACCTCTTTTTAGGACTTTAAAATGGCAGCTATCAAACCACTTATTAAGAAGACACAGCTTGATCCTAGAGAATTGGCTAATTACAGACCGATTTCAAATCTACCATTTATATCGAAAATACTATAAAAGGTAGTGTCCTCCCAACTATGTTCATTTCTACAGAGAAATGGTATATATGAACAATTTCAGTCAGGATTTAGGCCCTATCCCAGTACAGAGACTGCACTTATCAGAGTTACAAATGACTTGCTCTTATCATCTGATCGCGGCTGCATTTCTCTTCTAGTGCTTTTAGATCTTAGTGCTGCCTTCAACATAATAGATCACGACATTCTCTTGAATAGGCTGGAGAATTATGTTGGCATTAGTGGACTTGAATTAGCATGGTTTAGGTCCTATTTATCAGACCGCTACCACAGGAGGAATTGTCAAATCAAACAAAAGTTAAGTATGGAGTGCCAAAGGGATCAGTTTTAGGGCCTCTGCTTTTCTCCTTATACATGCTTCCCCTGGCAGATATTATCAGGAATCATGGAATAAGTTTCCACTGTTATGCCGTTGATACACAACTTTATACTTCTTCTAAACCCAACGAAAATTAACAATTCTCCAAATTAGCAGAGTGTATCAATGAAATCAAAGATTGGATGGCCAGAAATGTCCTTCTACTCAATTCCAACAAAACAGAGGTACTAATTATTGGGCCAAAAACCTCTAAAAATAAGCAGCTAAAATATAATTTGACTCTCGATGGATGTACTGTTACGTCGTCTTCTACAGCAAAGAACTTGGGTGTTATATTTGATACCAATCTGTCCATTGAAAATCAAATTTCCAATGTTTGTAGAACAGCAATCTTCCACCTCAGAAATATTGCTAAGTTACGACACATGCTCTCTATTGCTGATGCTAAAAAATGAATTCATGCGTTCATGACCTCAAGATTAGATTACTGTAATGCATTACTGGGAGGATATCCAGCATGTTCAATAAATAAACTTAAATTGGTTCAAAATGCAGCTGCCAGAGTGCTGACTAGAACTATCGTCGTTACATTGGCTACCTGTTAAATTTCGTATTAATTTTAAAATTCTGTTAACTACATACAAAGCTTTAAATTGATCTAGCTCCACAGTACTTAAGTGACCTTCTGACACTCTATATTCTGTCACGTTCATTATGATCACAAAATTCTGGCTTGTTAACAATTCCAAGAATATCAAATTCCACAAAAGGAGGTAGATCTTTTTTCATTCTTGGCTCCTAAACTATGGAATAGTCTCCCTAACACTGTTCGAGAAAGACTCATCTATTTAGCCAGGCATACACCTAATTTATTCATCAACTCACAGTTAGGCTGCTTTAGTTAGGTCTGCCGGAACCAGAAACAACTATCATGATCTATAACTCTGCATAAAATTGAATGACATCTATGCTAATATTATTCTATTTGTTTCCATGTCTCAACCTCGGGATTCATATCCCAAGGTTACCAGAGCCGGCCAGGTCCAGCACCGTTCCTGCTTGGTGTCGGACTCCACTACTATGTGTCTCTGAGTGATAACGACTAAATGCAGCCAATGCTAGCCAGACATCACTTCAGTCTTTTACGATGGACTTCCGAAAATTAACTGATGCCAACTCCAACTGTAAGATATTGAATACTTCATATGCCACTGCCTGAACCATGGACTTAGGATGGACCCCAACGAACCTCACCGAAATAACCTGCCAAATGAACTGCAATGCACCTCATTGATCTCTGCCTGCATCACCTTTGTCTATTGATGGACTACACTCTTGAAATGGAATACATAGACTATCATTTAATTGCCAACAAAAGCCTTCATCAGCCAACTAACAAAGGACAATGCATCAATGCGAACTTCTGCAGTTAATCCAGGATGGACTTCAAAGAGATTAGTCATTAATCTTACAGTTCATAAAAATATATTTTTATTAAACACTGGACCTTAACACTTACTTAGTTTACTAATTTAAAACCATGACCTGCACTGCACATAAATAACTAATATTGACATTATATTCATGCTGTTTAGCCAGAAGGGAACTGGCTCCCACAGTGAGCCTGGTTTCTCCCAAGGTTATTTTTCTCCGTTAACCAACATCTTGTGGAGTTTTGTGTTCTATGCCACAGTTGCCTACAGCTTGCTCACAGGGGTTCTAAATACAACTATTATTTAATTATTTAATTTTTATACACAATTTACAATCATATTTAATCAAACTACACAATAATCACTCAAAGACTTTATAAATATTACAGATACATTTTTATGTTAATGTTATGTTAATGCATGATTTTCTGTAAAGCTGCTTTGAAATGATGTGTGTTGTGAAAAGCGCTATACAAATAAAAATGACATGACTTAGCTTGGCTATCCCTCTGTTATGTAACAGAGTTCATTATATCTGATATGAGGGAACCAGGACACAGTAATATCTGTGAGTGCAGGACAACTAAGAGAGAACGCAACACACGCATACACACATACAAAAATACAGAGGTTGCAGGCAACACGCAAAAACACGAGTCCTGCTGAAAGCCGCACACACACACACTCACACACATACACTGTAAGGAGGTGAAATATCAGCTTATATTGACAGTGTCAATCAGGGGTTAGCAGCTTGACAGGCATATGAAATTTGTCCATGAACAGAAGCGAAAGACAAACAATGCAGTGACTTATTGAGTATTTTCTCAAGAAGAAATATGCAATTGCATTTCACAGTATGTTTAAAGGTGAAGTGTATAACTTATGCGGCACTAACAGCACCAAATGGAAAGATAAAAATAACTACTTTTTAAACAGATTTCCCAAACAATTCCCCCATCTGCCATTGGTTGTAAAACTGATAATGCCATCTCAAACTAACAGCATTGGTGGAACTGGGATGATCAAACAAACAATTTGATAGCGATGATTTGATAGCACCACAGAGACACAGTATTTGCACTTTTCGGGGTGAACAACCTACGAATGAGATTGTTGTCTCTGCATATTAGGCTGGAATCAGAGAAAGTACTGAAAAATTCCACACTTCACCTTTAACAGTTCAAACAAAAATATCTAAGATAAATTTTTACTGATGGATAAAATGTAATTTATTTAAGCACTCAGAAGATTGACATTTAGCTGTATTTAGCTGCAGTGTGCACATGGAAAGAATTATAAAACTAGTAACAGACATATAATAGCAAGATCTTTTAAACTATTAGAACCAATGCTACACTGCGTGAATGTGTGTGTGCCTGAATATAATTTATATACAGTGTTTTTACCTTTCTCACTAACAGACTCACTCTCGATCTCCACGTCCTCACAGCTGGTGTACTCAGGTGTGGTGGCCAGTTCCTCCTCAGAGCTGCTCAGGGATACCTGCCTCATTTTGCCACCCCTCTTGGTCTTGTGAGGTTTGGGCGGCGGTGGTCTGACCGACTCCGATTGGTCAGAACTGAGCGAGTCGTTCCGTAACATGCTCTCCATCTTTTCTCTTTTACTTTTCCGCATAGCTGAGATGGGATCTAGGTGCTGTTGCCTGTAGAGGGAGTCTACGCCTGGAGGACTGTGGTTGGACCTCTGTTGGGTGCGTTCAGGGCCCGGCAAATAGTGGGGGCCACGCAGGGGCCCCAGCGGCTCCTCCATCTCCGTGTAAGCCAGGGAGACATCGCTGTGGCGGCGTTCGTGCCTGAAGCGCGAGACTTCCGCATGCATGCGCATCTGCTCCTCATATGGTTGGGGCTTGACCGGGTAGCGGGCAAGGTTCGGATCGCTGCGGTAACGGTTCTGATACTCCTCCTGTCGTTGCCGCTGAAGCTCGTGCTCACTGAGGGGCAGGCCATCAGGCAGGAAGCCTGGTTCGGGCGGGTACTCTTCCTGAGAGTGCCAGCCGCCCCGTCGAGCACGGTACGCACCCCGCGCTACCTCTGCGTCCTCGTAGGAGCGGCCGTAGCCTCCTCGCCATTGCCGCTCTCCGGCCCCATAGTCAGACGGCGATCGTGGCATGCCGCCCTCTCCTGGCGCATACTGTGAGCGCTCCGCCTTCTCCTCCCTTTGGTCGTATTTTTGGTTTGGATACCTGGTTGCTGAAGGGCTTCTTTTCCTGTCAGGCACAAAAACAGGCAAATTTATGAATACAAAGTTGAAAGCGAATGTACAGTAATGCTAGCTGCACAGTCACCAACTTGAAACATCTTCAAGGGATGTCATGTCATGCTCCAAACCCGAATGACTTTCTTTGTTCCGTGAGACCGTGAAACACAAAAGGAGATGTTATGCAGAATGTAAGCCACAGTCACCATTCACACACATTTTGCCTAACATCTCATTTTGTGCTCCAACGAAGACAGAAATTTCTATCCACAGTTTCCCTGCCTAACCACAGGGTGCTGCCTTGATGATTCTAATTGCCATTGGACTGATTTTTGGTTCCGGTCTTCACAAGAAGCAATCTAAAAACTACCAATATGAGCATTCCAGGTGGAGAACAACAACCATTTTAAGTGTTAGTTGGAGTAAAAGTGAAATCAGGCTCAACTTGTGCAGATATTGGCTGTCATAGCAACTCAAAGTAGACATAGTTTATGATATCAACATAACTAAGCTCGGTTCAAAGCATCACGTCATCGGCCCACTCCTTAAAATTTGACGGGTGAGGGACTGTCAAAAAAACGGTCAATGTAACTCTCTAAAGTATTGACATTATGAGGCCAAATGAATTTTTTTTACACGATTTTGTACAAATTTAATTCGCTAAACATCACACTATCTTGCCAACAACATACACCGATACGAGTGAAAACACTTGAGACTGGATAACGAAAACATGCTTCCGGTATGAATCAAGGAACACTTCCGCGTTCTGGAAAAATGTGAATAGGTTTTCAAACTACATGAGAGTGAACAAATGGTGCCAGAATTTTCATATTGGGTGAACTATTACTACACTACTGTAGCCAATGCCATCTGTTTTTAAATGTTTATGCAGTGTGCTATCTTTAGTGTCCTTTTAAGGAGCTGAAGAGATCTGTGAGCTGTTTTTAAGTGTGTACTTGTATTGACTGATTAATGAGCATCTCTCCTGCTTCCCTTGGGCTTGGCTTGGGGGTTTTACTATGGCCAGTGTGTTCATGTTGCATTATTCATAACAGCAGCCAGATGCTGAGTCCTGCGCCATTCACAAATCCAGAGCATTGCAGCTGTCTGTGGTGTGTGTGTGTGTGTGTGTGTGTGTGTGTGTGTGTGTGTTGCTTCCATCAGACATGCAAGAATGTACTGATCAGTGTTTGTGTGTGTGTGTGTGTGTGTGTGTGTGTGTGTGTGTGTGAACACCACTGAGATGGCATTCAGGGTGGGTGTGTATTTTGTCAAGTTAGTAAGTGTTTTTTGGCATCTGGGCAATCAGTGATGAAATAGGAATGACAAAATTAATGTATCCCAAATCATAATATTTTGAAAATAGAACCCGGATGGTCTACTATTTCTGGTGGATTTAATAAGTATGCATTCATGCATCCTTTATGGGCTATTATTGCCCACAACCCCTTGTGCAACAGAAGAGGAAGAATTTGTGTCTGTATTCATTCGACTTTTAAGAAAAATGCAGAGGAATGCCAAAGCTGCTACAGTAGTTTTTAAATGTATGAATTTAAAAGGTAAAAATATATTTTCAAGTCAACATGAAATCAAAATTTGCCCTGTTTACTTAATATGTGTTCCTGGTTTTATTGTGCATGATTCAGTGATTCGCATTATTTTAAAGGGAAATAAATCTTTCCTTTTCGGCTAACATCACAAACACCACAAATACCTGGCTCTATTCTGGTATGTAAAACCCACTTTTCAAAATCCAATCAATTCCAATGGATTAAAACAGGAAAGTCCCACCCAACATTTTTTCTCATTGAATATCCTTTCACTCTGAGGTACGTCAGATTTAAAAAGTGTCATGATAACTATGGGTTAAAATGTAACACATTTAGCTTGATGTATGCGACAATGTGGTCAATGGTCAAAAGCACATACTTGCCCCTCACCAGCCAAATACATACATTTGGTGCATAGTAGAAGTGCAGCAAACTTTCTCTTTCCTCATTCTTTGTTTCCCCCTTTATCCAGTAACTGCTTTCCAGTTACTTATTCTATTCATCACGTCCACGAACACACACACCTACACACACCTGGCAAGCCAATGCATTACATCACACACCAGTTTATAGTTCTTTGAATGCTCATGTAATCACTAACACCACCTGGCCCATCTAAATCACTGAGAGTAGAGCAGGGCAGTACATTTGCATCCTATGTACAGGTGAACATATTTACAGTAAACTATTGCAAAGGCCACAGACAGTATTTTGCAGCATTATTACTAAATGCACAATAACTTGTGTAATTTTTGTCTGGTAATCAGCATACTTTCTTCACGGGTGTGGAGGCTGTGTGGAAACAGGGAGGGAGGATGAGAAGGAAAGTGTCACTTAACTGACCTACTTACAGTGCGATTTTTAGCCATGTTGGCCGTAGTTTAGAGTGTAACACTAAAATAACGGAGTGTCTATTTACACTAAATGCAAATAGCCCATCTTGTTGGCAAAGGCTATTTACACTAACTCTGCCCACTATTGCTCAGACGAAGCTCAAGACAGCCATGACAAATTTCTTAGGGGTCAGCTGCCTGTCAAATGAAGGCAGGCATATTTGAATTTTTTGTGATGGCCAGAGATGTTGAACTGGTTAATGGGTTAAATTTTTAGTGGGTTAAAAGAGTGGAGAACTAAGTGAGTATTTGCACTCCAATAGTCTGGTGGAAACAGAGGAGTTTGTGACAAACTATGCTCTTGTGTGTTGTTGTAGTAGCCCAGGGTGTAATGATGGTGCATACATGCATTTTCACGCTAGAGATCCGGGTTTGAATCCCACCTCTAGTCATACTTTTATATATTATATTCATCACAGTGATTTGGTCACAGTGAAGGTTGGGGAGTTGAGAGAAGGATTTGATCTGTTTAATTTTGTGGTTTCTATGATTTTACTTGAAAAATACCATGGTGATCCTTTGGTTACTGTAGTAAAACCATGATACATTTTGGTAAAGGAAGATTAAAGTTTGGTTTAGGGGTAGGGGTTGTGGTAGGGTATCTGTGGGACTCCAAATAAACACAATAAAAATGCAGCAGTGATGCCCCTATAGAGTGCAAACAGCATCTAACGCAAAATGTAATTGTATGAACCTCATTGCCATAACCTGATTAAGCCATGATTCTGGTTTCTTGATATCTGAATAAAAAGCTAACATATGTATATATTAATCAGAATTAATATTACATTGTGATAGGTGTGATTTTATAAAGCTGCTTTATTCAGAGTCATTTTCAAAAACACACAGACAAAAAGCTTACTTCCTCAAATGACAGTCACATGTTAACCTGGTTTGCCGCTACTGAACAAATACATAAATCCTTTTTGAACATCCTAATGTCAAATGACATTATTAAAAGCTGTATAAACCACCAGATTTTCTCTATGTGAGGTAGTGGTGGGCAATAAATGTAATATATTTATCTAATGCAGTTACATTTTGGATGGTTTAATTCAGTTATGTGAATCGGTTCAAACTGTACACTTAAATTAATCAATTAATAACTTTGATTCAATGATTTGTTTCCATCATAACTCAGAAATGTCCACAGCATTGAATTATTCATATGTTAAAAATAAATGCATTAAGCATTTTGAACGTAAACGCTACAATGGCTATTTTGTTGAAATTATCTGTAACCTTTTTTTAAATCACACACACACACACACACACACACATATGTATAGATAGATAGATAGATAGATAGATAGATAGACATATACACATATGTATATTTAAGCATTAAAAATGTAATTGTTTTAGCTATATCACTCAGTTCTAAAGGTAAGTCAGAGTAAAGATCTCAAACATGAGCGCCTGCAATGACTCAACTGTTCAGATGAGCAAGAGAATGTGAGTAAAAAGCAATCAAGGTGAAATTATGGTCCTTTGGGCCCCCAGCTGCCTCTAAACTGAGGTAAACAAGGTGGAATAAGAAGGAGTAGCTGCTACACGCACCCTCATGCAGTAGTTACAACCTTCCAGAGATGAGGCCACACAGACTGATATCACGAATGTCTGCGTCGAATGAAGAGAATCCACTGAGGGTATAGGGAACAAAATATGTTCCAAAATAGTCTCAAATCCAAGTGTCCAAATGTAGTCCAATGAATTCTGGTGTCTAAAGTTTGTTTACACACAAATCAAATCACTGTTCACTGGCATGGTCGTGTAAATCCCACATAACGTTCAGCAAAAATCTTGAAAAGGTCACTAATGACTAAAATACATTTCTATATTTGTTTTGTAGTGGAAGAATTTCAAGAGTCCCTGTCTCTCTGAGTGCCCCACTGTTATATCAGTGAAATCACAGTGCCAACGGACTTAATAGCAGCCGAAAAGCATGCTGGGATCCCGGAGCCAAGAGCCCAGGGCAGGGCTGAAACAGGTGGTAATGGATGACCTGTGAGCAAAGGTGGAGATTTTTCTCTGGGACAGGGGCAGCATTACATGCCTCAGCCTGATGCTGATTGGTGGACATTTCAGCAGGGCATGGGTTGACAGATTTTGCGTAATCTGTGTAGCAGTGTGCCCTCAAATAAAGCACTCTCAGACCGAACAAATCACAAATATGTGTTTTTCTCTCTCATGCTGATTTTGTTATTTTATTTATTTATTTATTTTTATCTTTGTCAGTCTAATTCTGTCTGCTTTGCACCAGGATAGATGGGTGGGTTTTATGCAAAGGCTTTAGTCAGAAAGAGCACAAAACTAACCTGAAAAATCTCAAGGGAAACTAAACCAAAAGTAACATGGTACAGTTATGGTATCAGATGGTTTTATGACACTTTGATATACAGTTTACCATTGTACTTCATATACCATGATAATTGTAACCATGGTAATACCATGTCCAAAAAGCACTGTATTAACATGGCAAATGTCCCAAAAACCATGATGTTACCCTGGTACCATGTCCAAACAAATGGTAAAACCATGTCCATAAAAGACGGTAATACATTGTATTAATACAATACAATGCAATGCAATACAATACAACACAAAAACATTGTATTAACATGGCTTATGTTCCAAAAGCCATTGTGTTAATATGGTACCATGTCCAAAAATCATGATATTACCATGCCCATAAAAGATGGTAATACCATGTCCAGGAAACATGGCAATAAAATGTCCAAACAGCATTGTATTAACATGGCATATGTTCCAAAAACCATGATGTCACCATGGTACCATGTCCAAAAAACATGATAATACCATATACATAAAATATGGTAATACCATGTCCAAAAACATTTTATTAACATGACATATGCCCCAAAAACCATGATGTTACCATGGTATCATGTCCAAAAACATGATATTACCATGTCCATAAAAGATGGTAATACAATGTCCAAAAAAACATTGTAGTAACATGGCATATGCCCCACAAGTTACCATGGTACCATGTCCAAAAATCATGGTATTGCCATGTCTAAAAAAACATTGTATTAACATGGCACATGTCCCAAAAACCACGATGTTACCATGGTACCATGTCCAAAAAAAAAAAACATGATATTGCAATGTTCAAAAAAAGATGGTAATACCATGTCAAAAACACATGGTAATAACACGTCCAAAAAACATTGGATTAACATGGCACATGTCCCAAAAGCAATGATGTTACCATGGTACCATGTCCAAAAAACATGGTAATAACATGCACGTCCCCAGAAAAATACAGCATTTTTTGAGTAGCACCTTTTAGCAATGTAGCACAAAGTGTAACACATTCAATAAAACACAACACATTCACATAATAGTAAATGCAAGTCGATAAAAATGAGCTTCTAGGCGAGACTTAAAAACAGACACAGATTCAGCAGATCTAATATAGCACCAGGGCATGCAGTTCCATAATCGTGGGGCCTTTACAACAAATGGTCAACCACCTTTAGTTTAACATCTGGATCTTGGAACAGCCTAACATTAACAACAGGGAGATCTAAGATGTTTAACTGTTTCATAAGGTCTTAATAGTTCTGCTAAATAATCAGGCGCCAAGCCATGCAATGCTGTATAAACAATTAATACAATCTTAAAATCAACCCTAAAATAATTTGGTAACCAATGCAAAGAAGCTTAAACTGACTGAAAGACCTAGTTCCCACAGAGTATTGTCCTGATTGTAGCCATGCTAAATTACGCTGATTTACAGTTTAAAACAGGACATTCCAATAATCCAGGTGAGATTAAATAAACACATGCATAAACTTCTCTTTATCCCTAAAACTCAAGGAATGTCTAACCTTGGAAATATTCCTAAACTGATAAAAAAAAACAAGACTGGACTAACTGCCTGACATAATATAATAAAAAAAATTTAAAAAATATTTGTTTTTATGGAAATAGCTCCCCCCAAATTTCGCACCACCTGATGAATATTTGTGACCATCTGTCTAAGTGCTAGCTCAATCTGACTTTTTTTAACCATGACCATCCAATTTTTGGAAGGCATGTAAATTGGTTGGGGGAATGACACGTCCAAACAAACATGGTGGTACCATGTCTAAAAAAACAAGGTACTAAATGATTACCAAACTCATTTACCATGGTATTTACATGGTATTTCAAAGTACTTTCAAGAATACCATGGTATTACCATGTGAGTGTCCAAAACATGGTATTACCATGGTACATGACCATATATTGTATGGTATTACCATGTACATGGCATTATATCCAAAAACAAAATAGTAATACAATTGTACTTTTTGTTAGTGAATATACAAATACACACACCCACTCATGCACACAGACATATATACTGTAGTACTGTACATAAATAAAAAGTAACACCAACTTACAAAAATACCTTTATAAAAATACAACACACTTACATACACACCTAGCAGAACAGTTGGTAGCACATTGGCACTCGTGGTCTGCACACTGTGAAACGTTTCAGAACAGACCGCCACACGAAGAAGCACTGCATCCTGCCTGTGCACCACAGTAGTGCGAACGTCATTAACGCCCCCCTCTAAACACACTGCAGACAGCCATGTGTTCCTATCACATTTACCCATCATACTTTGAAACAGCACCATCCAGGCCAACCAGGCCTGCTCTCATTAAGCTCTAGCCAGGAGAATCAGTGAAGACCAGGGAAATGGTTCTTTCCTTCCACAGCTTGCAAAAAAAGACTTTCACACTCATACAGACACACACAGAAGAAAAATACCCAGAGCTCTTACTGAAAGGTTATGCGTGTATATTAGAGCTGTGTGTTTAAAGGAACGTTCCAATTTCAATACAAGTTAAACTCAATCAGCAGCATTTGTGGCATAATGTTGATTACCACAGAAATGTATTTCGACTTGTTCCACCTTTTCTTAAAAAAAAAGCAAAAATCGAGGTTACAGTGAGGCACTTACAATGGTAGTGAATGGGGCCAATTTTTGGAGGGTTTAAACACAGAAATGTGAAGCTTATAATTTTATAAATGCACTAGCATTTATTCTTCTGTTAAAACTCATGTATTATTTGAGCTATAATGTTGTTTAAATTGTAATTTTTACAGTCGTTTAAGGGTTTGCAGACATTACATTTTTCAACAAAGTTGTCAATCTTATGTGAAATATTATTTGTTCTACTTGCTGGACTCGATTGTGCGCTCAGGGAATCTGCATCTCACAGGTGCAGCGCATTTATTTGACAGACAGAACAGCATCTGATTTACAAAATGCTTCCAAACACAAAGATAAGGTGTAGTTTACCCTGGCTTTGTACAAAGCTGATGGTTTATATTCATCTAAGCGACAGAATTTATGCAACAGTATATAGTACTTTAAAATGTTTAAGTCCTGCATGCATTTAAAGTCTAATGATAAAGAGAAAGGTGCCTTAATACCCTAAATATGTGCAACGTAACCTTTTTTAATATTTGGTTAACCGCGAGAGTTCATGAACGGTTATTGTTATTTGTCGGGATTCAGGACTCTGGAATAAAGAAATGTTATTGCCATGGATGCGTCAAATACAGTCTCAGATAGCAGGGAATAAAGTGCACAGTGAGCTATGAGCCGAAATAGCAAAAAACACAGTAAAGTCAAACTAAAATAATCTCTGTCACTGCCTGCAACATAGTAGGCCTATTCTTAATAAATAGAAAATGCGTAATTCTACCCGGGTAGGTTCACTTTCCATGAGGCAGAAAACTTTATAGGACTTCTTCAGGATTCTTTGGTTTTTAAATGATTCAGCATTTAACTTGTGTAATTATTGTCTGCACACCAGAGCAAAAGGGGAAAAAACATTGGTTCACCGTTTACCGTCTGGAATCATGTGTAACAGTCACATTAAGACCTCTTTGCAATCTGAACTTCATCAAAATGTTGATTTGTGACACCAGCACTGAAAAAAGCTTGATGCAGCACAACAAATGGTGAAACAGAACACAGGTGTCTCGAGATGCGTTTATAAATATTAAAGTTCTTTGAAACTTAACAGTGAGTTATGGCACAACGATCAAAGACGTCCGTCCAGTGCGTACTTACGCGGCCTCGACACATGTGTGAACAGCCTGTAACTCGCCCTATAGCCTACTTGAAAAATTGACCCAAAACTGGCCCAAAACCTGTAGGTTTGTCAGGTACAGTCTGACTCAGATCGGGTTGAAGAACTCATGTACAGAATAACCGAATAGTGATTTTGATATTTGAATACCGTGCACATCCCTATTAATAACGCATGATTTTGGATCGGTTCATAATTAAAAAGTACATAAAACTGGCCGTGTAAGACATTGCTCCAAACTTTTCTTCCGTCAATTTGAATAATCCAACCAAATCTGGCAAGTTTCTTGTACCGCATAAAAGTGAAGGTAGTCACGTGTACGTCAAGGGGGACCTCCATGGTGGCCAATGGGCCTCACAGTCAATTTTTGTTTGTTTTTTTTAAAGAAAAGGAGGAACAAGTTGAAATAATTTTTTGTGGTAATCAACATTATGGGAACAAGTAAACCGCTCTTGCTGAACTCTTGGGCACTGCAGCCACTTGGGCATGCAGCACAATTAAATGCAAAGGTAACAAAAGATTCTCCTCCTGGCCCTTGACCAGGGGATGGAGTGGTCTGCTTACCAGCTCCAGAGCAGCGGGTTTCGTCGTCCCTGGGTTGCCCGTCTCAGGGGCGCTTTTGCGGGTTCTTGGTGGACGTGAGACATGTGGCATCTGCTTCCTGCGGTGGGCTCCACGCCGGGGCCGGCCCGCAGGGGCGGGCTGCGGCGGAGCTAGTGCAGTCACCGCAGGGGGACGCCCTTGGTAGACGGGGTGCGGGATCTTGAGCCGCGCCGGGGCAGGATGTGCCGGATAACCTCTGTCTGCTGCTTCACCGCTGAGAACTGCTGGGCAAAGTCCTCGGTGTCGCCAAACTGGCCAACTTGGGAAATGGGGGCAGCAAGGAACAGTGCCTTGTTGGCCTCTCCCATCTCCACCAGGTTGAGCCAAAGGTGGCGCTCCTGGACCACCAAGGTGGACATCGCCCGCCCGAGAGACCGCGGCGTGACCTTCGTCACCCGGAGAGCGAGGTTGGTCGCCGAACGCAGCTCCTGCAACAATCCAGGGGTGGAACTACCCTCGTGCAATTCCTTTAGCGCCTTGGCGGTCTTGCAGGAGAGCCATGGCATGCAGGGCGGAGGCGGCTTGTCCAGCGGCACCGTAGACCTTGGCCGTCAGAGACGACGTAAACCTACAGGCCTTGGACGGGAGCTTTGGGCGCCCACGCCAGGTGGCGGAGCTCTGCGGGCATAGGTGCACCGCGAGCGCCTTTATCCACTGGGGGGATTGCCGAATAGTCCTTGGCCACCCCACCATCGAGGGTAGTGAGGGTGGGGAAGCTGAAAGATCAGGACCAGGCAGTTTCTTTTAGAGAAATATACTCTTTTAGAGAAATATACTCTTTTAGAGAAATGCACTCTTTTTATTTCTGCCAAAGCGCCCAGGGGCATTCTCTGCAGTGCACCAGTGCAGAGGAGGGAGAAGCCGCTGAAATGTGCTGTCAGATCCAGCAGAGGTGAATGAACAGTCGTGGGAATTCAGCTCAGTGAGCATGACCGTTCGGCTCCGAAGAGAAAATCTGAATGAGTGGTTACATACCAGCTCCTTTTATACCCGTATGTCCGGGGGAGTGGCATGCAAATACCACTCGCCAATTTTCATTGGCCTTTTATCAAAGACCAGAGGTGTCTCGGGCTCCCAAGAGTGACCCCTAGTGTCACTACATCGACACAACGTCGAGTGAGTGACAGACAGGGAAAGTGCAGTGTAGCTGTCTGAATGTGACATCATCTGATTTACCTCCGTGCTCGTGGGGAAATAAACATTAACAGTGACAGCAAAACACATCACTTACATTTGCACGTGTCGCGGGAAGAAATGGATTCGCTTCTTTTAGCTCATTGTTGAAAACATTTTTATTTGCCCATTTCTAACTCGTGCTGACTGACAGGATGACAAAGAGCGCGAGCGCCAAGCGCATGATGTCATGGTAACCGGTTACATTTCAGCTGATTTACTGAAAGACTAGAATGAAAGTATCGTCAAATCAACGTGCGACACAACGAAATTGCTTCTCTCTGCAAACGATACCAGAGATAACAGCTAGAAGGACAATGAGGAGATTTAATTTAAGAAGAAAAAAATCTGTGAGCCTACCAGCTGAAACTGGGACATAATTACATTTTTTAGAGAATTGTCAGGACACTGGGACACACCTCTTCAAACCGGGACTGTCCCGGGTAACCGGGATGTCTGGTCACCCTATATCTGCTGCAAGTTTAGGAGTGCACTAGCATATCTCGGCTAACAGCTAATGGACAAAAGTCACAAATCTTAAAAAAATTTGATTATAGGGTGTCTTTGAGGTCAACATAACATAACAACTTATTTTACTTCCATAATCTAATGTATTTCCCGAGGGAAACTGGACATTCAAAAATAAAAACAGTAGGGAAATTAAAGGGAAAGTCATTTCAGAGGCAGAGCAAGCTTGATAAAAGATTTTGTGTTTCCTTAATTACAAGCACTTTCATGTCCAAGCATTGATTTTTATTAAAACAGATTTTTCTTTTTCTTTAATATGAAGGTCTCCTTGAATTGAAAACGTTTTATCAGGCCTTCATCATTTATTTCTGGTACATTTCAAATGCCGTTTATGTATATATTTTAGTGTTTAAGCCTTTTCTTACAATATTAAACTTTTAGAATCCATTAAAAAATTTTTAATTATTACGTTTAAAAACTATGATAATCTTAAAAAAACTATTTCAATGTTATTTATGTGAAAATTATTTCTTATGATTTGTCAGATTATTTAAAAATGTAAGACTGTCCCACTATCACTTCCACTACACCAAACATTTTTGCCTTTAATAATTTTTTATCAAAAGATGTACTTGTTTGCAAAGTCAACAAAAGTGCAGTGAAGAGCATACTTGAGATGAAATATGAGACAAGTGATGCTTGAAGAAAACAAAGAAAAATAAAGGTAAATATCACTTGTGAACATAATATTTTTATTGGACGTAATTTCCAATTAAGAATTGTAATTTTTAATTTTGCCAAATTACACAAAAAGTGTGAGAATATTGTGTTTATTTACGATACATAAAATGTTAGCTTTGAAATTAGCCTCAGCAAAATAAAGGAGTCTGCCATTTTCTTTTTTTTTTTTTTAGTAATATTTACATTTTTCTGTAAAAAAAAAAAAAAAGACTAAAATAACATAAATCTCGTATTGCATGAACATTGACTCTTGAACATTATCAGTAGACAAATGTAAAAACATTGGAGTGTGAAAATTGTTTTAGCAAGATTTTACTTTCTAGAAATTGCTAAGTGTGCGAAGTTGAAGAAACACCTTGTTACTAAGACAAACATTCCATTATTGATACATATAAATATTAAACTATGAACAAACAGCACAGCACAACAAACACCCTAAAGCACGGTAATCCTTCAGACTAACAGTGTGTAATTATGCTTATTGGGATCAGCTGGAGCAGCGCAGACAGATCAGCCCAAATGCATTTCACAGGAAACTGCAGCCGCACAAGTTGAGCAATCAACACCAGAGGCTTGCGATTAACGTCCCACGCTTCTTGTTAGGTGCAGGAAGACATAAACAGGTTTGGAAGTAAAGTGTGACCAACACAAGCCACATCTAGCATGTCTTTCCCCGTAAAGACCCATCAAAGAGTCCTGATCCACCAGACAGAGAGCAGGAAGTCTTCCTGTGAAGTTCGGAAATCGTAATTGTGTGTGATGTGCATCCACATTTTAGAATAATTATAAAAAGTCTACAAAATAACCTATCTATTAAATAACACAAATGGAAGTATGGGACAGATGTGGTCAAACTATTGACAGGTGAATCCTAGTGGATCTCAGCTGGTGGGTTGCGGCCCAAATAATTTACAATATACAATTTTAGTATTGTGTTGGGTTGCCACTTGATGTCCAATTGAAAATGTAATTATGACAAAGGTACTTGTTTTCAAAAAAACTTACTGTCTCAGCTTGTATCTCTGCCTGCCTCTCGGACATTTCACCCTGGATGAAGGAACGACACCTTTAGCTCAACCTTGCCAAGACAGAACTCCTTGTGATCCCAGCCAACCCATCTGTTGACCACAACCTCACTATTTATCTTGGTTCAACTACACTAACACCAACCAGAACAGCCCGGAACCTGGGAGTGGTGGTAGATGACCAGCTTAATTTCACTGCCCTCATCTCATCAACCGCCCGGTCTTGCAGATTCGTGCTTTACAACATCAGGAAAATCTGACCTTTCCTGTCTGAATATGCTACACAGCTCCTGGTCCAAGCTCTGGTCATTTCAAGACCGGACTACTGCAATGCTCTGTTGGCTGGCCTTCCAGCTAACACAATTAAGCCACTGCAGATGGTCAAGAATGCAGCAGCACATTTTTTTCCCATTCTGATGGTTGATGTGAACATTAACTGAAGCTCCTGACCCGTATCTACTTTATTTTATGCACTGCACTGCTGCCACATGATTGGCTGATTAGATAATCGCATGGATGATTGTTGGTGCCAGATGGGCTGGTTTGAGTATTTCTGTAACTGATGATCTCCTGGGATTTTCACGCACAACAGTCTCTAGAGTTTACTAAGAATGGAGCCAAAAACAAAAAACATCCAGTGAGCGGCAGTTCTGTGGACGGAAATGCCTTGTTGATAAGAGAGGTCAACAGAGAATGTCCAGACTGACAAAGTCTACGGTTCCTCAGATAACCGCTCTGTACAATTATGGTGAGGAGAATAGCATTTCAGAATGCTATTCTGAGATACGGGTTGGTGCTGTTTTTGGCAGCACGAGGGGAACCTACATGATACTAAGCAGGTGGTTTTAATGTTGCAGCTGATCGGTGTATAAATATTATTTATTTAAATACTTTTAATTCATCTTGAGGCCCCCTTGGAAGTTTGCTGAGGCCACCAGGTTGAGAACCACTGATATACAGTACCATGGTATTTACATGGTACTTAAAATGTACTTTAAATACCATGGTAGAGCTATGGTGCATGCCCAAAAACACATGCTAATTTCCAGTATTTTTGTTTGTGGATATAGACTGCAAGCACTTTTTAAATTAGGAGAAACCAGAGAAAGAGAGTATCATAAATTCAATCCAGTGTTCATTTTCATAAACTAACACTCGCAAAAGCAGCTTCTGATGTTTGTTGAGTTACTCGTAACTGAAACCACCTGAGATTTAGGACAGCACTTCCCCTCCAGTTAAGAAAAATAACACACATATACACAAACAGACACACACACACACAGACACACACAGATCATCTCTCCGTGTCTGCTAACTATGTATTTTTCATTGCAGTGCGTGAGATACGTTTTAGATGAATGATAGCCGCAGTCGTGCAGCAGGCAGATGTTTGTCCATGGAGGGAGTGAATGAAAAACCAGAAGTGAGTCAGAACATACTTCAATTATCCAAGCTCAGAAACAACCCCCACTTGACACTGGGGAGCCTGTATTATACAACACACTCTCTCGCACTCTTTCTGTGTCATAAACTACTTGACGTGCTGTTATTCTCATATCTTGCAGGGCTTGTCAATATAGCTTAAACTGTAGGGGATATTGGGGTTTATCATCACACTTTTTAATCCAGTGAATATGTCTCATGGTAGGTTTATGTTTTTTTAAAGTTAATTAGCTATTGAACATTTTCACCGTTCTTGCCCAGGAAAAAATTATGTACTGTAGTTCATTGAATAATGAAAAGGGTAATGTACAAAAATATCAAAACAGTGTTATGGCCAACAAATACTGTTATTAATACATTGTATCTGTAAATTAATGAAATGTGACAACCAACCTGAATTTTATGAAGAATGCCTAAGAACAAACTTAAACCCTTAAAAATCTACCTTCTTAATATACAGTAGCTGAGCCTCTCCTAAATGTATGCCAGTGTGGGTTCTATTATGCTAGCTTGTTTAAAAAAAAAAAAAAAAACTTCAAGAAGGTTTTAAACTAGTTGAATCTAACATGCAAAACCTCTGCTAGAGAAAAGAAAACAAAAACACATTTGGATTTTTGACTCCATATCTTATTGTTAATAAAGATATAGCCCTTTTGACAACTTCCCCATGTGTCGACTAGATAGTGTAATACCTCAGCCCATGAACAATTCATCCCTCCACCAGAGGGAGCCGTCACCTGAGTTTTAGTGGAACTTCCTGTTTGTATTCTCACTTCCTGTTTGTAGCTTTATAAGCCATGTGCTTCACTGAACACGTTGTGAAGTATTGCCAGTTTACCTTGTCTTACTGAGTGGTTTTTCATTGCCATTGTTTCTTCATGTTATGACCATTGCCTGTTTTTCTGGATTTACTGCTTTTTGGATTACCCTTTGTTTTGTTTGCCTGGTTGGACTCTCTATTTGGTTTATTGGATTTATCTGCCTGTTTTACGACTACGTCTCTCTGCCTGCTGTTTTGGATTGTTTGATTGTGTCTCTTTTAATAAACTTCCTGCACATGGATCCTAACACCGTTTCCATGGCCAGTTCGTTACAGATAGATAGACAGACAGACATTGCGTAAATCCTGAAATTCCATTAGCAAAAATTCATATTCTTTTATTCACATTAGAATGGTGGACATTTAGATCTAACATTCACAACAGGCCTTGAATGTCTTTAGAGGGCCTGAACCAAGAGAGAAATGTAAGGTGAAATGCTTTTGTGGAAAGAAAAATACCCACAAAGCACGGCTGTAGCTCCTTTCAACACTCTCGTTCAATTTAAAGTTGGCTTGTTTCTGCACCAGTAAGCATTCCGCCCAAGGGATACTGAGTGAAGCAAGACATCCATTCTATGATCTATTTTTAACTGCCATCAATTATGAAAAAGAAGCTCCGACAATAATTACAGTTACATGTACGGCATGCAACATTTTGCTTTGTGCGCAGCGGAGCTATAATGCAGCACTTCACCAGGAAGAGAACAGCACATTTAGAGAAATAAAAAACCCCATCTATACATCATGGCTCATGTCTGTGGTGCACTTACTGTAATCATTTGGCTGTGATGTATGCTGTGTCATGCTGTAGGATCTGATGGTGTCTTGTGAATGGCCATTCAAAGTGCTTAATATTGCAATGGAGAGGAGTTAGACTCATTATAGCTGACAGATAGACCAGCCCATCCATTCATCTACAACACCACAGATTTGCTCTAAACAGCTAATATCATCTCTGCTCAAAGGAATGTTCCGGGTTCAATACAAGTTATACTCAATCGACAGCATCTGTGGCATAATGTTGATTACCACAAAAATTATTTCGAGTCGTCCCTTTTCTTTGAAAGAAGCAAAAATCGAGGTTACAGTGAGGCACTTACAATGGAAGTGAATGGGCCCAATTTTGGAGGGTTTAAAGGCAGAAATGTGACGCTTATAATTTAATAAAAGTACTCACATTAATTCTTCTGTTAAAACTCATGTATTATTTGAGCTGTAAAGTTGATTAAATCATAATTTTCACAGTCGTTTTAGGGTTTGATGACATTACATCTTCATGGCAGTAGAGTTGTAAAATTACTTTACACAGAAAAGGTTAGTGTGACGAGGAGGAGGGCGGGGCCGGGCCGTGAGGATATACGCCCAGCCCTGAATCGGGCTAATCAGCCGGGAGGGGGACAAAGATGAGCCGGAGGTGCCGGTTCAGGAGCGAGAGAGCCACATGCGGCCGCTGTGGGCGTGTGTGTCTATGCGTTTGTGTTTACGTTGATTTAAGTTCATTTATGTTATTAAAATTTACATTTCAGCCGGTTCTAGCCTACTCCTTGCCCACCTTACCCCGTAACAGTTTATAAGAGATTTTATCACACTAAAATCATGTTAACACGCATTTTGTTTACGTCTTGTGGCTATACTTTTGAAAAAGTGAGTATTTTAACGTTTTTGGATTGGCCCCATTCACTTCCACTTCCTGGCCAGTTTGCCAGAACTCTAGATTTTTTTGTAATGGAGATTTTTGGCTTTTTTTTTTAAAGAAATGTATTTTTGTGGTAATGAATATTATGCCACAAATGCTGTCGAAAGCTTCACTATGGAAGATTTTTTTGGTGGACGAAGCGAGTGAAATGTTGATTATAATTGTGCTTTTTTTTAAATTGTTTAATACCAAATAGTCAATTAAAATAATGTAACTATAGTTTTCTCTTTGTGTTCCGCAGAAGAAAGAACGTCATACGGGTTTGGAACGACATAAGGGAGTATATTATGACAGAACTTAAATTTTTTGGGTGAACTATTCAAGTAAGCTCACTGCCTCTTTTATGGTGAAATATGTCATTTCTGCACCCCGAACGGAACTGCAATCTTTTTGAGTGCCCTAAGTGGGCAGGATGCAGATTTTCAAAACATAGGATGGCAGGGGAATGGTCTTTCATATTTATGAGTAAAGCACTACCTGATTTGTTAAGGTTAGGTTTAGGTGTATGGTTAGGTTTGGGTTACAGTTTATCCAACCAACCAGGTAGCGCTTTCCCGATGAATATAAATAACTTTACCCTTGTCATCTTACGTTTTGGAAATTAATGAGCGGGACATAAAAACATTGACTCAACCAATGCCATCAGTGTGGAGCAGGACTACCTGTATACCCGAACAAGACAATGGGAGTGTTTCATGTTGATTTCAAAATGGTCATTGCAATTTTATTTGGTGCCACTAGAAGCACAAAAATTACACACTTCACTGTAAAATGGATTGTTTTTTCATGACTACCAGAGAGGCTGGCTCTTTTCCAAAACGGGCAGAGTAAGACCTAAAGCTCTGTGCAGGGGCGGATTGGCCATAGGGAGATCAGGGACTTTTCGCCGGCCGCGAAACAGGGCCAAGCGGTGGTGATAAGCTGAAATGGGCCGCCGCGTTATGCCGAACAGGCCACGACTGGCTGAAGAGGGCCGCAACACGTCGCTGCGATATGCTGAAGGGGGCCGCGATATGCGCAACAACTTTTGGACCGATTTCTCTTCCCAGTCCGCCCCTGGCTCTGTGTGTCTGGAACGGGTTCTGTGGACATGGGCATCCCAGCTGGTAGTCTCACTGAAATTCTCCAGGAGCGTATTTATAGAGACTTGAGGTCTCTGCTACATCACCTCAGGTCAGGAACCCATGCGTGGCTGCAGCCTGACACACACCATCTGCTCCACCAACACACATTATATGAGCTTACAAGATGCTATGTCACCTCTGCACTCCGATTTGTTCAGTATCTCTTCTGTGGAAACAATTGAGGGCTAAAAGCGTATGGGGTGGAAAACAAACCCATTAAAGGGAGAAAAAGAGTTAAAGGAGACACAGATGTCTGTCGGTCACTGGACCGTAGATGAGTGTACCATCACATAGCACAGCTACATGAGAAGCTAGCTTTACGCACACCAGTGCTAGGGAGTAACTAACTAAAGGATTGATGCTCTTAAAGGAATATTCCAGGTTCAATACAAGTTAAGCTCAATCGAAAGCATTTGTGGAATAATTTTGATTACCACAAAATTTTATTTCGAATCGTCCCTCATTTTCTTTAAAAAAAGCAAAAATGGAGGTTACAGTGAGCCACTTACAATGGAAGTGAATGGAGGCCAATTTTTGGAGGGTTTAAATGGAGAAATGAGAAGCTTATAATTTTATAAAAGAATCTGCATAAATTCTTCTGTCAAAACTCATGTATTATTTGAGCTGTATAGTTGTTTAAATTGTCATTTTTACAGTCGTTTTAGGGTTTGTTGGCATTACAACATTGTAAGTTGTAAAATTAGCTATAACTTTACACAGAAAAGGTTTATAAGTGATTTTATCACACTAAAATCATGTTTACATTTATGCATTTGGCAGATGCTTTTATCCAAAGTGACTTACAGTGTACTTATTACAGGGACAATGCCCCCGGAGCAACCTGGAGTTAAATGCCTTGCTCAAGAACACAATGGTGGTGCCTGTGAGGATCGAACCAGTTAATCTGATTACCAGTTATGTGCTTTAGCCCACTACACCATCACTACTCACACATGCATGTTTACATGCATACTTTTTATGTATTGTGGCTATACTTTTGAAAAGGTGAGTATTTTAACGTTCAAAAATTGGCCCCCATTCACTTCCATTGTAAGTGCCTCACTGTAACCCAGATTTGTGCTTTTTTTAAAGAAAAGGAGGGGCAAGACAAAATACATTTTTGTGGTAATCAGTATTATGCCACAAATGCTGTCGACTGAGCTTAACTTGATTTGAACACGGAATATTCCTTTAACCTACCTTCATTTCACGTGACAGTAGTTCAGCTGTTTTCAAAATAGTGATGTAACAAGCTTTTCCCTACGATTAGCAGTGTAGCATGAAAAAACACTACATTGCTGATTTTTATGTCACATTGTATTGCACACACAGCATTATATTCGAGTGAGCTTAGGTAGCTCTTTCTCATAGAGCTAAGAACTGTTTATTAGCCAGTCGGATGATTCAATTCAATGGACAGGTCCAAACAAACAATTCACCAATTAATGTGACTTCCTACGAAGCATTTTACATATTTTTTCATAGCATAAGAGTCAGTTAAATACCGCTGTTCACCAGTATTTTGACTCAAAAGTTAATAATATATCTTTGATAGTACATTGAAAAGATAATGCCTTCTATGTAGATCACTATTTTTTGTTAGTATTTTGTAGCATTGCTAACTACTTTGTAAAAAAAAACGTTTTTTATGTCATTAGACTATGAGTGGCTTTTCGCTTGGGAAGAACACGCCACTAATGATTTTGGACACTACTGGGAGAATCTCACAAAGGTCAATGTCCAAGTCCCCTTTCACCCCAAAATCAACAGGAAAAAAATACATGAGAATTTATATTTTGTATAAAGAAAATTAAGCTTATTTTTAAGACCATTTAGATTTTTTTGCACATATTTCCTTCCGATTTTCATTACCGACATGCAGCTAGATATTTCCATAATTCTCTATGAAGATACTCTTTAAATTCCCATTAGTGTAGTACAGTATTTTTACTGTATTACAGTAAAAAAAATCAATAATAAAATGTTTTTATTTACTTTAACAACAAAACAGATACTACCATCATGTAACCATTACAATTTAAAGGAATATTCCCATTTGAATACAAGTTAATCTCAATCGACAGCATTTGTGGCAGAATTTTTATTACCACAAACATATTTTCAACTCGTCTCTCGATTATTATTAAAAAATCACAGTTACAGTAATGCACTTTCAATGGAACTGAAAGTGGGCCATGCAGTCCATAAACATTAAAATGCTGTTTTAAAAGTATAGCCACAAGATGTAGTCATTACACATGATTTTAGTGTTGTACAATCACTTATTAACCTTAACAGCTGGTAAATCCTATAAGTGATTTTATCTGCTTTTATAAAATTAATGTAATGTTAACACAAATAATGTGTCTATTTTTATGTTAATGGACTGGCCCCATCCATTCAAATATATTTTCGACACATTTCTGTGGTAATCAACATTATGCAGCAAACATGTTAAGCTGTTAGATGAGCTTAACATGTATTAAACCTGGAATATTTATTTAAATAAAATATTATGTGTTGCTTTTCAATAATGAGAAAATTCTTTCTTACTTTCTTTTGATTTTGGGGTTGAAATGTGACCTGGACATGTTCTAGACAAGTTTCGTAAGATTCACCCAAATATTCTTTTGTGGGGACCCCTTCAATGAAGACATATCCATTCGTAACTTAAAGGAGTATTCCGGGTTCAATACAAGTTAAGCTCAATCGACAGGATTGGTGGCATAATGTTGATACCACAAAAAAATTTATTTAGACTCGTTCCTCCTTTTCTTTAAAAAAAAAAAAAAAAAAAAAAAAAAAGCAAAAATCAAGATAACAGGGAGGCACTTACAATGAAAGTGAATGGGGCCAATTTTTGGAGGGTTTAAAGGCAGAAATGTGAACTTCTGTTCTTAATTTTTCTGTTAAAACTCATGTATAATTTGAGTTGTAAAGTTGTTTAAATCGTAATTTTTGTAGTCGTCATAGGGTTTGTTGACATTACATCATCATTGCAACAAAGTTGTAAAATTGGATACAGCTTTACACAGAAAACGTTAGTAAGGGATTTCATCACACTTAAATGATGTTACCATGCATATTGTTTACATCTTGTGGCTATACTTTTGAAACCGTATTTTAAAGTTTAGATTGCCCAAATTCACTTCCACTGTAAGTGCCTCACTGTAAACCAGATTACTGCTTTTTAAAGAACATACTCTCATTAAGGATTCGTACGATTTCTCTAAATTTGGCTAATTCATATGTTGTAATATGACTTCTCTCGTATGAATAAATACGACTTTCACTATAGCCAATCACGTCGCGTGACATCATTTCCATCTAATAGGCTACTGTTTCTTACTACTGTCACACACAACAGCTTCCTATCATGTTTACACACTCTACTTATCTGTAAGGTTTAGATGAAGGGTTTGGGTAAGGGCATAATATTAATAAGCATGTCCTCAATGCTTTGCACGAGGAACTCGTGCTTACATTTGCATTACACATCCGGGCATTTGCATGTGACCAAATCGTATGAATTCATATGAACAACATCGTACCACATCATACGATTTAGCCAACTTGTAAAATATGTACAACATTTCATGAGATCGGGTTGGAAAAGGAGGGAAAAGTCAAAATAAATTTTTGTGGTAATCTGTACTATGCCACAAATGCTGTCGATTGAGCTTACCTTGTATTGAACCTGGAATATTCCTTCAACAGAAAAGACAACGATGTCATGATAAACACATTATACACATGGGCCTCATAAAAGACACACTGATGGAGACATTAGCACAGACTACAGCTGGTCTGATATGAGAGGTTGCTGGGGAAAAAGTATGTGATGTGCATCTTATCTCTGACTAACCTTATCTACAGATTTTAAAACGTCCTTGAGTTCCTCCGTTGCCATTGCAAATTGTGTCAGCGACCGCCAAGTATAACTACGGTTTACCTGAGGGCATTATGCTAACGTTACGTAAAAAGCCAAACAATGGATACATCTCTTTGCATTCCCTAGAACAATCTGTGTCCGCAGCATAATTTTCTTGGCTATCAGTATACTAGCACTTCCCTAAAACCTAATGGCCGAGTAAACACATACTACACAGGCACTCAGTAAATGAAGATAATGAGAAACAGAGGAGAATAGCTAACAATGCACAACCACGATCACCAAGCATCCATTGGTTCAAAGGCTTTCCAAGGCTCATTCACCCCACCGCAATCACACTTTCCCATCTGAGACAGAACGCGTTTGGCAGCCATTTGCGAAATACTGAGATAATTAGCCTCATGAGCTTCTACAGTTGCCTTAACAGTGTCCAGTAGTGTAACATGCTATACTTCATCTAAAACTAAATGTTATAATTGTTATATATGTATTTTTATGCCCTCATATTAATGTTCATTTAGGAACTAATATTAATTGAGCGACTACATGGAATAACTGTACTTCTAAAATGTATTTGTCACAATGCAGGACTACTTAAAGGGATAGTTAATAAAAAAATAAAAAAAAATTTTTTGTCATTATTCACACTCCCTCATGTCATTGCAAACCCATATGACATTCTTTCTTCTGTGAAACACCAAAGAAGATGTTTGTTTTCATATTTTTTACCCATAAATGAAAATTCTCTCTTCATTTACTCACCCTCATGCTATCCCAGATGTGTATGACTTTTTTTCTTCAGCAGAACACAAACAAAGATTTTTAGAAGAATGTTTTTAGCTCTGTAGGTCCATACAATGCAAGTGAATGGTGATCAGACCTTTGAAGCTCCAAAATTCACATAAAGGAAACATAGAAGTAATCCATAAGGCTCCAGTGTTTAAACCCATATCTTTAGAAGCGATATAATAGGTGTGGTTGAGAAACATATTTTTGTCCTTTTTTTACCCCAAATCTCCACTTTCACTTTCACATCTGAATGTGAAAGTTAATGTGGAGATTTAGAGTAAAAAAGGACTAAAATACTGTTTCTCACACACACCTATTATATCGCTTCTGAAGATAGGGATTTCTTTTATGTTTCCTTTATGTGATTCTGGGAGCTACAAATGTCTGATCACCATTCAATTGCATTGTAAGGACCTACAGAGTTAAAAACATTCTTCTAAAAATCTTCGTTTGTGTTCTGCTGAAGAAAGAAAGTTATACACATCTGTTATGGAATGAGGTTGAGTAAATGATATGGGTGAGGGTGAGTAATGCTAACAATCTGCCAATCATTTTCTTTTGTGTTCTAGAACAAAGAAAGTCATTAGGGATTATAAATGAATTCTAAATCTGCCATGTTTAAAAAAAAATGTATGCTGCTAACCATGTGGCATCCCTGTTGAATAAATGAACTTCAATAATTAAAATATTTATATTGTGTATTTGATCGTCTTTCTTTTGGCTATAATAAAGTGTGAGAAATTCTGTCGTCCAAAATTGCAATCGTTCAACAGATAACTGTCACAATCAGTCCTGTAATTAGTAACCAAATCGGATTCATGATAACAGTTTTGGGAACCTGTTAACAATTTCCGCTGCACATTTTAATAGTTTCACAGATAAGAGGCTCTTTAAAAATCAATATCCAGGGCTGGATAATTAGTTTGACAAACGTGAGAAATGAACATCTCAGAGGTCATAGTTTTACATTCATGCACTGTCACACGAGAGGGTCACGGGATCACCTGCTACTCAGATGCTTCTCCTGAGAAAAGAAAAAAAACACTGTAATCTCACATGCTTTCCCTCTAGAGTTTAGAAGAGATCTCAACAATGTCTTGAACTGTGCTCAGATTCACCAAAATATCAAAATCTGCCATCAAAAGTCAGGGAATTTAATATATACCCAAATATTTCTCATCACATTCTCCCAAAACCAAATTATCTGAGCAATGCTAATCTATCCACATTAATTACATAGCTCTATAAACTTACTGTATTTCAACTATGGTCTCATTTGTGTCTATTTGTATTTCTCCTAAGGAATTTTTAGAGAAGAATCAGAGACAGAGTTGATACTTAAAAGAAACATTCCATTACACCTCTGAGCAATAAAGATCTGTTGTTAAAAACACACACTCTATGGAGCATATCACAGCTGGTCCATGCTAGGCTCCTATGAAGGGGCTTTTAGCACCTGATAATTTTTTTACATAAGGAAGAGCTCTCTGCCATTAGAGTGTTTCTACGGCCCTGGCGCAAACTTCCATCATCTTTTCGGGAAATCAGTAGCGCTTTCCGAGCATGAAAGAGAGCAGATGTCTCTCTGCATACCACACGCTCTGTACTGAGAAAGACCAGCAATGATTTCTGTCTGTCTCACTCTGCTTTCACTGGATGGATGTTATGAAGCTGTTTGCTGCCCATGCTCATGACCATATATAGAGCCTGTGTTCCTCCACCTGTCACAAGATGTTCTGTGTTATCGGTCAAATCTCTACCCTCTCCCAATGCTGTTTTGTCCAACCTGGTCTCATATAATCATGTTACTATACCATTTTTGCAAAATGATTTTCATGTGGCTCGCTGAAAGTATCCCGGCAGTTTCCTTGTCAAAATAAGAGTTTTATTCACTTTCACACAAATCACAGAACAACAGCAGATTATCAGTTTATAAACACCTACTTTTCACCCTGTTCCTCAGACAATTTAATGTGATGACAGAGAAACTAAAATAAATACAAAACAATAAAACTGGTTGCACGCAGCAAGAGTGACCAGTGTGGTCCAATACGTAAGTGACTCTTATAAGCAAGTTCTTTCTTACAAATTACTAACAAAAAAAAACTCACAAATCAGTCTCAAACTCATGAGACACACAAACTCATCTCTCAGTTTTTAAAAATGAGCAAAAATTATGTTTACAGCAATGCACTTACAATGGAAGTTAAGGCAATGCACCAAAATAAATGTTAAAATACACACTGTTTCAAATATATTGCCACAAAACCAAAGGGGATTTTCTTGATAGAGAAATATTCACCCACAAAAATTACATAAGTAGCATAGATATGTCTATAGGTTTGATAACCAGAATTGTATCCACCTAAACAGTGGCGGATTTAGGCATGGGTGACATGGGTGACATGGGTGACATGGGCGACATGGGCAGCCGCCCAGGGCGGCATCTTGCCGGTGGAGGGAGGAGGCACCCACACAGAGAAGTGGGCGCCCTGAACTCCATCATCCACCTCATTTACAACACCCCCCCCCCCCCACCAGTCAACAACTTTTGGGGGTGTGCTGAAGCAGGATTCGCCCAAAGCGCCATACAAGCTAGAACCGCTACTGCACATAAATAGTACTCCCAATCTTAAAAGAGCAATATAAACAACTTTACAGGTCAAATTACACACATTTCTGTAAAGAAGAATTAATGTAAGCACTTTAACAAAAATACAAGCTTCACATTTAGGCCTAAACCCTACAGAATGCCTTGCCCCATATACTTTTATTTTAATTGTGTTACTGTAAACATGATTCTTGTTATTTAAAAAAAAAGAAAAAAAAAAAGAGGGACAAGTCGTAATTATTTTCTCTGGCAATAAACCCTGAAATAGAAACTGCTGAAAAGACTCTGCTTTGTTTTTTTTCTCCTCATATTCTGCTCATTCTAATTCATTCTTTCTCAGTGGCATCATTTGCCAAGTTATCTCAGCCAGAGTTTACAGAAGCCTCATGAATAAGGCCACTATAATGCTGATGTTTTCTCTCTCTATGTCTGTCTGTACAAGGGACATCTTTCTCTCTCCCCCACAGGTTTTCCTGTCTCACACATCACCCACAGCATTGATCAAACAATGTTACCATGACGACGCAGCCTCACGGAGGACCGTGGTGGCAGAAAGGGATATTCCATCTTAGAGAACATTCAATTATGATTTATCTCTCCTGCTCTCTCCAGTATCTTTCTCACCCTCTCGCTCTGCAGCAACGGAAATTTGTAAAAGGAATAGTTCACCCAAGAATGAAACTTTTGTCATCACTTACTCACCCTCATGTCGTTCCAAACCTATATTTTCATGAGATTTTAGGCTGTATGTCTAATTTTCTGTTTTCCATACAATGTAACTGAATAGTAATTTTTTTTTTTTTTTTTTTTTTTTTTAGGGTCAAACTCCAGTAATGACCAACAAAAAAAGCACCATAAAAGTAGTTTGTATAACTTGTGTGCAGTTCTGCAAACAATGGGAGTGGGCAGCCACACCTTCTTCAAAGGGATGTGAAAATTAGTCAAAAGAACAAAGGGATGCTTGCACTGAGCTCATGGTGTGAGCGAAATATAGCGTGCTGATTTGCTGAATGTGTATTTGTGCTGGCAGGGGAAGGGGCTCATGCAGTAGATCCCTGGAGTGAGTACATGGGTTGCTTCCCATTCTCTCTCTCTCTCTCTCTCTCTCTCTCTCTCTCTCTCAAAACACTTCAAACTGCATTAAACACACCATTCAGTCTATAGGACTCATGCCCTGAGGTCGGTCCTTCAGTATCGGTGATGTGAAACTCTCTCAGAACCAGTCAAACGATTATGTAACTGATTAAGTGTCTAACCTGCCAACAACAAACACAGTGCATTACAGTCTTTGTTTACAAGTCTTCCTCCTAGTTTTTTTAGAACAAATTTTAATATTCAAAATATTTTTGTATTATTATATGTTTTTTATATTTGCATAATCAACACCTTTGTGTCATCACGAGCTGGATTTAATGTAACAGACCAGAAGATTTGCAATGCTGATGCAAAGCTATTTTTATCATATTTAAATACACCAGTTAAACATGTAAAAAAAATAATAAAATAAAAATAAAATAAAAAATATGAACACAACTTTTTTTTTTAATTCTTAATTTTAATCATATTACTTAATTCATAATTAGGATTTTTATATTTTTTGAATTATGAAAATGTATAAAAAACGAAACTATTCAGTACCATGGTATACATCAAAATATCATGGTATTACCCCCTGATACCATCACACTACCATAGTATCATTACAGTAAAAAAATAAAAATAAAATAATATATATATATATATATATATATATATAAAACAGGCAAAATTAAAATACATTTACTGTTCTTGTTTTTTATTTTGTTTATTTTATTTTTAATCTTTTTATTTCATATGTTTTAAGAAATGTATGATAAAAGTTTGAAAATATCCCATGATTGTTACCATTTTTGCATTTTACTTAACAGACAGTTATTACATCGGTAACACTTTACAGTAAGGTTCTCTTTGTTAACATGAGTTAACTCATTAGGTATCATGTACTAACAATGAACACTATTTACAGCATTTACTAAGATAATCTTGGTTAAATTGAATTAATAAAATGTGTTTGTATTCGTTCATAATGCAGCAACTAATGTTAATGTTTCCAACCAATTTTAATAGGCAAAATACTGTAAATGTAGCTACTGTTCATTGTTAGTTCATGTTAATTCATGTAGTTAAATATTGTTAATAAATACAACCTTTATGTAAAGTGTTCCCACCATGACATCACTGTAATACAGTACTTGCATAATGATTTCTAATTGGCCTTCATTCTTGCATTTATGTGCATACTGCGTCGTGATTGGTCCTTTCTTTCTTGCATCTATTTACTGCAGAGATGCCGCCGCTTTATGTGTTGGTCCTCGTTCACAGAGATCAAGACGCGTGCTGAGTGTCATGACAACGGATGCGGCATTTCTCTTACACAAAGCCGAAAAGCAGCCACTTTTGGTATATTTACCATTTTACTTCAAACACAGTTCTTTTTTGCTGCCTTGCATGCACTGCAATTTCCTTCAGGAATAGCAAATCTGGTGACTTTTGATGTGGTAAATAAACTCACCCGATAGTGCCGAGCGCCTGTTCCAGGAGCTCCGTCTGCAGAATATTCTGCGGCGGCGTGAAAGCCCCATTAAAATGTGATAAAACCGAGCTACAGAACTGACGCAATGTCTCAAACTGCATTTTCCCTCTTCTCTCTCTCTGTTATCCTGCGTATATTCCCTCTTTCCTTCAGACGGAACTCCCCCCGCGCGCCTCGCTCCAGACGCGCAGCATCTCCAGCGCAACATAAACACGATTCAAGTGCCCGATGTCTTTTGATCCTGCTGAAAAGTGCGTTTGGATGATGAGAGCGCACCGACGCCGGCTCTCACGGTCATTATGATCAGAACTTAAGAGAGAACACGAAGGCGCAACGCTTCAGATGCTCCCCAACGCATCAGAAAACGCACCGGACGAGATAAACATCCATGCGAAACGCATCGCGTCCGGATACCGGAGAGGCGAGTAGAGAGATCGCAGAGAGAGAGATGCTGCTGTCAGGGTTTTCTCTCCAATCTAACAGCCATCCGCTTTGGGGAGTAACGGAGCAGCACTAATGGAGGGGAGGAGGAGGCGCTTTCTTTCCCCCACATCATTAAGGGTTTTCTGTAGAGAGCGATGCACTGCAATAAAAGACAACTATTGTGTGTGGATACTTGATGACCTTAAGGAATAGCTAGAGGTACAGGAAAAACTCTTAAGCGGAGTGCACAGCCCTGAGGACATGACGAAAAGCTTTTTAACATGCATTCAAACCCAAAAATGTTCTGTATGCATCTTAAAAGGAAGAAGGACTTTGCTTAGAAATTTTATTCAATTATGATGGACATGTTAGAGCCAATAGCAGGATGATGCAACCAATATGCATGCCTCAAATAATATGTGTTGTAAACGGCTTTGGGTTGTACATAATATAATATAATATCATATAATATCATATCATATAATGTAATATAATTATTTAAAAAAAAATGTTTTTTTTAGGCGTAACATTTTAAATTACCTCTAGAAAGATTTAGCCTTACAGAAAATTTATTTTTAGTTTTTTTCTATGTGTAATAATATAATATAATATAATATAATATAATATAATATAATTCATTATGACAAAAAATATTAAATATTTAAAATACATGTAATTTTAGATTGTTACATATTGTTTAAAAAAAAAACTTTTTTTTTTTTAGAATTACCTTAAGCAGATTTTCGCCTTGGAGAAAAATTATATTATATTAAACAAGGCAATACCTATACTTTAACACTAAATTGTGTTTTATTTATTTATTTATTTATTGTCTATGTAAAACGTATCCAGTCCTACTGAGCATGCTAAAACTAAAATGCAACTGTTCTGCGTTTAAAAACATTAGTCCTCAATTGGCAAGAGCAGGCAGGTGTGAGCTCTGTAATGCTAATACCGAATTCCTGCAGGTGCATCTTTCATTTTCCTAATAACTCTCTCCTGACAAATCCTCCATATAACCATATCAGCTCTTTAAACAGACCATAGCGTTTATCCAAGAGCAAAAAAAAAACTTGATGATGTCATGACACATATTGAAACTTGGGCAACAGACAAGACAATATGCATCTGTCTGTCTGTTTTGCATTATTAGTACCCAACCCTACATATGACATGTCAAACTAATTTCAGTACTAAATCAACCACAGTAGTCTGTGGTTCAACCTGAGTGTCACGTTGCAGCTAACGCCAATAAAACAACACTAATGGATTTTGTAGATGGAGGGGGAGGAGATCAGAGTGCATGGCAACCGGCAAAACTCAGAGAAACATAACGGCTGTAATTAAATTCCAATCCCAGTGTAATTATTATTGTTTCATCTAGCAGTTTCACCCACACTCGCACCACGTCTCAGAGCTCGCCCCGATGACACCTCCGAGACCAAGACAAATTAGGCTCTTCCCACATTATTTCAGGATAAAAATAGGCTGTCATCACTTTTTCAAGAGAGGAGAATCAGAGTTAATTTAAACATTCTTTAAGATTAATGGAAGTGCTTTTCATTTATTTCCTGAGCTCTATTCCTGGGCATCAAACTATTTAACACATTGTTCTGGTAAACGGTCAGGCAACTCTTATCCACTGTGGAAGCAGTTAACCCCAAAACACTCCTGTCATCGCTATAAACTCCTGCTTTAAATGGACAGTCCATGCCAAAATTCTGTCCTGTCTTTCATAACCACATTATTTTCTTTCTTCAGTGGAACACAAAAGGAAAAAGGCTCCTTTTCATACAACCAAAGCTTACAGTGACATGGGTTGTCAAGCTCTAAACATGACAAAAAAGCACCATATAAGTATAATAAAAGTAGTCCACACGACTTGTGTGCTATATTCCAAGTCTTCTGAGGACATTTGAAAGCTTTGTGTGAGAAACAGACACAACAAAATTGATGTCATTATTCACTGAAAATCTTTCCCTTTATCCTAGCTCTCAAATGTCATATGCACATCCAGAATTGTAAACTTATTGGGTCACGATCAGTAACGAGACACGTGGCAACTGATGGCATTCGGTATCATTGACATAAAACCTGCCGTAATGTATTTTCACACAGTAAAATTGAATATATACAAATGAGATTTGAGAGCTATGGCATAGGGAAAGATTTCAGCATGTGTAAATATAATAATTGTAGTTTTTAGGGTCAATTTTTTGCTTTAATAAAATTCTTTGTTGAAGAATTTGCTCGTTAGTAACATCAAGTTGGTGTCAAGTTGGGCAAAGTATTAGAGAGGTGGAGAACAGGGATATGCAAAACTAACACAGTCTCAAAACTCATTATAATTCATATGAATTAGCGAAATCGTAAGATATTGTACAACTTGGCTTGTACGAAAAATTATGACCATACAGTAGGGATGTCCTGATACGATCGAGGACCGATACTTCCTTTTCGTTACTTGCTGATACTGATACCTGTTTTTTTGTTTGTTTGTTTTTTCTGAATTACATATATACAGTATATTTCAATTTTATCATCAAAATGGTATATAAATTAATTAATTAATTAAAACTTTAATTAAATGAAAACAGAACAATTAATATTCAACATAACATTGTATTATTTTTATCAAATGAAATGCTTTTATACGGAACGTCAAAGCACAATCCAAAATACATCTGCGTTATTTTTGTCAAATAAATTTCTGCATAACAGAGCACCACAGATGTGAGATATTGCTTTAATATAATACAATTACTATTGTAATACTACACTAATAACTATATTTATTATTATTACTATTATTATTAGTAGTAGTAGTAGTAGTAGTAGTAGTAGTAGTATTACAGTGAATATTACGTAACTATACAGTAGTGATATTTTTCTGTCATACATTTTTTCCATAAAACTTAAACTTTTATTTTTGGGGGACTTTCCGTTTCAGGGTGTTTTTCACGGTTGCTTCTCTCTTCCAGAAAAGCAGGTTGCTACGTGACCCAATGTGATTGTTAAACCGCAAAAGGCTGCTATTTAACTGAATAAATATGTTGTCTGTATGTGCCTCACGCTACAATGTGAATTAGTGCTCTGCTCATTGACATCTACTACAAAAAAAGCGCAGAATGCTCGTGATGGTGTTTTCCATGCATGAGCCAAGGAGCTCAAAAGGGTACGAGCAGCCGATGTTGTGCTGAAATCGGACTCCCCGCCAGATTCTTACTCCCTGTTACCTGATTGGTCCCTATCTCTAAAGCCACTAACCCTAACCATATTAGGGAGTGAGAAATTGGCACAACACCGGCATCAGCACAACACCAGCTCCACACATTCACAAACGCTCACATTTGAAGTGCGCAGCACACGCAAACTATATATTTATCTCATTAAAATCACAGCCTTTGCATTTTAATAATCACACTAGGACATAACGTGATTTTAATTTATGTGCTGAATGTTTATGGAATGATATTTGCATGTCAGATGGTATCGGAGCATTGGTATGAGCACGAGTACAAGTATATGAGTGCTGCATCAGACCCGATTCCGATACCAGTATCTGTATTGGGACATCCCTACCATAGAGACTAACCAATCAACAAATAGAATTTAAAATTGATAAAATACAGGCATTAAGCTTTTCACTAGCATCCTATCCAACACTTTATTTAAAAGAGAGAAAACATCACTGAACAAATTTGGTTACTCATTCAATGTTTATGTATGCTATACATATGACTAATGTACAGTATGTCAGTAACACGTAACACACTTCCCTAGTCTCGTTCCAAAACCCGATATTTTCTTTCTTCCATGGTACACAAAAGTTTTTTCGAGTTAGGTTTAGGGTTAGGTAAAGAGTTAAACTTCAAAACCCTTCATTTAACTTTGAAAAATCGTAATAACATTGTTTATTGGTTGGTTTATTTTTCTAAATGGAAGTAAAAGTTGTATGTTTTTTATGAGTCAACTTGTATGATTTTGCCATCTCATACTATTATTACGACTTGACGTGAGATCAGGTTGGCAAAACTATGTATTTTTAAAACTGGCTAACAATATAATAAACTAACAATCTAAAATAAAAATAAATAAATAAAAATCTAGATAACTAGTGATACTCATTAATCGACTTGCTGGTTGTTAGACAAATAGTCAGCTATCTTCAACCATCCTCAGTGTAGAGAGATCAACAAATTAACTTATATACAGTATATCACACTAACTATGAGAGCAGCTGTTCACATTTGAATGTGTACTTCTGTAAAGTCAAGACCAATATAGAACTATAACACCCTATCTTACACAACAATGAACAAATCACACACTCTCTTGAGTACCATATGGCAGGCAGATTTTTAACATCTAACCTTTTGGGGGTAACACACTGAGTAAGACGGAAAGTGCAAATGAGCATTTGCAGGTTTTGTGACAGAACATGGTGTATGAACCGACCCAATCAAAAAGAACAGCACTGCTGACCCAATAATGTTGCTTTTCATATATTTCTCTTGTTTGAAAAATACAGAACTTGTTTATTTCTAAATGAATATCAGGCTGCATTCGTAAAGCAGCTTAAAGCTCACCCGCTGTCCCGAACCTTTCACAGACATCTGCCAGGTAAAGAAGCCAAGGACGAGTATATAAACAAATGCATTACACCAGACGAAACTCTCTCAAAAATGGACAGAATAACCCAAACTAATACTCAAGCACCTGAATGTGACCAATTTACACATCCCTATTAAACTTCTCTTGATTCATAACTGTTGGCTCATGGGGTAACCGGTTCAAATCCGCCTCTCTCTCTCCTCCACTTTCCTGTCTACTATTTTAAATGGCTTAAACAAATCTCAAGGACCGAGACTCTACATACAGTAGATGCAATTCTCTACTTCAAGGGTTTGTCATTCATACGTGTTCATGTCAATATAACACACACACACACTATCGGCAGGTGAGATTAGCCCCGTTCCAGTGGCACATGGCCCAACATTCCTCTCCGCAGGTATTTGAGAACGGAAAATCAATCCAATTTAATTCACAGCGATCGCCACGGATGTAAGGGAGCAGGCATCTGTTTTTACAGAGACATCACTCCAGGACTGACCTCTGACCCCTTGAGCGATGAAACTGATTCAGAGATCTCAGGAAGAGTTTGAAAACAGTCCACCGAGAGAGTTGACGCCACCTTGTGGTATAAGATGGAATCAAATCGGCCCAGAGCTCACTGTCAATTAGCATCTCCCTACAGATTAGGGGCGTAATGCTCGATAAATGTGCTATGACTCCCTGCATTTGTTCCCGAGCAGGTTTCATCATAAATTACTTACTGTTATTTACCTGTCTAACATCGTCAGCACCAAATTAGCACAGATAAAAGGCTAAAAAACCGATGAAACAAGCTCCAGCTACTGATATTACAACAGATATTTCATTAAATACATCACATAAATATAACAGATATTTCAAATAGTCAATGTTTAAGTCTATAAAACAGCATCATGTTATTTTAGACATAATTGCGCACGTTATTTTGTGCGAAATTCAGAAGAAAATTGAGAATGCATTTAAAATTTCAGCTCAACTGCTGCTTTTAATAATACGTTTCATTTTCAGTATAAATTAACCAGAATTAAATACAATACAATTCAATATGAATAGGTTTAACAGTGTAGTTGACGTAAATGCCAAGTACTGATCTTTTACTATGGTAATAAATAATATGGTATATATGTATGTATTTACAGTATATGTATGTGTGTGTGTATATATATATACTGTATATACCTGTATATATGTTAAAAATCATGACATTTATAATAATAAAAAATACTGAAGAAGTTAAATCTAAAGCAAATATGTGTAGATTTTTTTAAAATACATGCACATGTAACTTAACCTGTCCTCAGCAAGAGGTCACAATGTTAAACTGCAAAACAAAGTGTTTAAAAATGCAATAAATTAATAAATATAAAAATGAAAAGAAGGGATATGTAAAATATTAAACAATACATAAAGCAAACTTTAAATTATATTTTCTAAAAATATATATATATTTTTTTTAAAGTTGTGTCCTCACTTTGCATCAACTTCTTCAGAATTTTTTGTGTCATTGTCATTGTCAGCTATAACTCAGAGTACCCCTTTTCCAGTTCCTGCTCATGGTGGATGCAACAGTAGGACACATAGTCTGGTCAACTTTATATTTTTTTCATATTTTAAACAAACAATGTCTCTGCGGTCACTGCGCATCCCATTGTGATCATTTTTGTTATAATTGTGGGATACATTTTGGCTTTTTAGTTTAGGTTACAGAGACAGCTTCAACTGAGGAAATGAATAAACTGTGAATAAAAGTAAGTTTTCAGAAAAAAGTGGGGTTTTTTTAACTGTTCCCTTACATGAGACCTGTGTCTACAAATATATCCATTTCAAATTAATTTAGTATAAAAAAAATTATTTAAGACATTAAAAGATTTAAAACCTGTTTTGTCCCTTATCTCAAGAATCAGTGATATATGTTAATTCTATGGTGGGAAAAAACTCAATTTCCTAGAAAGCTCTAAAGTATTGCTAAATATTTTTATTATTCTCAAATCAATATATTTATTATTTAATTATATTGAAATTCCTCTGTTGCTATAAATTGCAATTAAGTAAATTCCTCTTCCTGTCATTCAGATTAAAATTCCAGTTCAGCATCCCGTGAGATGAGGCCAGCCCAATTAAATTTAAACTTAGTGCACATGGTGCAAGGCGTGACAATTCTAGATTGTTCCCATTATTATCAACAAAGCAGTCCACACTGGCACATCTACATAGGGATGTAGTCAATGCCTGCTTACTATGTTGTGGGCATAAATGCTTGTCAACAGCAAAAATACCACTTCAAATAAGAAAAACAGCTGCAAGGCATTTTTTTCTAAAAGCAAATACAGCCAAACGATTATTTTTGAATATGCTTACACAGACCTCCTGTGAATTTAATACATCACGGCCACATCGTTGCACCCTAAAACCACATTAAAGCATATTATCTGGCCACTAACCTGTTGCTCAGAGGGTCGTTGGGTTTTAGATCAGAGTCGTTGTTGAGAGACGCCTGTCGCGAGAGTCCTGGAGCTCGGCTGCGGTCCCCTGGCAGCCCCTGGTATAGAAGCGGGTCTTCCTGCAGTTTGGCCTTCTTCTCCTGCGGAGCTTCTTCGTGGCGGCGGTGAGGGTCACTCACACCTGAGGGCAGGGTGCCCCCCGGGCCGCTGTAGAACCAGGCTCCGGACTTGGTGAGGATTTCTTGTTGTTTTCGGCACAGGTTGCATACCCAC
Organism: Myxocyprinus asiaticus; assembly: GCF_019703515.2. Taxonomy (NCBI): domain Eukaryota; kingdom Metazoa; phylum Chordata; class Actinopteri; order Cypriniformes; family Catostomidae; genus Myxocyprinus; species Myxocyprinus asiaticus. Next base: position 7,625,756 of record NC_059358.1, on the reverse strand, counting down.
ATAACCTAATAGTGACAAAACAAGACATTAGAGGACACAAAGAGAGCCCTGCCGAAAAGACCAGCTAAGACCAGCTTGAATTCCATGCTGGCCCATCCTGGTTTTTGCTAACTGGTGGTCTAGCTAGTGGACCAGAAAAAAGCTGGTGAAGGTGGGCGACTTGTGAGCAGCTCTGCTGGTCTTTTCAGCAGGGACAGATGTGGTCATAACCAATATGAGATGAATAAAAACTTGATGTTGTGGGAGAAGCGATTCCTATTGTGAAATTGGTCATTTCAGAGTCAACTGTGAATGCAAACAGAGAGAGAGAACTGGGATCTTTGTCTAGGAGAAAGATCCTAATATGCAGGTCCCACAACAATCAGGTTCAGCGATAAAATGATGACATCACGACAGGTTGAAGCAACTGATAAAAGCTGAAGGAAATGATAAAAGCAAAAGGTTTACATAAAATGAAACCTAATTGCACCTGTGTAGGGATTATGTCTGTTATCTACATTATAAAATCATTATTCAACTTTTGATACTTTGACATTAAGCTGTACACAGTATGTGATGGCCTATCATACAATAAAGTGAAATGGTCACATGTTTTAAATAGATTTTGATAAGATCACAATGAGGTATTGCACTGTGGCATGGCTCTCTGCAGATGGATATGAGTGTTATTTTAATAAATGTTTGGTTGGTCAGTCAATGAGAGCCAAACGAAAAGATGTGTGTTGTGAAAAATTGATCAGGTGTGGAGTGAGCTGTCACTGGTATCAAATGGCAGGAGATCTTTGCTGGTGAATCTCACAAAGCCTGTCAAGAGCATGTCTACATCATACTTCACCCCAAAATCAAAAGAAATAAAAATTAGAAATAAGAAATACAAATATATATATAAATACAGTACAGATATTAACTAATTTGACAATATTTACTGATATGAAAATTGCATTACAATAAATGATTTCTTTCAATGCAAGATTTACAATTAGAAAACATATCACCTTTTCCTTTTTTTTCTTTTCTTTTTTTTATTTAGCTAATAGCCTGATGTTCACATCACAGCCATGAACTACATAATTTCTTACTTGCTATTTCTAGGAAGAAATATGTGGATTTAGGGGGAGGAGAAATTCTTATACTAGAAAACATCTGATTGGACAATAAATTGGATACACCCATGAGTGCAAGATGAGTCATAAATATTTTTAGTCCGTTTTAACAGAAGACTCTGTACATTTTAGAAGCATATTATTTGCTAAAAGATAGTTAATAGAGGCCAGCCGATGGTGGATTTTGCCAATACCGATAACTAACATAGTGGGAACGGCCAATAACCGATTAATCGGCCGATAGTTTTTCAAATAGATTTATAGAATGTCAAAAGAATATCTTATTTTATCCTTACTATGATGAGTACAGACAAAGAGTCCTAAATGAATAAAATCCCAGATGCAGTTTATTGTTCAACCAAAATAAAACCAGAAAAAATAACCAGAAAAATAGATTGGTTGCATAACGCAGGACTTTTAAGTATAAACAAGTCCAAAACACACCAAGGACTCTTATTTTGTAAGATGAAATGATGAAAAAAACTATCGGCAACTATCGCCATAGATTTTTTGCCAATAACGATAGTTCCAAAATGCAACTATCGGCAGAGATTAATACGTAAAACCGATATATCTGTCTACCTCTAATAGTTAAGTCACATTTCAGGAACACACTAGCACATCGATGCCTCAGAACTCACAGACATGGACGAAAAGCCACAAAACTCAAAACTTTAAGGGTATGAATAACTTTGTGAAACCTATACATGCAAGGGCGTAGATTTGGCTTTAATATTGGGGGGTTGCAGCGTGAAGCATTTGCATGTTTCCATTGATCATGGTTTAAATAATGGGGGGGTTGTACTTGCTTGTTTTTATTATTGGGGGGGTTACCTCCCCCATCCCCCCCAGAATCTACACCCCTGTGTACATTGGTGTTTCTTCAACTTTGAGCACTTTCATGTCCCAAGGGTTGATATTTTTTAAAATGAACAGATTTCAAATTTCTCTCTCTTTCTCTCTCTCTTGCTATATGAAAGTCACATTTAAACTGAGTTGGGACTTTTACAAGGTCTTTTAGCCTTATCCCAAAGAAATACGCAAATATTTAAACTCAATCAAAATGTCCATGGAGATTCTTTTTTGCTTTCTCAAATAGCAAAACTGGCGAGGCTGTCCTGGGCCACTGAATATTTTATATAGTATGTTTGATAAGAAGTTCATGATGAGGGGAGCGTTATCATTCACCAGCTAAAACACTACCTGCAGGTGATACATGAATGTTTATTGAGGTTCTATATTTAGAGCCCAGCAGCTCATAATAGACCAGATGAATATTCATATGGCTTATTTTCTCTCCTCTTAAACAAAGTGCTAATTATGCAGCGACAGAATCAAAAATAGACAGTTCTTGAGGAAAAGAACGTATGTAGCTCTGTTCTCTACTGGTATGTCACATTATATAGCAATATATCTAATCTTAGTTAAAAATATTCTCTGAATTGCCAATTAAAATCCAGTTTGATTTCAAAACTCAAGCAGTTTAGACTTTATGAACAGATTGACACTATTTAGCATCTGAATGTCCTATACTTTAAAACACAATGACATCATCTTTATTTTGGATGACAAACAGTTTTCCAAATAACAAGGCTGCTTTTCCCATTGCCTGAATCTTAATAATACAATTAAAGCCTAATTGTTTTTAACAAAATATAATTGTTGCAATGCTTACCCATGTTGGCTGTGTATATTGTTTAGTCCAAATAGAAAAAACTATATTCAATAACTTGATTTAAACTTAAGCACCATGGACAGCTCCACGTGTACGTAATGCCAAAATCCTGTGTAACCGTGACCTTTCAGAGTTGCAGATTAAATCCTCCATGAAGACTGTGCATCAGTTAAAAAAAAAAAGCAGAGATCTTAATCCTGATATCGCATCAAGTTGTCAAAAACAATACGCAGGGTAATAATAGCACTTGCTTATGCAGGAAGATGAGATGGAGTGATCCGAGCAGCACGTAATCATGTTTTTGCCAACAGATCATCACTAACGCAGCTCTCATAACTGATGCATGTGAGCTTGCAGCTCCAGCAGGACTGAGTCTGACTCATTATACATGCACAACGCTCTCCAACTCTCTTCAAATGACTCTATTACTAACGCTGACGATGATAAAAACACTTACTCCATATTAAGTGTTTTTAAAGACATTGTGATGACAGGCATCTTTCCTCTTTCCTATTTTTAGCATTTACATAATACATGAAAATATCAAATTCTTAAATAGGCTATTAGTTCACCTTAAAATGACAATTCTGTCGCCATTTACTTACCCTCATGTTGTTCCAAACATGTATGACTTTCTTTCTTCCGTGGAACACAAAAAGAGATGTTAGGCAGAATGTTCAGGACTGGCAGCCTCAGTCACCATTACCTTCCATTGTATGTATAAAAAAAAAAAATGCAATGAAAATAAATGGTGACTGAGGCTAACAGAAGAAAGAATGTCTTACAGGTCTGGAACAACATGAGGGTGAGTCTATTATGAAAGAATTTTCATTTGGGTTAACTTTCCCTTTAAAGGTCTAAAAATTAGGGAACTGTTAGGATACGATATGGTAGCTTTGTGTGAGGAACTTTTAAGTCATTATTCACTGAAAGTCTTCCCCTCTGCAGCAGCTCTCAAAACTCATTCCCTATTCTGCATGTTTAAACTGGCGCACCATGTTCAAATACAACACATGTGAGAAACAGTGCCGCTTGCCATGCTATTTTAGAATCTGAACTCAGACAAAACTGAGAATTCAGAGCTTCAGAAAAGGGAAAGATTATCAGTGAATATAGACTTCGGTCTGTTCCTCACACAAAGCTACCAATATGGCTTCAGAACACTTGGAATATTGCGCAACAAGTTGTATGGACTAGTTTTATGGTGGCCTTTTTCTTTTTTGGAGCTTGACAATCAATATGAACTGTTGTTTTTATGGAAAAGAGCTGCGTTTCTTCAAAAACGTTCCTTTTATAGTCCACAGGAAAAAAACAACAACAACAACAGTATTAAATTTGAAACAAAATTAGGGTAAGTAAATAATGACGGAATTTTCATTTTTGCTCCTTTAACGCTATATAAAAAAAATAAACAAAAAATAAACAAAATTTAAAAACACTGAAGAAAATAAACAAATGTGGTACCAACAGCACACCCATGTTTAACTAAATCTACAGTAATTGTAATATAATGTTTTGCTAGTTTATTGGGAAGAGTAATTGTCAGTAATAAGTAATATTTCACGCAAAAGAGTCAGTGTCAGTGAAAAGCAACAGTTGTGAAATCTGCTCTTTTTCCATCAGCATTTTCTTCTTTTCCCCAAACGCTGACAGCTCTAGTGAAAGAGATCTTGTCCGAGACAGCATCAATATTTACAGCTCTCAGTGTCTCGCGCGGCAAGGGGAGCTGTCGGACATCACACACTGGAATATGATAGCACAGCTCTGGTGGGCTCTGGCGACAAACACGGGGTAATCATCTGTATGTTCACTTACACAGAATATCTACTCATAATGAAGAGTGGACATTATCTACTGTCAAGATTGCTAGTTGGCTGCATTGTGTATTAGGCGGAGGGATATTCTCATTCTAGAGATCATTTGATTGGACAAAAATCTGTGAATCTGTCAAGTCAACAATATGTTTGGAATGGTGTGGCATAGTGGGTTAAAGCACATTAGCTCAATTGGCTCAATCCCCACAGCCATCACCATTGTGTCCTTGAGCAAGGCACTTAACTCCAGGTTGCTCCAGGGGGATTGTCCCTGTAATAATTGCACTGTAAGTCGCTTTGGATAAAAGCGTCTGCCAAATGCATAAATGTAAATATGTTTGCTCCATTTTCCCAAACGAGAAAGTCTGTCAATTTTTAAATGTGTAGGGTACAACGGGGCTAAAGGCACAGCTTATGGAAAATGAACTTTTTTATGGTCACAAAATACAGTATATCAATATGTTTTGATTTAAATTTAGTTTTAAAATAAGGTGGCAATGTGGCACACACTTGGGCTAAAAAGCCACCAGGGGGATTATAGTCATATTGTGCAGATAAAGGGACAATATGTCTAGAGCATATTTGTCAACTAATGCAAATAATTTTGAGACAGCAAGATGCTTTTTTGAGTTTGAATTTAGAATTTAGATCCAATGGAATCTGTAACCAAAAACATTTGATTTTACGTGATGGGTTTTGTCAGTATGTGGTGGTCCAACACCACTGTCCTATCAGCCAGCAAAACACAATCAAAAGTTTTTTTTTACACTAGCAGAATGGAGCAAGCATGAAAAGCCAACAGTTGTTGTATAAAGCATGTTGGGGTTGATGTAGAAGACCAAAAATGACAACTTCTCTGTGAAGATATGAAAAGGCATTACTATTTAAAGGAATATTCCGGGTTCAACACAAGTTAAGCTCATTCCACAGCATTTGTGGAATAATGTTGATAACCACAAGGAAAACAAAAAACAAATCTGGGTTACAGTGACTCATATTTGGAGGGTTTAAAGGAAGAAATGTTCAAAATTATTTTTGTGGCAATCAAAAAATGCTGTTGATTGAGCTTAACTTGTATTGTACCCGGAATACTGGAACCCTGTCTCTGACGACTATGGGTCAGAGAGTTTAGAATCACAAGTCTTGGGTCTGTACAAACCCTTAATAGTGTAAACCACAGAGGGCAGAAACAGAATCTAGCCATCGAGAACTGTCCAGCAATTCAGTCCTCATCTCTGCAACTGGATAAAAGCTTGGTGTGGCCCTACAACTGCTGACATACAACACATCTTCCTGTATTGCAAAAGAAAAGGAAACAGAACTACATTCAAGAGAGCCCAGACCCCAAAAACAAGTGTCAAATGACAGGAAAGAAACACTAAATAAAATAAAACACATCAGCAATCCTGTAAATCAGATATAGTGTACGGAGATGGGCCAGTTGTAGAAAAATGAATGGGAGATGTGGCAACACTCAATATGAAGGCTGTAACAATGGAAGCCTACCAACAGAGCCATTGTTTTGTTTTTTTACAGCAATGAGATTAAATGGAGAGCAAGTGGAGACTTTTGTCCTGACTTGTTTCAGATTCTCACTTGTTTCTCCTCTAGAGTGTCAGAAGAGAAGTGAACAATGTCTCAGTCTGTGCCAAGATACCAAAGTCTGCAATTAAGTCAGATATTTCAATATCAACTCAAATTTAAATTCTTCCAAGACTCATTTATCTCAGCTATGCTATCCACATTTATTGTATAGCTCAACTCTTTGAATGTTTGTTTTTGTATTTCTTCTAATGAATCTCAGACAAATGTTTTTATTTTTTTATTTTTTTTTATTTTTTTTCACCCAATATGGAATGCCCAATTCCCAATGCGCTTTTAAGTCCTCGTGGTGGCGTAGTGATTCGCCTCAGTCCGGGTGGCGGAGGACGAATCCCAGCTGCCTCCACGTCTGAGACAACAACCCGCACATCTTATCACGTGGCTTGTTGAGCGCATTGCCACATAGACATAGAGCATGTGGAGGCTTCACGCCATCCACCACAGCATCCACGCTCAACTCACCACGTGCCCCACCGAGAACGAACCACATTATAGCGACCACGAGGAGGTTACCCCCATGTGAATCTACCCTCCCTAGCAACCGGGCCAATTTGCTTGCTTAGGGGACGTGGAAACCTGGCTGGAGTCACTCAGCACGCCCTGGGATTCGAACTAGCGAACTCCAGGGGTGGTAGCCAGCGTCTTTTAACACTGAGCTACCCAAGCCCCCAATCTCAGACAAACTTGATTCTTAGATGAGAACTCCAGAATCTCTCTGGAGTTAGGAAAGAGCAACATCTGAGTGAGTGAGTGCAATGAAGTAAAACTATAGCGTCTCAGGCCAGGCTGGCATGTAGGGTAGCTCTTTGTGCGGGGAGACAATAGAAGCGTTCTCGAGTTCCCCTAAGCACAGATGGTGATGCAGCAAGTTCACCTGGAGTGTTACCTGCTACTGAGTTATGGTGATCCCCTAAACATCACACAAACCACATGTCCAACTATTCTTGACAAAGCTCAGTAATATGGCAGTTATACAGTAAGGGAATCTCATGGAAACATATCCAGGTCACATTCCATGCCAAAATCAAAATAAATTATCCAGGAATTTCTCTTTTTTTTTTTTTTTTTTTTTAATCCCCTTTTTCTCCCAATTTGGAATGCCCAATTCCCACTACTTAGTTGGTCCTCGTGGTGGCGCGGTTACTCACCTCAGTCCGGGTGGCAGAGGACAAGTCTCAGTTGCCTCCGCTTCTGAGACAGTCAATCCGTGCATCTTATCATGTGGTTCATTGTGCATGACACCGCGGAGACTCCGCATGTGGAGGTGTCAGTGATCCACGCACAAATTACCACACACCCCATTGAGAGTGAGAACCACTAATCGTGACCACAAGTAGGTTACCCAATGTGACTCTACCCTCCCTAGCAACTGGGCCAATTTGGTTGCTTAGGAGACCTGGCTGGAGTCACTCAGCACACCCTGGATTCGAACCCACGACTCCAGGGGTGGTAGTCAGCATCAATACTCGCTGAGCTACCCAGGCCCCCCAGGATTTTCTCTTAGAAAATTTGAGAATTTAGGCCATTTAAGCAAAAGTCTCCATTTGATGTCCTTTAAATATCATTGCTGTCTAGGAGAAACAGTTGAGATATTTAAGAAGGGCAACATTGCCTGATCACACTGTATTACATCAGTATTTTTGCACACCTCTTGTTTCAACTTGATTCAGTGGTATGTTATGTTATGTGTCAATCAAAACCTCTACAATTAGCCCTATCACACCCATTTCTCAGTTATTTACTTAAAGGTGTTGCAAGTGAATTAAGCCATTTTGCTACTTTCTGCTGTTTTGCTACAATGTAAAAGAATGTAAAAATAGTAAATAAAAAAAAATAAATAAAAAAAAAACATTACAAAAAATGTTAAGTGGATGGCTGTAAGTAAAAATTATATAATATTCAAAGGAATAATCCAGGTTCAGTACAAATAAAGCTCAATTAACAGCAATCATGGAATAATGTTGAATACCATAAAAATTATTTCAACTTACCTCATGTTTATTAAAAAAAAGCACAAAATGTGGTTACAGTACGGCACATAAACACTGCTTCAATGTATAGCCATAAGACATAAACATTATACACGTTAACATGATTTTGGTGTGATAAAATTGCTTAGTAACGTCATCTGTGTAAAGGTATATCCAAAAACAGGAAAACAGGGTTTTGTTGTCATAAAAAAAAAAAAACGAAGTTGACACATATATGATTAGTAAGTGATTTTATCACACTAAAATCATGTATTATGCATAATGTAAATAACAGTATATACATAATGTATAAATATGCATATTGTATATACATAACTTGTGGCTATATTTGTGTGTATTTTGAGTTCATGGACTGGCATCATTTCCTTCTACTGTAAGTGCCTTACTGTTACCGCATTTATATACACTGGTGGCCAAAAGTTTGGAATAATGTACAGATTTTGCTCTTATGGAAAGAAATTGATACTTTTATTCACCAAAGTGACATTCAACTGATCACAATGTATAGTCAGGACATTAACAACGTGGAAAAAAAAAAAAAACACTTCAAAGAGTTCTCATCAAAAAATCCTGCACGTGCAGCAATGACAGCTTTGCAGATCCTTGGCATTCTAGCTGTCAGCTGGACATTTCACACCACGCTTCCTCTAGTACTTGCCATAGATGTGGCTGTCTTGTCCGGCACTTCTCACACACCTTACAGTCTAGCTGATCCCACAAAAGCTCAATGGGGTTAAGATCCATAACACTCTTTTCCAATTATCTGTTGTCCAATATCTGTGTTTCTTTGTCAAAAATGGCTTTTTCTTTGCAATTCTTCCCATAAGGCCTGCACCCCTGAGTCTTCTCTTTACTTTTGTACATGAAACTGGTGTTGAGCGGGTAGAATTCAATGAAGCTGTCAGCTGAGGACATGTGAGGCATCTATTTCTCAAACTAGAGACTCTGATGTACTTATCCTCTTGTTTAGTTGTACATCTGGCCTTCCACATCTCTTTCTTTCCTTGTTTGAGCCAGTTGTCCTTTGTCTTTGAAGACTGTAGTGTACACCTTTGTATGAAATCTTCCGTTTTTTGGCAATTTCAAGCATTGTATAGACTTCATTCCTTATATATATATATATATATATATATATATATATATATATATATATATATATATATATATATATATATATATATATATATAAACGGGACAAGTCTATATTATTTTTGTGGTAATCAACATTACTCTACAAATGCTGTTAATTGAGCTTAACTTGTATTGAACCTGGAACATTAATTTTAAAAAACAAATACTATAATTTAAAAAACTGTTAAACTTTAAAATGCAGTCAAATCTATCTTTTTTGTAAAAGTATGAACTATTTGAAACTATTTTAACATTACGATACAATTGTAAACATTTTATTTAGCAAGACAACACATATACGTTTCTGGTCAAATATTGTTAAAATTATATATATATATATATATATATATATATATATATATATATATATATATATATATATATATATATATATATATATATATATATATATATATATAAAATTATTATTATTATTATTTAAGCAGGAAAAATAGTCAGACACCAAAATGCTATCCCAGAATTTGTTTTTGTTGTTTTTTACAGGGTAAGCACACGCCTACTCTCTCCAAAACCCTGCCCACCAAAGACATCTCAGAAAACACAAACACACAAAATAACATGACATGCTGAAAGCATCCCTGATTGGCTAGTTTTCTGATTGGCTCCAACTGTTTTGCTGTTTACAAAGTCTAGTGCTGTCGAGGAGACAGGTATTTCTTGGAACACCTATTTCAGTGATATTTGTATGTGTGCTGTTAAAAAAAAATAATAATAATAAAAATACAGCACCTTTAATGGAGGTGTGTAATCATCTAAGGATGAGCAACAGCTAAATATCAAGACATAGACAAGAAAAAAAAGGATGCTAACCACGTTATCCTCCTGTTGCAATTCCACAGGGGAGGAAAAGCAAGAGAGAAAGACACAGTGGGGAAAAAAAGAAGAGGGAGAGAACAACTGTGAGTGACATTAAGACACACATAAAGAGATGTTCATTTACTACTGCAGCGAATCACATCAGCACTTATTACTCTCAGCAAAGTCATTTCAAAGCACCAAGACTGCTCTTGAGAGAGACATCAAGAGGTTAGATAAGAAGTTTCTGGCTTGATACTTCCATCGCCACCGGCGAAGAGACTGTTGTGATAAAATCAAAGGGAGTATCGCCCTCTTGTGGTCATTATGTTAACTGCATAACCCTCAGCAGACCGGAATAGGAAAATATCCAAACATAGATGTTAAAGTAAGGTCAAATGTGTGACAAATTACTGAGTAATTTCTTTATTAAGTAATTTATTTAAATCATTTCATGCAACAACAAAAAATTGCATGAATTAGCATAAAACTTGAGATCATGTGACATATTACTGTGAACAGGCATCCTGTTTACATACTATAATAAATATATCCAGTATATATCTTTACTATACATACTTCTTTTCATTAGTAAGCAGTATACACTCAAAACTGCACAGTGTGCAATAAGCAGTATGCTCATTCAGTATTCCATTCTGAACATAGCCATCATCACACAAATGGCTTGTGTTGATGTGTAAGTGAAATCAGCGCTTGTGTACTAAAGTGTGGCATGTGTATGAGATATGAGGAGCGTTATGGTTGTACCTTGTTTGAGCGCAGTGAAACTCGCCCGCCACAGCGTGCACAGAACTTGGTTTGGCAATAAGAACAGAGGTGGCCACAGCCGTCGGCAAACTTGGTTTTATGGCAGATTCCACAGGTCGGGGCTTCACCCTTCTGTTCAGGGGTGGTCTGTGTTTCCTCCCCCATCTTCTTTACTTGCTCCTTGTACATCTCAAATTGCTGGTGTAATTTCCTGTAGGGGACAAGAAACATTAGTCAGAACACAGCAAGTTAAAAACATTAAGAAATTAGGGTATTGGCATGGCTTTTCATTAAAAGTTATTGTAATGATAAAACTTATTTGTATTTAAAGTCAACACTAAGTGCTGAATTACAACCCATTTTAGTTCCATAATTTAACGAATTTCCAGGTGAAAACAAAATATTCTAATGAGAAAAAAAATATTTTTACAACTGACATAAGGTGTAACAATGAATCATGCATACTAAGACCAGGAACATGTATAAAGAAAGAAAAAATAGTTAATACTGATTTTATATTGACTTTTAAGACTTTTTGTAATTTACAATTAAGATGTGTATTTGCATGTCGTCAAGGTGGAAAGAAAGAAAAAATCAAGGAAAATATTATATTTATTATATTTCACATTTGAAATATCATTTTTGAGTCATTAAAAAAGAAATGTTAATGGTATGAAAAAAAAATTACATTGGACTCTTTTACAATATCAGCTTTTCCATAAAAATATATATATATATAGGTAAATAATTCATTATCTGAAAAAATACTATTACTGGAGGAAAAGAAAATTATCAACTATGACAATTATTCTCTGTAGCGACTGCAGGAAGTGTCCAACAGACACTCAGAGGTGTCAAGATCTGTCTGTTTTTTAAACCACTTCAACAGCAATTAAAGAATCATGTGCAACTTTGTGTCTATTTCAGGATAAACTAAAATGAACCTTGGGTTCACTTGGGTTGCATCATATACAGTAGACAGTAGACAGTAATACTAAAACAGCTCTAGACAATTTGGTAATTACAGTATGCATAAAAGACATGAAATTTCATTCATAATCATCATGTCAAATGTTTATGGTATACATATCAGATTTGAGAAACTGACATGCATGTTTTCCAAGTTGAACATTCCACATTTTTTAATGACAAGTGTAATCGAGCTTGAAATCATGATCGCCAAGGAGGTTTATAGTGAAAAATTCATTATATTTTGGTTTATTCTCACCTACAAGAAAACCAACTGGATCACTTCAAAAGATATAGATTTAACTACTGGAGTCATATGGATTACCTTTTATGTTGCCTTTAAGTGCTTTTTGGAGCTTAGATTTTGGTCCCCATTCATTTGTATTTTAAGGACCTACAGAGCTGAAATATTCTTTTAAAAATCTTTGTTTGTGTTCAGCAGAAAAAAGTCAAACACATCTGGGATGGCATGAGGGTGAGTAAATGATGAGAGAAGTTTCATTTTTGGGTGAACTATCCCTGTAATGGTGAGTGTACTGAAAAGTTGTATTCACAAGTTATGTTTGAATATGTTTATGTTATAAGCCCAGACAGAATCTGTGCATGCAGGAAACTCAACATTTCTCATTTCTTAAATGTTCTACAAATTCCCCATCACTTGCATGTTGTTTATGAAATAGCTTGGTTAATTGTGTGATGCTTTTAGCAACCATTAAGAGTACAGTACTCTCAGGTTCATTTAACACATTTTACCATGCTTAAATCCCAAAAAATCTGCTTGGAAAGAGCCTAAAATGTCCACAGATTCCGTATGGGCCTAAGCTTTCCTATCTTCAGACTATTGTGAAGGTTACAAAAGCTATGACTTTGGGTTGGGAACTGAAGGGTTTTAGATCATTCACAATGTTTAGGCTGAATAACACATTCAACATGTTCAACATTTAACACTAGATTAAAAATGTACTTTCAGGATCAACATACTGTCCACACAAGTCAAACCACTGTGCTTTGTGCACTTCCTGTGCTGCTGAGAGAAGACGCCTCAAGAGTTTTCAAAACATGTGGGGTAAATTACTTTAGTCACACATTTCTAAATCATTTAACCATTTTTGAAACATAAAGGAATACCTCACCCAAAAATGAAAATTCATTATTTGCTTACCCTCATGCCATCCCAGATGTGTATGACTTTCATCTGCAGATCACAAACAAATATTTATGAGTATTTCAGCTCAGTAAGGCCATACAATGCAAGTGAATGGGTGTCAGAACTTTGAAGCTCCAAAAAGCAGTTAAAAACAGCATAAAAGTAATTCATACGACTCCAATTGTGAAATCCATGTCTTCTGAAGTGATAGTGAAGTGTGGGTGAGAAACCAATCAATATTTATGTCCTTTATTACTATACATCTCCACTTTCACATTTACATCTGAAAGCCTGTTTAGTTTCACTTTCACATCTGAAAGTGAAAGTGGAGATTTGTAATAAAAAAAGGACTTAAATATTGATCTGTTGATCTATTTATTGTATCTGAATATATGGATTTAACCACTAGACTCTTATGGATTATTTTTATTCTGCCTTTTTGTGCTTTTTGGAGTTTTAAAGTTCTGGTCACCTTGCATTGTATGGACCTACAGGGCTTTCTAAAATCTTCATTTGTGTTCTGCAGAAGAAAGTAAGTCATAAACATCTGGGATGGCATGAGGGTGAGTAAATGATGAGAGAATTTTCATTCCTGGGGGAACTAGCCTTTTAAAGAAGATGATTTATAAAAAAACAAAAAACAAAAAAAAACAAAGCTTTTGTCTTCCATGGAAGAAATAAAGTAATACAGGTCTGTAACAAGTGAGTAAAAAATGACATCATTTTTGTGTGAACTTTTCTTTTATGTAGGTGTGTATTTTGAAACCAATTTGAATAAATTGTTCTTTAATTTTGCCACTTTTTTCTATTTCTGCATTTCAGGACTGAAGATTCAGAAGAGCCAAATGTTGGATATTCACCAGTTGCCTTGTTAACAGCGCTCAGAGAACTCACAGATGCTGCAATTCACTGCAGTCTGGTCAGAAATTTAATTGTTCTTGAAAGTCATCACCCACCTGCCCAGGCTTTTCAGATTTCTTTTTACATTTGGACTGATTTATGCATTAGATCTGAATTACCCAAAAGAGTTTAAGACAGGTGGCTTTATAAGGTTTTAATGTTGGAGCATGTGCAACACTAATGCAGCTGTGGACAATTTATCCTGTCGCTGTCAAATGTGTGTTTTTTTTTTGTTGTTTTTTCAGTGTTGTGCCTCATGTTTTGTCAAAAATTGTACCTTGTATTTTTATATTAAATATGTTTACTACATGCAGTTTGTTTATTTTTTTATTTTTTTTATGTTTAAGTTGCAACATTTTCACATTTAAATTAAGGAAACTTAAAAAAAAATTTTTAAATAATACTACTAGCACATTTCAAGTCACCTACAATGATATAATTTAATTATTAAGTTAACATGGCTTAAAAAAAAGTTAATTCAAAGCATATTCATGATTTCAAAAATATATTTTTTAAAATTGTATAAATATATGAATTAAGTTTGCAGAACCTCAAATTTTTAATTGTGGTTAGTTAAAATATATACATTTGTAATTGCATATTTTGATTGGACCAAAATAATTTCTTTTAATTTATAGTTTCTGAGAAAAACAAGTTATGCATACTTGAGACTTAAAAGTAAAGGCAATCAGTTGCCTCAAAGTTTTTTAGTAGAACTTATAAGGGCTACAGTGTTTTTAAACCCTCCAAAAATTGGCCCCATTTACTTCCATTATAAGTGCCTCACTTAAAGAAAAGGAAGGACAAGTCAAAATAATTTTGTGGTAATCAACACTGATACAAGTGCTTTCGATTGAGATTAACTTGTATTGAACCTGTATTCCCATAAGCTTTGAATGTGGTTTAATGGATTAGTTTCATACCGTGTGCTGGCTCTGTATTCTCGTTTGACAGTCACTGAAGAATGAGAAAATAGAATTGACATTTATAACTGGCATTATACCTAGTTCTAGTAACTTGACCTAATCGACTTCATCTAACGTGATATAAACATGTAGTCTAAACAATACAAGAAGGCTTAAATGTAGGAGAACATAACTGATTCAAGTTAAATGAAAACCATTCATTCATATTAAACGAACACAATTCATTCAAGTTAGTTTTACTTGGTCCATTTTATTGGGTTTAAATTGATTCTGTTTTGTTAAGAGAACTTGTTTCAATCATGTGGAAGCACTGTCCATGACTGAATCATGTCAGCCAAAGTGCTATTTTTTTGAGTGTTCCCTCTCATTACAGTAAGAGTGCCGAGAGAGTGGAGGGGGTCAAAAGCTCGAGACAGACCCTGAAATGGTAGCTGTATGTCTGCATGATGCACATGCATTTTGTATGTCCCCTGTCAATCAACCGTAGCTGTGGAAACTAAACACTGGGGACTAACGCCATAAACTGTCGGTTAGAAGAGGTTTAGTCCCACATCTGCCTGTGCAACATTTATTAGCAGGCTGAATTATTGAGCATGCTGATCTGTTTATCATTCTACCTCCCTTCAAACTCAAACACTAGCATAGCTACATGCTAACCGCTAACATGTGAATGCAAGTGAAAGCTAAGGATTACATTTGAGACTTTAAAATGAAAACTTCTAGTAGATTTGATGATGAACTTTTATTTACATGTTGGTTTTACATGTTGAGCTGTTGTTGTAGTCAGGTTTAAAGGCAAAGTGTGTAATTTCTGTGACACCTAACGGATCTGCGTAAAAAAAAGGTTTTTTCGAACAGGTTTTCCAAACACTCCACGAATCTTCCATTGCTCTGATAAGTAGATAGTACACCCCAAACTGAACGCCATTGGTTGAGCCAATGTTGCTAAGTTGGGCTGGTCGGGATGCTCAAACAAACAGAGGTATATTTTGATAGCGCCACAGAGCCAGTGTTTACACTTTTCGGGATATTAACCCACGAATGGCTTACTTGTAGATGTCTCTGCATATTACACTGGGATTGGAGAAATTATTTGAGCATAAAAAAAGATACATCACCTTTAAAGGGATAAGTTCACCCAAAAATGAAAATTCTCTCATCATTTACTCACCCTCATTCCATCCCAGATGTGAGATGGCATGTGAACTCAGCTCTCTCGTGAATGTGTATCCTGCTGCAGACAGGAAGTGATTGTTTATAGTTAAAAAGTACCTAAATATTGATCTTTTTTCACACCAAAAGTGATCACGTCGCTTTAAAAAACACTAATTTAACCACTGGAGTCGTATGGATGATATTTATGCTGACTGTGATTTTTGGAGCTTCAAAGGTCTGATCACCATCCACTTGGATTTTAAAGACCTACTGAGCTGAAATATTTTTTCTATTTTTCTTCAAATATGTTCTGCTGAAGAAAGAAAGTCATACACATCTGGGATGGCATGAGGGTGAGTAAATGATAAGAGAATATTCATTTTTGGATGAACTAACCCTTTAAAACAAAAATTCATTTGAAGCAACAATTCTTCTGCACCTTTGATTCACATGTTGCTAGTCTCCACCAGACATAATTTCTGTGTTTTCACCTCTCCAGGATCAAGTCACCCCAGTCAGCAGGTCTGCTTTCACTGACCACTTGACCTCTGCCCTCTTACCCTCAAAACATGTGGATAAACAGTAACACTCACTGTCTGACTCCAAGCCTCCCTCTCAGAATCATGTCAGATATCATTTAGCAAAAAGCAATAATAGATTTAACACATCAGACTACAACTTTTGTCTTCCAACTGTGGCATGAGATGTGTTTAAGTCTATTTTCACCGTTCCCTAATAGCACAACATCATTAAAGGAATCGTTCACCCAGACATGATTTTTTTTTAATGATTATTTACTCACCCACGTCATTCCAAATGCATGTGACGTACTTTCTTCTGTGGAACACAATAAGAAACATTTTGAAGAATGCTGATGCTCCTCTTTTCCATACAATGAAAGCATACAGTGACATGGGGATGTCAAGCTTCAAAACTGTCCAAAAAGCACCATGAAAGTACCATAAAAGCATCATAAAAGTAGTCCATATGACTTGTGTCTTCCAAAGCAATACAATAGCTTTGTCTGAGAAACATGCCAACATGTAAGTCGTTATTCACTGAAAATCTTCCCCTCAGATGTCACACTCAGGGGCTTCTGGTTTCAATAACTAATACATCACAAATAACTAGGGCTGGGTATTGATACAGATTTCCCAATTAGATTCTGATTCACAAGCTCTCGATTCAATTAGATGTCAATTTATATGGTTATATTTCATTTACAATGTCCTCTTTGCTTACATTTGAAATAAATTCTCTCTCAGCTAATACTGTTTATTATAAAGGGACCTACTAACCTTCTAAATAACCTTTCTAGGAATGATTTGGAAATAATAATTTTACAAATTATATTTTAGCATTAGTCTTTTATTATATTGGTCACATTGTAGCTTTTGAAAAATGTTCACATTCAGTGTATTCCATCAATAAATGTCTTGAAATTTAAAAGATTACATTATATATACAGTATACTTTATATGTTGTTACATGTTTATTGTTTACATGCATAATTTGACTATTTACAAGTAATAACACTGATTGGTTGAACATATGCTAAATCGGTACTGTCTCTTTAAGACTACCGGCATCAGCCAGTAACCACATATTAACGTGAGTGGAGTTGCATGGTTCTGTACGATATTTTTACCCAGTCTGACAAATAACAAATAATACTAAATATTTTTAATTAAAATATACTGTACAAATTTTTCTGCAACAATAAAGGCATGCAGCTTTTAAATATTTATTCTTTGTATGGAGCATCAGCGTTTCGTTCTTCTACTGGTCACACTTCTACGAATTCGTAGGTGAGAGTTCTCCAAACTTTAACTTTGGTACACGGCGAAATGCAAAATTTCTCCTGCATTCGGATAAGTATGAATGGGAGTGAAAGGAGCGCAAAGTCTATTGTTACCGGGGCTTTAGTTTTCACATGTCTTGTGACTAACTGCAATGTCCCAGATTTGAAAATGTGCAAGCATGCATGAGATTTGAGAGTTTACTCAAAAGGAGGAGAAATAAAGAGTCGTTTGGACTACTTTTAAGTTGATGTTTTTTGGTCCTTTTTGGAACTTGTCTGCCATGGTCACTATGAACATTCAAATATAGAAAAGAGCTGTGTGAATATTTTTCCTTTTGTGTTCCACAGAAAACAAATTACAGCATGCAGACTTAAAAATGACATGAGGATGAGTAAATAATGACAACATTTAAATTTTTGGGTGAACTATTCTTTTAACACCCTCATTATCAACATGTCCAAATTCATACGCCACATTTACACTCGGCCTCGGACAGCAGTCAGAAAGATTTGGCTGGAAGAACTCCAGAGGTCTGGCAGCAGGCAGGGCAGGTGCACTGGCTCAGGTAGCATTTCAGACAGCTGGAGACCAGAGTACACCTCACCTGCATCCCATCAGACAGCAGACGCATATCCCATAATATAATCATATGCTGTTCCACACACCTCATCTGACCCAAAGCAGATAGAGACGTAAGAGAAACACAAGCCAGTACACTGATACGGACTCCTTTTATGAGTGACACAGCGTCTATCTGAAGACCTACGCTTTGCTTGTTTACGCTACTTACAAATTTGTAGTCAACATCTTGTGTAATATAACACCAATGCATGATGCAGGTCGCTAATGTAGATCTCTTGATCAAAATGAATTGATGGACCATATGAACTAATACTTGCCTTTAGTGGCTTGTATCTAAGATGAGTATTAAAGGAATAGTTCTCCCAAAAATTTAAATTTTGTTGTCATTTACTCACCCCCATGCCAGTGGAGTATCCAAGGGTGGGCCGGGGTATGCCTGGGCCCACCCAAATTAGGCCCAGGCCCAACCAGAATATTAGAGATTATTTTTTTGACTTCCAATACCCGTATATATTTATAAAATAGTAAAAAAAAAAAAAAAAAAAATGCATAAATACTGCTTTCTATAAGTGTAAAACAACTGTTTGAATGCACTGCCTTTCTGTTACTAAGGAAAATGTAAAAAAAGAAAAAAAATACTTTTTATACTCTAAAAGTATTAAAAAATCACAAAGTCTATATTACTGTATTTATGACTTTGTGATTTAAGCCATTTTTCAAAATGATTCCCCTCCACTGGAGCTTTCATATTACATTTGTGCTTGCGTTTTATAATTTGCCATGTTGCGATCAGTCATGTGACATGCGTGAGCCAGTGGTGTTTGGCATCAGCAACGTAAAGTCTGGCGTGCCGTTTTTAAAACCGCCATTTTTATTTGAACACGGGCACAAAACACAAATAAAAAGTTTGGTCTATTCTTCACAAAAAGCTATTGTATGGCTTCAGAAGCATACAAATCATATGGAATATGCTTGTAGTAACATTATTTTATGTTCATTATTGTCTTTTTGGGAGCTTGGCAGTATAAATCACCATCCACTTTCATTATATAAAAAACAGAAGCTCAGACAAGAGAAGCTCTGCCTAACATCTAATTATGTGTTTCACAGTAAAAAGAAAAACAGAAACGCTCGAAACAACATGAGGGCGAGCAAATGATAACAAAATTTTCATTTTTGAAAGAACTTTTCCTTTGAATAGTTATGGATATTTTAACACTGCAGTGCAAGAGAGACTTGATTCATATCCACAGTAATGGCTTGGCACACACTTAAAAGTTTTGGCTGTGTAATTCAGGGTTAAGGGGTAAAGATAAATCCACTCAGTGTTACTTACGTCTCCGGTTCCTTTGGTGGCTCTGTTTGGGCTTGGTTTTGTGACTTTGTCTGGGGCTGGAGAACGTTATTAACCAGATCAGTGATTCCGCTAAAAGGAAACCACCTGCATGAACAAGCAGACAGCGGAACTCAACATCCTTCCTGACCATCAAGAGATGACAAGATAGGGAAGACTGCTTCCGGTAGACACACAGGCCAAATAAAGAGCAGCTACATTTATGAGGAACACACATGTAGGGCATGTATTTACAGCTACAAGAACTACAGGGACAGAGAGAAAGACATAGAGAGAGAGAGAGAGAGAGAGAGAGAGAGGGACAGACTAGTATTAGCCTCAAACAGGCCGCCCACAGTCCGTTCACTGATGTATATTGAACACACAAATGGCAGGCTCTAATCTGATTTGTATCTGGATTTGTCAAAGTTTGCCAGGTTAGTGACAACTAATACATGTAAGATAGTCAGACTTTTGTTTGAGACACATACTGTAATAGGGAAAATATTCCACTTGTTATATCTGTGAAATAATCAGTACTTATTTCTTTTGGCTGGACAGAAAT
Source organism: Myxocyprinus asiaticus (assembly GCF_019703515.2). Classification (NCBI taxonomy): domain Eukaryota; kingdom Metazoa; phylum Chordata; class Actinopteri; order Cypriniformes; family Catostomidae; genus Myxocyprinus; species Myxocyprinus asiaticus. Next base: position 7,605,477 of record NC_059358.1, on the reverse strand, counting down.
TTGGATTACAAAGTCCTACATATTTCTTCTAATATTTGAGCATCCTCTGTAATACTGGTCAGACATTGCTGTGTAATTATTATTATAATTTTTTTTCTCCCCTTTTCTCCCCAATTTGGAATGCCCAATTCTCAATGCGCTCTAAGTCCTCGTGGTGGTGTAGTGACTCGCCTCAATCCTGGTGGCGGAGCATGAATCTCAGTTGCCTCCGCATCTGAGACCATCAATCCGCGCATCTTATCGTGGAGACATAGCGCGTGTGGAGGCTTCACGCTATTCTCCGCGGCATCCACGCACATCTCACCGCACGCTGCACAGAGAGCGAGAACCACATTATAGCGACCACGAGGAGTTTACCCCATGTGACTGTACCCTCCCTAGCAACCGGACCAATTTGGTTGCTTAGGAGACCTGGCTGGAGTCACTCAGATCGCCCTGGATTCGAACTTGCAACTCCAGGGGTGGTAGTCAGTGTCTTTACTCGCTGAGCTACCCAGGCCCCCTTGCTGTGTAATTATTTAAAGTTTTTCAAAACCAGGCTGGTCTTTTATTTTAGTATCGTAAAACATGTAAAAAGCAAAACAAAATGTGATTGATCGCATAAGGCTAGTTCAGTACCCCAAAAATCCCCAACATTTTAAACATTACAAAGCTGGTTGTTGTATTTTCACCACATCCACACTAAAACGTTTTTAGTTGAATATGCATTGATTTTGCCACGTTTACACCCCAAACAGATTTTTCCTCCACTGAAAACTTGAAAACGCTCTTTTGTACTGAGTTGTCAACAGAGTGCTTATTAAGCCCAAAGTATACTTCGATTTTGACGTGAACGCTCAGCGTCTGTGTACAGACGAACGTGAGCCTGTCAAAGTATTCTCCATATGACTGTGCAAACATACACAGGTGTTTGGCACATGCACGCTGCTACTGCTATGAGATACTGGACTATTTCTAAAGATGTCTTTATAGTCCTTCAGACTCAAGTTATACAATCATAGGTGTCTCCTGACCTCCTCACACACGTGCTCTTGACGTGCACATCCACTGTTGTTGTTTTTGCCTTTGTCTCCTGTTTTTTAGCAGCAATTACATCTTCTAGTGCTTCTTTGTGACATCAACAGCCACCTTGTGGACACACTAATTAGTGCAAATATTTCCAGGTGCATGTGCATTCTGCACATTCAAAGAGGCGCGGTTAGAAAAATCGGGCTGCCCGTGTTCAGTGCTCACGCACTCTGCTGATGACGAGATTTATGTCACGCGTCCTGTGCACAGATGCTCAGCATTCACATTTGACCGAAGCATACTTTGGGCTTTAGTGTGGAAGTAGCCTCAGGGGCTGTTCATACAGAACGTGTTTTTGCGTCCGTCCGCATGGTTCTTCAATTGTTTCTCTCTGTTAACATGCGCTAGATGGACATCTTTGACCGCTACGCCACGTCTCGCTGTTTTTTCATGTTTTGGAAAATGTTGTTTAGTCGCTGTGTCAAGTAAAGATAACTTGTTAAAAACGCAATGAGGCACTCGACACATCACAAGTGAAACAATCTCTTTCTAAGTGGGCAGTTCTTGATCAGAATAAGCTGCAAAGTGGACCAGACTTAATGGCGATAATCAAAAGTCTGGCAACACGCAACAACCCCCATTGAAAAGACCAGCATATAGCAAGTGTTTTGAATGCAGGTATTCTGGTGTCCCTATGAGGCTTTTAAACTATCTTAACAAGCAGCTGATCTTCACAGCAAAGTGAGGACAGGAAAAAGAGAGAAAGACAGAAAAAACTGAGTGAGTGAGAGAGATTAAGAACAACAAACGGAAAAACAGAGCAACTGAGGAGACAAGGTCAGCCATAGAAGGAAGCAAAGAAGCCAGAGCGAGTGAGATGAATTTAGCATCCATCAGCCTGGAATACTGTACGGTTGTGTATCAACAGATACAGAGAAAGAGATCAAACAAAGTATCCATTCACAACTGACAGAATCGGCAAACAAGCAAAACAAAGCAGGACTGACGCATCCAGTGGATAGAGCTGCCAAAAGCTTTTCAAACAAAGCCATGACAGATAGCGGACAGCCAATCACCAGAGAGAGGAGGGAAAAAGAGCTGCCAATCACAGTAGAAGTCACAGCAAACAACACACGGCACAAACCAGTCAGGTGTCTAGCTAAGAGATGGCCCACACTGAATCTGTGCCCGAAGAGCTCCACATGCTTTAAGGGTCTGTTCCAAAACCTAGTTAGCTGCCTTGCTGTCTTCATACTGTGGGAAGCTACCTTCTAAGGCAGCATCCTAACAGAGATGGAACATTAGTGACTGATTTAGAGCACTCTATATAGGAAGCAACACTGCACAACACACAAATAATGCTCCTTATACTGCCTAAATATGCATAAACATACACAATACCCAAATATAGGGTAAAACAGCCATTTTTTTTTTTTTTTTTTTTAGACAGAGTGAATAGTTGCACCCAGGTGTAAATAGCACCTGCCACATAGCACAGCTATCTGCACCCCAATAGTCTAGTGGAAACAGTAATTTACACCAAACTGCATTGTAAGCATTGCTGCAGTGACGTCAGGTGTGACGCCGGTGCGAATGCGCCTTTTCGTGCTGATGACTCCAGTTCGATTTCGCCTTTGTCCCACTCTTTTCTCCATTCTGTTTCCTGTCTCTGCTCTTTTTTTTTCTTTTTTTTTCTTTTTTCTCCCAATTTGGAATGCCCAATTCCCAATGTGCTTTTTTTAAGTCCTCGTGGTTGCGTAGTGATTCGCCTCAGTCCGGGTGACGGAGGACGAATCCCAGTTGCCTCCACGTCTGAGACCATCAACCCGCGCATCTTATCACGTGGCTTGTTGAGCGCATTGCCACGGAGACATAGCGCGTGTGGAGGCTTCACGCCATCCACCGCGGCAACCACGCTCAACTCACCACGCACCCCACCGAGAACAAACCACATTATAGCGACCACGGGGAGGTTACCCCATGTGACTCTACCCTCCCTAGCAACCGGGCCAATTTGGTTGCTTAGGAGACCTGGCTGGAGTCACTCAGCACGCCCTGGGATTCCAACTAGCGAACTCCATCCTGTCTCCACTCTTAATATTTTCTTTAATACTACTTATAATAATAAATGAAAATGAATATAAAGATAGTTTTAGTATATTAATACTGTAATAACCATGTTTTTTGGGCGGAAACCATAGTTTTGATGTAATGGTCTTACTACAGTAATATGGTGTTAATATAGTAACCACTTTTATTTTTGTGGTTACTATGATTTTACTATAAAATACCATGGTGATACTATGGTTACTGTAGTAAATCCATGGTTAATTTTTGTAAAATAAAATTAGGATTAGGTTTAGGGGTAGGGGTTGTTGTAGGGTGTCTGCTGCAGTGATGCCCCTATATGGTATGTCAGTATTTAATTAGGTGTGCAAATAGCATCTGCCACTAGAATCTACTATTAATTGTACCAGGGTTGGGGTGCAAAATAATATTTGCCATTATTTGCAATGGGGTGTAAATAACATCTAATTTCACAGTAGTTGCAACAGGGTGCAAATAGCATATGCATTTTTTGCTATTAAATTGAAATATATTTGATCTACTATTCAGTATTAAATTACATAAAAGTATGTTTATAATCAACATTTCTCTTGCTTCATCCAAAAGAGGGTATCATAATTCTTCCTAATACAAAAAAGGCAGCATAACTGTCCTTGCTACCTTTTGGAACAGCCTTTCTGTTGAGAGTGCACTAATGATGCCTTAAAGGAATACCCTGGGTTCAACACGTTATGCTCAATCGACAGCATTTGTGGCATAATGTTGATTGCCACAAAAATTATTTTTGACTCGTTCCTCCTTTTCTTTAAAAAAATAAAAATCTGGGTTACAGTGGGGCACTTACAATGGAAGTGAATGGGGCCAATTTTTGGAGGGTTTAAAGGCAGAAATGTGAAGCTTATAATTTTTATAAAAGCACATATTAATTCTTCTGTCAAAACTCATGTATTATTTGAGCTGTAAAGTTGTTTAAATCGTCATTTTTGCACTCGTTTAGGGTGTTGACTACGTCGTCATGGCAACTAAGATGTTATATTGGATATAACTTTACACAGAAAAGGTTAGTAAGTGACTTTGTCACACTAAAATCATGTTAACACACATATTGTTTACGACTTGTGGCTATACTTTTGAAACAGTGAGTATTTTAACGTTTACAGATTGACCCCCTTCACTTCCACTGTAAGTGCCTCATAGTAACCCAGATTTTCACTTTTTTTAAAGAACAGCAGGGGCAAGTCAAAATGTTTTTTTTTGTGGTTATCAGCATTATACCACAAATGCTGTCGATTGAGCTCAACTTGTACTGAACCCAGAATATTCCTTTAAACTGATGCCTATGTAGGCAGCACACTAAGTTTTGGAACAGAACAATAGTTCCCTAGTGTAGTACTCTGCTCATTTTAAGAAATTTGAACAGATTTTGGACCAAAATCAGCTCAGAAAATGCAAAAAAAAGTTGGCAGATTCTGTGTGGGCCTGACTAAGAGTTACTTACTGAACTGGCTGAGACTTTGCATCTTCTTTGACCCTAAAAGAAATAATAAGTAAATAAACTCAGTGAGAAAACACAACAAAAATGAAAGACAACATAACTGTCATTCTAACAAAATTAAACATAGGATGATTTTTTTATATATATAACAAAAACATGGAAGCAAGGTAAAAAAGATCAAACAAAAAGTTAATACATGTGAAATGTACGACATATACAAATGTGATAAGATTCAACACACACACACACACACACACACACACACACACACACACACACACACAAAGAAAACATGCAAAGAATAAAATTAAAAAGGACTGAATTAACTAAAATAACAGAAGAACAGAAATAAATGGCAGGAACATTTTCTTTCAGCCCTATGTCCAACCACAGATAACACCATCCACAACACAATATGTGTTGCATATAGCTTAAAATTAAATAAATCAATCAATAAAATCTGTTATTTACTTTCGTGGTCCCACTCTTGTACAAATCACACACACACACACACACACACACACACACACACACACACACACACACACACACACACACACGTACAATATATATATATATAATTATTTGCTAGAAATGACAACAGACTTTTTGGTAATCTCCACCACAGCATTACTCTAAGAACTCCAGTAGCTTTTAGAGCCACTGAGGAACACACAAAACTTCCATTTTATGAAATCACTCAAAACTCAAAAGTGCAGTAAAAACTACACCTGATGTCTTCAGTACAAGAGTTTCATGTTTTGCTAAAAGTAGACCCCTTTTACCTCTTGTTTGAGATGTTTGTTTTTGTACTTATGAGTAAGTTTAGGGGAAAATCACTTTTGAAGTTATATTCTTGTATTACTTAAATATTTTAAGTAATTATGTAATAACTTAAGTAATTAAATACTGAAAAGGTTCTGTGTAACACAGTAAAACAGTATGATACTGCCCTCTAATGGCCACAGATCTTCTTATTTAACCTCCTGACATCCAAGAGTGACTGCTGTGTGCATTTTCCATTTCCATTTTTGATTTGTAACTAGTAGCACCTAATAAACATGCAAAAAAAAAAAAAAAAAAAAAAAAAAGAGCAAATAGTTTTCCCAAAAATGTATGTCCTCATATGGGGACAGCAGGACTAAGTTGTGGCATTTTAAATAATACCAAGCTAAAGAAAGTCAGATTTTTTTTAAACAAATTGTTTATTATATTTCCAGGAGTGTTGGTTATTCATGTTTGACAAGGCATTACAGACATTACAGCTGATTTTCTGTATAGTTGCTTTGGAACAATGCGTATTGGGAAAAGCACATATAAAATAGATGTTAACCCTCATTCTGCAAAAATCTCATGAGATTCACAAGCGAGGTTAATACATTAAATTTGGAGTCCTGCAGCAACAAAGAAGCGTTTGCCACTCCTTCTCGATTCCTTACACCCAAGTTGATTTTATCCAAAGGGATTTTAATGGATTGTGCACAGTAGCATATGATACTTATTGGTTAATATTATAATTCTCCTCCCACATGACTTTGGTTACAAGATTATGAAAACAAACTTTTGTTTCACTTTAGAATACATTTATGTATTTGGCAGATGTTTTTATCCAAAGCAACTTACAGTGCACTTATTCCCCTGGAAGGACCTGGAGTTAAGTGCCTCGCTCAAGGACACAATTGTGGTGACTGTTGGGATTGAACCAGCAACCAGCACCAGTTATGTGCTTTAGCCCACTAAGCCATCACCACTCTATAGTGAAGAATAAAGTGCACTAATGAATCAAAGCAGAAACATTTATTAAGAATGCAAACTGGGTCAATGTTGAACACTTTTCAGATGTCTCCACTATGGTTGCTGATTTATTGTACATTAATAGTGTCATGTTGACTGAAAATAATATATATAAATTTTTATTTTTTTACCCTTGAATAGCACTGAATTTCAGTTCATTTGTGCAGCTATAGGGTGGGAATGGACACTACAGTGCTGGGTGGGGTTTCTAAATCCCAACCCTCTGCCAGCTCACTGTCACTGCATCAATAAGTGACATTGGCAATGGTTAGAAGTTACTGCTAATGCTGCATTAAACTGCAGAGAAATTGCACTAGTTTAGCTTTGGATCAAAAGTATTTCATGTGACATTCCTACCAATTCAGTCCTGTTTCTTTTCTGTTCTCAGACTGTTAATTTAACCTTAAATGAATGGCCTTGCTCATTCTTCATACATCTCTATTTTCTCTCTGTATCTGGGCACTCTTGTGTGGAGATGGAGGCCTCACTGAGTCGCAGCAGTGTCCTCTTAAAGGAATAACATTTACATTCAACGTAATGTCTATCGACATTACCTGTGTCCTGCTACTGAATACCACAGACTATAATTTTGACTCAGTTTGTAGAAACAATTGGGTAATGTGTTTTCAGCAAAGCACAAAATGTGTTTAAAGCAGAAATGTGACGCCTATGTTTTTTTTAAAGTACTTAAAGGTGCTGTAAGCAATTTTTTTCATGGAAAATGAAATAAATGTCCTGAGATGTCTCACCGGTAAACATTTGAATCTGACTACTTTCTCAATCCTATTCTAAAATACCTTGCGCTTATGCACAGAGATGTGGTGTGTATGTATGTTTATACATGGTACTCTTCGCGGGAACCTAAATTATACAAAGCAATGACAAAAAGCTTTATTAAGGGTATGCAGGCTTGCACTGAATATTCTGCAGGGCACATAATGTATGTTCTTTCATGACATCACATAAAGCAAAAAAGAACGTTGTGTTATTCTTAATAGGGACTTTAAGCAGCAGGTGTGGTTACGGTAATTAATGGAATAATTCTGTTCAATTGCGTGTACACGACTTCACTCACTTCCTGACGTCATAACCATCATTTCTAAAGCATTTTGTCTTTGCCATAGTGACAGTTGATTGTACATGACTGATTAGGAAAGTAAATGTTATAATATGTTTTATAAGAGATAATGCAAAGTGAACACAGTAAATAGCCTAAACATCCTCCTCAAAACTTATGTTAAATTACACACGGTTATAGGCTTCAAATAAAAAACTCAAAAATATCGATAGCCTATTAATAATAATATATAGGTTTTAGACGTAGGCTATTTATATTGTAGAAAAACTCTTTTTCTGACAGTCTTTTTACTTAACCTTCTCTTTCGTTTGTCACATTTATGTGTTTTGGTTCGTGTTTTTCATGTCTTTTATTTTCAAGTTTAGTTCCTGTTCATGTCATGTGATTTCCTGTTCCCTCATGTGATCTTGTCACGTGTTTTTCCCCTATTCACGTGTCTTGTTTTCATTGGTTCTTTGTTTGATTACTTTGTTATTAGTCTTGTCTTTTCATTGGTTTAAGTTCATTTAGTCTTGTTATCTTGTTTATTAGTTTAGTCTTGTGATTGGTTGTCTTGTTTACTTGTTACCCATGTCCTTGTATTTAAGCCCTCATGTTTGCCATTGTCTGGTGTGAGGTATTGTGAATGTAACAAGAGTCAAGAGTCAAGAGTCAAGAGTCAAGAGTCAAGAGTCAAGAGTCAAGAGTCAAGAGTCAAGAGTCAAGAGTTTATGTTCATGTTTAGTTCACATTTATAGTTAGGGTTTTTTGGGATTCCGCATTTGTAAATAAAACTGCACTTGGGTTCATCATGTCATCATGTCATCATCTCTTCATCTGCCTGTTGACAACATCGTTACACTGTTTTAAATAGCCTACCTTTTTTTATTTTCTTGAATGATAAAATGCTCCATTCCACATCATTATTGCTAGTGATTTTTGCATAGCGTCATGTCTGCAGCTGTTGCTTAAAGACCCTATTGTTTTGTTTCCATTCCACATCTGTAAATTCCTTTAAGGACAACTCTCACCCACCTGTCTTTACTTGTACTCACATCCAGAGATGCCTGCAGTTAGATTAGAGGAGGAATGGGCATGAGGCCAATACATGGTTAAGTCAAACAGGGTATTAGACGCTGCTTCTAATTCTTCATTTGACAAGTAGAGGTAGTAACATAAGAAGAAAGCTTTTCTAGCATATTTTTTTAGATATCTCAACAGAGCAAAAACGCCAGTTACGGTTTTTGGTGCTATTCTCACTTTCTCCACTTCTTCAGAATGCAATGACTGACACTCTTCACATGCACAGAAGTTTTGTTCGGAATACATGTAATGCACATGTGTGGTGGTGGGGGCGTGGTTGAGCACTGGCTTGTGAATGGGGAGCAAGATCAGGAGATGAGAAAGATTGTCACTGTTTGTCACTACAGTGAGAGTTGGAGATGAATTTAAGAGTGAGCCGGACACCAGTGAGGGAGAGAGAGAGCTACCACACACACCCCGAGACTGTGTTAAGCTGTGTGCGCTGAAAAGCGTGATTATTGAGTGAAGTGCTGAAAAGCCAATTTTGTGTTATAAAATAAATACAGTTTGAGTTGGATTCGCCGTCTCCCACTTCCTCCTTGCAACCCCATTATGAACTTTGTTACAACATGTAAACGAATATTTGCATCAGACTGCAAAGTTTAGGGGACATATAAACAGTACATTCGGAATCTGCAATCTGCAAAAAAAATCTTTTGGGTGGGCCTCAATAAAAATGGATGGGCCAAGTTTTTGCCCAATTCTTTTTTTTTTTTTTTTTTGGCCAAAATCTTCCTTAACAAACAGTTCTTTCACACTGTCAGAAATTAAAATGTATGCATTTTTTAAACTGTTTTATAAATATATATTTGAAGTCAAAGAATAATCTCGAATACTCTGGGTGGGTCTGGGACTAATTTGGGTGGGTCCAGGCCCACCCGGCCCACCCTTGTCTTTGCAACTACTTTGGAGGTGGGACTACTTTTCTAGGTGGATGCAATTTTGGCTATGCATTACCAGCGTAATTCTTGAGTGAAGTTTGCTCCATGTAAACAATGGCTATGTACAGAATAGCATACTACAATACTACTATTATTTCTGCTATTTGTGTACATTATAAAAAAAAATATTACTGAATATGTATGACCTACTACCTACACCAAAATATATGCATTATACAACCAATGCACACTGTATGAAATACTCAGTACTCAATACCCTGTCAGTCATTTTGGTCTTTGGATGGAGGGATTTAGGAGAGAGGGGGTGGTTTAACTTAGTGGCTAAGTCTGATGGATATGACTAACACCTATAACAGAAATGTTTCACTTACTTTCTTTCAAAACCTCATCAACAATGTGATATGGAGAACAGTGACCTCATTTAGAACTGTCGACGGTCATTTAGAAAGGAACTTGCTCACCAGCACTGATAGTTGCCATGTTATTGGGACACAGTGGTGTTGTGTCAGGTTGTCATGTTAACCTCAACGCAGTGGATCACACATTCATACGGACATGTTGTGACATTACGTCAGGTGGTGCATTTGAAAGCAACACATGACCACAGACCACCATAACCTAAATCCACTTTGATTATAAGATAATTTCTGTGGTTAAAGGGGTTATATTATAAGGTATTTATTATACCTTGAGGAATAACTATCTACCTACCTATCTATCTATCTATCTATCTATCGTATCTATCTATCTATGGACGGACGGACGGTCAGTCAGTCGGTCGGTCGGTAGGTAGGTAGTCCATAGATCGATATGATAGATACAGTTGTGCTCAAATGTTTGCATACCCTTGGAGAATTGGTAATATATGTACCATTTTTAAAGAAAACATGAGTGAGCAGGCAAAACACATTTCTTTTATTTCTTATGGGATTTATATTCAACTGTAAGTTATAACAGAATGGCACAATCATAAAACAAAACATGGCAACAAAGAAAAAAAATTAAATGACCCCTGTTCAAAAGTCTGCATACCCTTAGCTCTTAATACTGTGTATTGCCCCCTTTAGCATCAATGACAGCGTGCAGTCTTTTGTAATAGTTGTCTATGAGGTCCCAAATTCTTGCAGGTGGTATAGCTGCCCATTCGTCTTGGCAAAATGCCTCCAGGTCATGTAAAGTCTTTGGTCGTCTTGCATGAACTGCACGTTTGAGATCTCCCCAGAGTGGCTTGATGATATTAAGGTCAGGAGACTGTGATGGCCACTCCAGAACCTTCACCTTTTTCCGCTGTAACCACTGGAGGGTCAACTTGGCCTTGTGCTTAGGGTCATTGTCGTGCTGTTAAGTCCAAGAGCGTCCCATGTGCAGCTTTCATGCAGAAGAATGCAAATTGTCTGCCAGTATTTTCTGATAACATGCTGCATTTATCTTGCCATCATTTTTCACAAGATTCCCCGTGCCTTAAGAGCTCACACACCCCCAAAACATCAGTGAGCCACCACCATGTTTCACAGTGGGGATGGTATTCTTTTCACTATAGGCCTTGTTGACCCCTCTCCAAACATAGCGCTTATGGTTGTGACCATAAAGCTCTATTTTGGTCTCGTCACTCCAAATTACAGTGTGCCAGAAGCTGTGAGGCGTGTCAAAGTGTTGTTGGGCATATTGTAACCGGCTTTATTGTGGCATTGGTGCAGTAAAGGCTTCTTTCTGGCAACTCGACCATGCAGCTCATTTTTGTTCAATTATTGTCGTATTGTGCTCCTTGAAACAACCACACCATCTTTTTCCAGAGCAGCCTGTATTTCCCGTGTTACCCATGAGTTTTTCTTTGTATCCCAAACAGTTCTTCTGGCAGTTGTGGCTGAAATCTTTCTTGGTCTACCTGACTTTGTCTTGGTATCAAGAGATCCCCGAATTTTCCACTTCTTAATAAGTGATAGAACAGTACTGACTGGCATTTTTAAGGCTTTGAATATCTTTTTATATTCTTTTCCATCTTTATAAAGTTCCATTACCTTGTTATGCAGGTCTTTTGACAGTTCTTTTCTGCTCCCCATGGCTCAGTATCTAGCCTGCTCAGTGCATCTATGTGAAAGCTAACAAACTTATTGACTATTTATACACAGACACTAATTGCAATTTAAAAAGCCACAGGTGTGGGAAATTAACCTTTAATTGCCATTTAAACCTGTGTGTGTCACCTTGTGTGTCTGTAACAAGGCCAAACATTCAAGGGTATGTAAACTTTTGATCAGGGCCATTTGGGTGATTTCTGTTATCATTATGAATTAAAAAGGAGCCAAACAACTATGTGATAATAAATGGCTTCATATGATCACTATCCTTAAATAAAACGATCAGTCATATTTTCAAAATCAATGTGAAAATTTCACAATTTCTGCCAGGGTATGCAAACTTTTGAGCATAACTGTACATACAATAGATAGATAGATAGATACATAGATAGATAGATAGATACTATAGATACGATACATACGATAGGTAGATAGATACGACAGACAGACAGACAGATAGATAGATAGATAGATAGATAGATGTGTGCCTCAGCAGCAGACACATTGGCCTTCTGCTGAGCGAGCATGTTAGAGATACACAGAGGAAAGTCCCGTTACATAACAAAGAGCTCACTCTCTGCATGGGGCATAATTACTCAGCAATTACAGCTGCCAGTGTGCCAGTCTGTGTTGGTCAGTGGGGCTGACAGTGCCCACACTCCTCTCTGCCATCAGAACCAAAACACAGCACCATCAACATCTTTTCATTTACATGAACTATCCGAACAAACCGATTCACTAAAGTGATTTGTACCTACCTACCTACCTATCTACCTTTCTGTCTATCTATCTATCTATCTATCTATCTATCTATCTATCTATCAATCGTATATATTGTATATATCTATCTATCGTATCGGATCTATCGTATATATCTATCGTATCTATCTATCTATCTTTCTATCGTATTGACGGACGGATGGAAAGACAGACGGACAGACAGATAGATAGACAGATAGATAGATAGATAGATAGATAGATAGATAGATAGATAGATGGATGTGTGCCTCAGCAGCGGACACACTGGCCTTCTGCTGAGCAAGCATGTCAGTGATACACAGAGGAAAGTCCCGTTACATAACAAAGAGCTCACTCTCTGCATGGGGCATAATTACTCTGCAATTACAGCTGCCAGTGTGCCAGTCTGTGTTGGTCAGTGGGGCTGGCAGTGCCCGCACTCCTCTCTGCCATCAGAACCAAAACACAGCACCATCAACAACCTTTCATTTACATGAATGTGGCAGGGAGGAGGGCGGGGCTGGGTCGTGATGCTGCACACCTAATCAGGCTATCAAGCCCTCGAGAGGGATAAAGGTGACCGGAGGCGGCAGTTAGAGAGAGAGAGAGTTACGGGCAGTTGTCCTGCATGTGTTTATGTTTGTGTCTTTTTGTTTTATTAAAAGATTATTTATACTGTCAAGCCGGTTCTCACCTCTGCCTTTCCATTGAAGTTTGTTACACTGGTGCCGCAACCCAGGAAGGAGGAGGGATAACCCGTAGTAGAGTCCTCGTAACTACCATCCACCCCAACGGATCCGCCGGGGGACAAAGGAGTCCCGCCACCTGAGAACAGAGGAATGGCCGCCGACCGCGAGGGGAGGAGGGGCTCCTAGCCGACCGCCTGGAGCGGTCAGGGCCGTTACCAGGGGCGGAGGAGACCCCTACTGGCTGCTAAAATGCGGCGTGGTCAAGAGAGGACCGCTGACCACGAGCGGGGAGGGGATCCTGGCCGACCAGCTGGAGTGGGAGAACCGCTGCCAGGGGCGGGGGAGACCCCTACCATCCACCGAAAACGCGGCAGGGCTTTCCGTCCGCCAGGGGCTGGAGGACTGCCTCCGATCCGCCCGGAGAGGCGCGGCTGTCGTCCACTAGAGGGTGGAGGAGTGGCTGAGGAGTGTTGGCCTTTCCCTCTCATTTTTTTTTTTGTTGTTGTTGTTGTTTTTTCCCTCCCCTTGTCACCCTCCCAGGTCCGAAGAGGTGGGGATGGCCTGCCGGCAGGCGGGGCCTTAAGGGCACTCTTGACGCCGGCTCTTGACCCCGCCCAAAAAGGGGGGGATGTACGTCATGCCGGGGGCTCCCTGGCCTGAAGGAAAGGAGGGAGGAGTGTGGCAGGGAGGAGGGTGGGGCCGGGTCGTGATGCTGCACACCCGGCCCCTAATCAGGCTAATCAAGCCCTCAAGAGGGATAAAGGTGACCGGAGGTGGCAGTTCGAGAGAGAGAGAGTTACGGGCAGCTGCCCTACATGTGTTTATGTTTGTGTCTTTTTGTTTTATTAAAAGATTATTTATATTGTCAAGCCAGTTCTAACCTCCTCCTTTCCATTGAACTTTGTTACAATTAACTATTCGAACAAACCGATGCACTAAAGTGATTTGGGCTTCATCACACTACATATGACAGATAGACAATTGTTTAAGATGATGTCACACTAGCCAAATTTTCCACTGATTTTCAGGTGTGAGCTTCATTTACGTAATCGCCAGACAGGCAGTGGGAGACGAAGCACTGGTAGCATCTGCCAGAGAATGTCAAAGAACAATCTGTAATATTCTGGGTGGGCCTGGGTCTAATTTGGGTGGGTCCAGGCCCACTCCGGCCCTTGTTTATGCCACTGCTTTGGAGATGGGACTACTTTTCTAGGTGGATGCAATTTTGGCTATGCATTACCAGCGTAATTCCTGAGTGAAGTTTGCTCCATGTAAACAGTGGCTATGTACAGAATAGCATACTACAATACTACTATTATTTCTGCTGTTTGTGTACATTAAAAAAAAAACATTCTGTATAGAATACTCTTATGACCTACTACCTGCACCATAATATATGCATTATACAACCAATGAACACTGTATGAAATACACAGTACTCAATACCCTGTCAGTCATTTTGGTCTTTGGATGGTGGGATTTAGGAGAGAGGGCGTGGTTTAATTTATTGGCTAAGTCTGATGGAAACAGCTAACACCTTTAACAGAAATGTTTCTCTTATATTCTCTCTTTCAAAACCTCATCAACAATGTGATATGGAGAACAGTGACCTCATTTAGAACCGTCTAAGTTCATTTAGAAAGGAACGTGCTCACCGGCACTGATAGTTGCCATGTTATCAGGATAGAGTGGTGTTGTGTCAGGTTGTCATGTTAACCTCTACGCAGTGGAAACACTGGATTACACATTCATACGGACACGTTGTGACATTACGTCAGGTGGTGCATTTGAAAGCAAACACATGACCACAGACCACCATAACCTAAATCCACTATGATTATATGATCATTTCTGTGGTTAAAGGGGTCATATTATAAGGGGAATCAAATATTCCTTGATCTTTGGAGATGATAGCTCTATCTATCCATCTATCTATCTACAGTATCTATCTATCGACGGACGGACGGATGGACAGATAGATAGATAGATAGATGTGTGCCTCAGCAGTGGACACACTGACCTTCTGCTGAGCGAGCATATCAGCGGTACGCAGAGGAAAGTCCCGTTACATAACAAAGAGCTCACTCTCTGCAGGGGGCATAATTACTCGCCAATTACAGCCGCCAGTGTTCCAGTCTGTGTTGGTCAGTGGGGCTGGCAGTGCTTGCACTCTCCTCTACAATCAGAACCAAAACACAGCACCATCCACCTTTCATTTACATGAACCATCCGAACAAACCGATTTACTAAAGTGATTTGGGCTTCATCACGCTACATATGACAGATAGAAAAACAAAAATTTTGGCAAGCTCCACATGATAGGGAATCAGAGAGAGATAGTTACGGTGATTTGTTTGTCTGTCACCCCTCCAATATTTTCTATAGGAAAGTGTTTCATACCTCTCAATGAAGAGAGTAAGATCTCAACAAAACAGTCTGTACATGTGACACCCTCTGGCAAAATCGAGTTGTTGTGAGTCTGTTAGTGTGGCACCGGCTTCAGGGTGAGTGCATTTGATCTGCTGAATTGCTGCATGTGCAATAAAATGGAAAACATTTAGCATTTTGTACACCGCAACTTGTTGGGAAAAGTAGGTTGTTCCTGGAAAAGCTGCACTGTTGTGAAAATGGTTAAGCTACAGTCATGATAATGAAACCAGCCTGATTTCATGAAAATTAGATGACTGTGGTGACATTTTCACGAAATGAAATTAAGTAGTTCCTTACACGTATTGTGGCAGTTCCAAAGTGAAATGTCCACTGTGTAGTGCTAAAAGCAAATTGAACACCCTGTCTACACCGGACACGAGCGGCGTGTCGCTTCAAAAGAAATAAAACCCCATTATAATCAATGATGCTGTCTACACTGGCAGTGTCCGTTGCGGCGCGTCCATTGCGCCGACAATAAATGGGTTTTGCGTTCCATTATATGCTGTACGGGCTGGCACTACAACACAAATTAAACCTTTTAGAACGTTTATGTTGACATGTCTAGTGTAGACAGCCTCAAGCCATTGCGTTGCATCAATGGACACGCCCCGATGTAGATAGTGTGTAAGATGAGGTTGAGGTTAATGCTCTATCAATCTTAAAATAAACAAAAATGTACCTCCCTACCCTAAACCTGACCAATACTGTAATAAAAACAAATGTGACATGAAAAACACAATTACTGTAGCAACCACATCATTTTGTGGTGCTTCTATGACACTTTTGACTCACATGTCAACTCGCATGCTTTTCAGGACTCATGGACATCCAATGAGACCAAGTTGTCCCCAACACTGATTTCCAATCATTTATATTTGGGGGGGCCCTCTGCCAAACAAGCAACTGCCTTTGGGACGAATGGGAATGCTAACGGATCATTTTCTCCAGGTATTATAGACCTCTTGAGCTCACAAGGTTTTGGTACAGAGCCACAGTGTGGCATGACTGCATGCTAGCATGAAAGCTGCTCTGAAGCCAGAAGGCAGCTAAATTTATGGCTCGCCCTTACACAGCAATGCCCGAAATAGCAGCCGGGTTCAACGCGGACCATTATAGCTACAGACACCTGTTCATTAGGAGCATTCAGCGGGATGGCAGGGGAAGTGCCACCTCTGAACACGTTTCTCTTTAAAAGAGGATTAGCGCTGGGGGAGCACTTGATTCCAGCTGTTATCTGTTCCGCTGTGGCATCTGGATAAAAAGCAATCTCATTTGAGCTCGGAGTGCTGTGATTGGTCGCAGCAGACCCAGGGTAACCTTTGAGTGACAGCTTTTAATCCCTCCTCACATTTAGCGCCACCCCTTTAGAAATGCACGTTCGCTTTGCAGATCTGTTAGAAGATGTTGCGACATGAATCTAAACCCAAAACAGTCATATAAATGCAACAACCCAAATGCTGACAGTAACAAGAAATAAAACAGTGCCCCTAGTGGCATTAATAAGCAAGACTGATTGAAAATGTTTGCACCTCTGAATATTCACTTTCATTGCATCTTTTTTGCCCCCATACAAATGAAAGTAAATGGTGACTGAGGCTAAAACTCTGCTTAGCATCTAATTCCATGGAAAAAAAGAAAGCCGTTCAGAAACAACATAAAGGTGAGTAAATTATGATATACAGTATATATTAATCTGAATTGAGAAAATGCAGTTTCCTAAGACCAAAGACCCATCTTTACAGCTCCTGTCACACACACTCATACACACACCACTGTGCTGTTGTCATGTCTGTGGGTGAGGGGAGGGTGCGGGAAAATCTCTTAAGAGAGTTAGCCACTACATAGCTTACAATACAGCTGTAATGGATACTCCCAGCATTGTTGGAGAGCAAAGTTTCCAGTCTCTATCCAAAACAAACCACCAGTAAGATGAATGCTGTACGTGCACATTAACGAGGCCATACACACATGTAAACAAACACACAAAATAACACTTGTGCAAAAAAAGTCCTATGAGACCCATGTGGGCCATTAGCATGCTCTCTCTATCCAATCTGACCGGGTCAGACAAAGGACACCTATATCACTTGCCAAAGACATGACATCCAAAGTAGCATCCAACTGATATTCTACAGAAGCAGTCGACCATCACAGCAAATACAGTCTCATCCAGCAAACCTGAGCTCAGGCATTAAATGATTTAAAACGGATAGTTCACCAAAAAATGTATTCTGTCATCATATCCTCACCCTCATATCCTCCCAAACCAGTATGACTTTCTTTAGTAGAACACAAAAGGAGCCTAAGTCACCATTCACTTTTATTGTATGGAAAAAAAGATGCAATGAAAGTGAATGGTGACTGAGACTAAAATTCTGCCTGCCATCTTTTGGGTTCCAAAGAAGAAAAAAAGTCAGAAAAGAAAGGTTTGAAATGACATGAGTAACTGATGACAGACGATCCCTTTAATGAAGCACTTGTCACTCCCAAATTTCATCCTTGTAAAGAAATCCATACGCATAATCTCTCTCTATGTTTATATTTATCTCTGTGCTGTGATATAAAAGAATAAGATTGTGGTCAGAACTCAGTGGTGCTGTCCATGGTGCTGGATATGGATCTTACAGCTGCATTAGGTCAATCGAAAGCAGAGCCACAAAACTCAGCACAGCACAATCTAATATCAGCTCCCTGACTGACTGCCAATGGACCGTTGACTGAACGTCTGATGCATATGAGACACAAATATGACAAGAGCAGGCTGAAATCACCAGTTACAACCAGATTGGGGTTCACAGATTTAATAAGTCGGGAAACAAAGTCAGTTTACATATGACTACCCACTTGACAAAGATTTATCTTCGTTTGGAACTCTTTACATTAGCGGAGCAAACATTTTCAAAATAACTAGCCATATTGTGTTTAAAATGTATGTTACTAATGTAAGTTTCTAGGATCGTTGAATCGAAGATGCTGAATATGAATATACTAAATATGACAAAGTTTTTAATGTTGTATATTGTAGTGTATTGTATAATAACTGTTGTTTTCAGCCTGCCCAATCTCATGAAAGTTATGTGACTGTGTCAACATTTTTGCAAAATTATATTATGCTGTTTTTATTACATGTATTGCATCAGTTCCAAGGTGAAACGTCCACTGTGTGGAGCTATAAGAAAGTTACATTTTCTCCAAAACACATGAGGTTTTTAAGGGTATTGCTCTTTCGAGTTTTAAACCAACAAAACCTACCTCCCTATCCTTAACCTTAAACCTAAACCTAACCGATAGTGTCATAAAATTAAATGTGGGATGGAAAACGCAATTACTGAAGCAACCACATCATTATTTGGTGCTTCTATGACACTTTCGGCTCACGTGTCAACTCACATGCTCTTCAGGACTCCCACATCAGCTCTTTGAATCACAAGTGCCGCGCTCTATCAACTGAGCTACCGCGCAATTTGATTGCATTTAAACAAACTTGCCAGTGTAGTTGTCTATGTAATGCACACGTTAAAAAGTATCAAGTCATGCGCTATAGTGAAAGTGTTTTGATGTCATAAGATAGCATTGTGTGAGAAACGGAGTGAAAAGTAATTGTTTCTGAACTGATAATCTGATTTGTGTTAAAGTGGTTAAAAGTCATTATTGTTGTAGTGCCTTTGTCGCGATGCGTACAACGAGCCATGTAAAAATAATTTTGCAAAAATGTCGGTATTATAACGTGATTCTATGAGACCAGGTTGGTTGTATTAATAGTTCTCACTCCCAAAATGTCACATAAAACAAAATAATAATAATGAACTGTGACTGGTCCTTTCTCATTTTGATAAGACAGTCTCTTGCTGTCTAAGTGGGTAGGTGGACCAGACTTTATGCCGATAGCCAAAACAGAAACACAGTGCACTACAGTACAATCAGGTGGAATAGCAGTACACAATGGAAAAGCCCACAAACATCAATGGTGTTCTGCTGATTACATTAGAGCTGGTCTCTATGGGCTGAGGGTTACACAGAATAGCATCCATTTGATTCCCTTTCCTCCCAATATGCACCAATCAGCATTCACTCTATACTCACATCAATCGAGATCCACTCACAAAGGAAAATCACTGGAGCAAAACAAACTCACTACGGGAATGAGACAACAGAGTAGAAACCACAGAAACAATACATCAGTACAACTTTAAATAGACAGATCGGTATTAGGCAGCCTATGCGAGCACATGACCTAAAGCACAGTGTGAAGAGAGTACTCCCTTGCCTCTTGTGATCTTGAATAGCCATCAATACAAAACAATTCCCCAGTGAGACTACATTACCTAATGGCTCACAGTAAAAGGTTCTTCTTATCACCGATCAGCTATTGGCTATCTGGTTGATCCTACAGTCCCAGAAGTTTGCAGCATCTCAGATAAGAGAAACAATTAAAGCCTAAGTGTGTGATCTGTGCGCACTAGCGGGACCAAATCGAACTGAAAATAATAATAATACTAATAATACTTTCAAACAAGTACTTTTATGGTGTTTCTGTTCTTTTTTTTTTTTTTAAGCTTTACTGACCATGGTCACTGCATGCTTTCGAGCAGCATCAATATTCTTCAAAACACATATGGATGAGTAAATTATAGCAGAATTTTCATTTCTCAGTGAACTATTGCTGTAATCATTTGCAATGGTTATTTAAATACTTCACCAATGGAGGTCACGATTAGATGGGCTGGAATTTAAAAACTCGTTTCTTCACAGACAAAATATCCGTCTTGTTTACTTTTGTGTTTCTGAACATGGACAGACTCCACTGTTTATCTTTTATTCCTCTGTGCCAGCATTCAAACGGATTAAAATAATAAAACTGATGGAAACAAGCCATGGGACCATGCTGAATTAGAGTGTATAGACAAATCAACAGTCAAGAAAATAGACTTAACTGACTGTAATGGTTTCAATTCAAGTTAAGCTCTTTCGACAGTATGTGTGGCATAATGTCAATTACCACAGAAAATTATTTCATCTCGTCCCATTTTTAAATCACAGTTAAAGTAAGGTACTTACACCAATGTAAGTCTATGGGGCAAGATACAATCAAAGTGCAAGATGCAAATGAACGATGCAATGAAAGACTATCATTCTGCCAAACATCTCCTTTTGTGTTTCACAGAAGAAAGAAAGTCATACAGGTTTGGAACAAAAACAACAGAATTTCCAATTTCCACACACCCCTTTTTCTCTACAGACCAGCACATTTTGCATACAGAACTAATTTGTCATCCAGCGAATATTTAGAAATCATAATTCACTGCACGGGTAGCACAGGAATTTGTGTACTAAAATGAGAATACCAACCAAATGCACGTCAAATCTGAGAGACACGTACAGTTGGTGATGGTTTGTGTATATGATGTGATTAGATATTGTATATACACTGACAGGGGGGTTATAAAGCAAATCTACTAACAACATCCATTACATAATTTTTTTCCCTCCTGAGGTCCACATCAGCCGATTGGAATTAGGTACTGGATAAAGGTGTAGTTTATTACTTCCATAGAGGGATGAAAGAGAGAATGATTGAATTGGAAAGGTAGCTAACAACTGCTTACGAATAAACTAGTAATTTCTAGTGTAATTGACTTTAGTTTCTCTGCAGATTTTCTTTCAAAATTAAAGCCACCATTGGAACAAACTGTAGAGCGAGTTTACATGCATGTTCTTAAAGCGATTATGCTAAATAAACTGCCAACGTCTGTGGTCATTTAAACGCCTTAAATTGCATTCCTGCATCGGGTAACAGTTTAAGCAAAAAAACAATCGACACAGGTAGATTTTTGCCCATTACCCCATTGCCCATTTTGTGTTGCATGTAAACACCTTAACTAGAATTCTTTCTAGCTTTTCCAATGAGCACAAGTGTTGTGCACATGTCAATTTATGTTTTGAAATGAAAAACACAGAATAGTCCAATGATTTCAAATCTCATGTAAACACGGTTTTCTTGTGTTGTCAAATTTTGAATAAGCTGATTTTTGGTAGGTATCAGCGTATTGGTGCACATGAAAACACGCTCATTGAAGTTCATCATAACTATTAACGTCATAAGCACTGTTGGGCAGTAAATAACTAGAAGTAGTGATGCTACTAAATTAAGTATGTTTTAAGTACCGGTTTAGCATGATAAAAGCTATATTACCGAATTGTTTTTGCTTGCATCCTTACAATCGGGCAAGCTGAATGTAACTTTTTTATTTGTATTTAGTGCAAATTTATCTGTCAAATTTGATGCTGCCACCCTAACTGAGTTCAATCAATCAAAACCCCTCTTTGTTTGACTGTAGTTCAGTCATGACAACTCTCGGAAAGATTTAGCATGTTAATGTGGGTATGAAATTTTGATAGGATTTTGGCCTTGGCTGACTAGATCTGCTACGCTGCTGCTGATGCAGAGCAAGTTCAGAGACTTGCTACTACTAGAACATACGCAGACGTACAGAGTTATGCATGTGGACATACTGCTGCACAATTAGACATAAATTCAATCCCCCAACAAGGCAGTGAAGCTGCACAAATGCATAACATAAAACACAAAACACAACCCCCCAAACAAGCAGATCAACCAAGTACTTGTGTACTGCTGCTGCTCCAAAGAGCCATGTGGACTGAGTGTATGCTAGCTAAATGTGCCTTTGCCTGCTTTGCCGAGTGGCAGAACGCTAATTAACTAAATCTCTATGTCTGCCTAGGCCTGCTTGGCCGAATGACTTAAACGGTCAGTGACCTGACTCATAATGTGTACCTGGACCTGGAAAGCTCAGAGCTTATTTAACTAGTGATAAAGCCTAGCTATGTGTGGATTAAATTAAACTAATGACCTAAGACAGCAATGTGTGCCAGTGCCTGATTTTGCTGCCGCTTACTTTGATAAAGAAGTGCCTCTTGTATATGTCATGGCCAAAAGCAGACCTTACCATGCAAGCTGCAGAAGAAAAAGCCCCAGCAACCCCCTGAGCAAATAGCATTTTCAGAGAAAACTCTCCCAGTGCGCTCTGCAATGAAACCTGCTTATTTGCTAACTAAGCACATTTAAATGTTAGCATTTCACAATTAATGTCAACAGAACGTAATTTTACAGCATGGGGCATAAACATAAAACTGCAGCATATAACTTGTAAAAGCAAAGGGCACTTTAAAAAGAAAAATCTTTGATCAAATCAATATCGGCCAATCTCAGTGTAAAAAAATAAAATAATTGGTGATCGTATCGGCCTCAAATTTCCTGATCGGTGCACCACTAAAAGAGAGAGTACACAAGTTTACACATCTGATTACACATCAAAGGACCTATCACCTCACACCATGCTAGCCGATTGGCTTGACATATCACATGTGAGCAAGCTGAATTGCTAACAGTTAACAAGTTTAAAGAACCTGTCAGCTTGCGCCATTCAGAGTTTCATGCCTGAATTTAGTCATTTTAATAGTTTTATATGATAAGTAGATTGTAGCTCGGCAAACTACAGTTTCAAAGTAGCTTCCCCAATACTGGTCTAAAGAACCAAACTCCAAATCTGATTCTAAAATTACCTGTCCTGACCTAAACTGCCCACCTTAATGTTTAAAATAACATAAAAGGTTTTTGCATCCCTTCATTATCATTCTCTATGGCATTAAGGGAGGTAAATGTTGTTTAGAGCAACGTGATCTTCCTGTCAGTTCTTCCACCCTACCAGAGCAAAGAGAGCGACTTCAGTCCAAAGCTATTTATAGTCACCCATGAATAACATGAAGCTCTTTAGGATTTGCATGCAATCAGCTTCAGATGAACCGGTGCTACATCATACTCTCAGATTTCTGCACTCAATTTGGCCCTGAGTCGACTGCCCAGCACACAGAAGAGCAGTTTTATCCATTGCTTCACTATCCTACTCTTGAATGGGAGTACACCACAAGAAATACAGTTCACAACCCATTTTACTTCCGTAATCTGACATATTTCTGAAGGAAACAGAATATTAAATTAGAAAAAAATGTAGGACAGGACTTCTGTAATTGATTGGATCATGAAAAGTGAGTGTTCCATACCAGAATGAAGCCAGGTAGTTGAAGTGGAGGGTTCGAAAAGCTATAGGTATTTATGACCTCTTTCAGAAACGAAAATTGTTTTAGAGGCAGAGCAAGTTATTATATTTTAATGAAAGATTACGAAGACAAACTGTTTAGAATAACAAGAACAGATGAATTGTGGAAGGAAAACAATTAAGGTCAATTTTGATTTCATGTTGACTTTATGTGTATATGCAATGAGCTTTATGTGGCCGTGAAATTTACCCCTAAGTGGACTATTGCAGGAGACCAACAGTTGTTAACAATAACACATCACGGGCCAGCCCAATCTCATGAAAATAATGTAACTGTGATGATATTCAAGTTTTAAATCAACAAAACTTAACTCCCTACCCTTAACCTTAAACCTAAACCTAACCCATAGCATCATAAAAGCAAATGTAATTGCTGAAGAAACCACATCATTTTGTGGTGCTTCTATGACACTTTCGGGTCACGTGTCGACTTGCCTGCTCTTTAGGACTTGTAACCCCGGTTCTTTGAAATCACAAGTGCAGATTATCAATTTGATCACATAAGAGCAAGCTAATAAATGTAGTTATTAAAGTGTTTTGTTGTGTGAGGCCCAGGACGAAAAGTACGTGTTTATGAACTGATAATCTGCTGTTTTACTCGTGATTTGTTTTCAAGTGAATGATGTCAGGATGTCATGGGCTGTTCATGAATCTCTGCAAAGCTGAAATGGTGCCAATTATTTGGACTGATAAATTACAATGATATTAGATTGAGAAAACAAGCAAAAGCTAACAATGGAAAGAGTTTAAAGGAATAGTTTCACCAAAAAAAAAAATAAAACAAATAATAATAAATAAAAAAATGGTGTTATCATTTATTCTATAAAATTACTCTGTGAATTACTTATTCCTTGGAGCACATAAGGAGAAGTTGGGCAGAATGTCCACTCTGGTTTTTGTCATACAACAAACATGTATAACCTGTTATGACATCAAACGGCATTGGCTCTTGCATGTCTTGTGACCGATAGTGAGAGATTTGAGAGCTATGGCAAAGTAGAAGATTTTCAGTGAATAATATTTTAAATTTGAGTCTCTTCCTCACACAAACCTATCATATGTCTTCAAACGACATGGAATATAGAGCACAAATAGTACAAACTACTTTTATACTGCTATTATGGTGTTTTTTGTTTATTTTGGAACTGGACAGACCCAGCTCCCATTCAATTTCGCTGTATGGAAAAGAGCACCCAGGACCATGTGCTTTGGTTTTCCACTAAATAAAGAAAGAAAAGTCGCCCGGGTTCGGAATGACTTAATGGTGAGTAAATGATGACAGAACTATTATTTTTGAGTGAACTATTCCTTTAAGTAGCCTACACAACACGGATAGAGTTTACAGGTCCGTAGATGTAAAACGAACTGAGAAACATACAGGAGGAGGTTGCTCTTGTGCCAGCATATCTCCAAATGCTGCACACTGATCAGCATGTTCTCTCGCTCTCTCTGTTTCCCAGCATGCTCGGTCAGTCTTATGCAATAGCAGGATAGAACTATATGGCAGTACTGTTGGGTTGCTCAGCTCTTTGACATACTGCTCTATGTATTATACTCATGCTGAGCATATCCGCTGCACAGGAAACTGGCTGACTTCTGCTTTACTCATACACAGCACATCACAGCATGCTAGTTTGAGGTCATTCATTCTGTGCACAGTATACAAACTGCAAAAATAGTACTGTGGTATGTTGTTATACTAGCATCAGTTGTATTACATATAGGCTCCATTCTAAAACCTAGTGAGCCGAGTGTCTACATAGCCAGCTGCCTTCTAAGGAGTCGTTCAAACCAAATTCATTCAAGGGAAAAAAAAGCGTTTTTAAAAGTTTGTGTTCTTTTAAAATGACCGGACATCTAAAAAACATGACGCTCCTGCATGAGATGCTGAAAACAAACAGTGCTATGCAGCGCAAACGATCAAAGACGTCCATCAAGCGCATGTTAACACACACACACACACAAACAGATCAGATGGAGGCAAAAACACATTTGGTGTGAACATTCGTGTGAAGGCAGCATCCTAACTGAAATGGAACCTTATAAGCTAATGACACAATGAAAAGCTAAAGACAAAATAGTCTAATAAGCATACTTTGAAACACCTAGCACAGAAATGAGTAAAATAGTCAAGTCATCTTGAATGGCTTTTCTTACTGAGGTTGAAAGAAGGTGTTTAGCTTTTGGAACATCCTTCATGTTGAGTGTGCATCTGTTATGCCTTAATACGCTGCCTACTGTATGTAGGCAGATCACTAGAAACATTCTGGAACATTATTAGCCCATACTGTACATTAAAAAAGCTATCAAATGAATGAAACATAGTAAATAGTCAGAATTCATATGAACACATGCGTTAAGTGTAGTGTGGACAGCAGGGGAGGAGGGGTGGGTTACATCAGAAGAGAGACAAAAAGAGATATGAAGAGAGGAAGAAATGAGAGCATGGGTAATGCTAGTGACAGAACATGAACGAGTCATGAAAAAGAATGCAAGTAAAAAGAGAGGAGGGCATAGATAAAACTACATCAGCCATGATGTTCCATACAGAGATAAACACTCCAACTTTGGGTAACCAACATCCAGTCTATTTACCAAGCAGCCCATTCACATCCAGCTAGTATACGCTAAAGGAGACATTAGATGAGCGGGATGGAGCCATTTGGTGTGTGTTGCTTACTATTTGTTTTAAATAATATCTGAAACAGTATACAATGATAAACTTTTCAACATTAGTATGCTACACTGTTGTCACATGACCTAATTACGCAGCATGTTTAATTCAGCGAGTGTTGTCCAGTTCTCATCTCTGAAATTTCTGCATACTTCAAAATTAGTATGGTAGTATGTCATTTTGAACATAGCTCTAGACAATGAGTACAGAGCCAAGTATTGTTTGCTCAGAGTAGATTTGGGCTCTGTTCCAAAACCTAGTCAGCTGCCTATGTAGGCAGAATTTAAAATGAGTCAAAAAAGAGCTGTTAAAAATGGCTGATTACTTCCAGCTCATGCATGGAATATATGGAAATGGAACCATGCATACTGTGCACAATATTCATCACGCATATTCCCAAGTAGTATAAGTAGTATGGTAGTGTGCTCTGGTTGTATACAGCACATTTTTGCAAATACAGTTGGCTATCCAGGAATTCCATGCATGCATAAAGAAAACTTGCATTCTGTGCACGGTATGCATACTGCATTGCACCAAATAGTGTGAGTAGTATGGTAGTATGCTCTAGTTGTATACTACCAATTTTAGATGAAGTAGGTTGTCAAGGAATTCCACGCATACAGAGAACATGCATAATGTGCACAGTATCCTTACTGCATACAGCAAAATAGTATGGTAGTAAACTGCATATTGTACAAAATTTAGTAGGTCAACCAGGTATTCTAAGCACACAGACAACTTGCATACTGTGTACAGTATACATACTGCATGCTTCAAAAATATAGTAGAACACTCTGGTTGTATACAAACATTTTTAAACATAGTAGGTCATTCAGGTATGCCATGCATACTGTGCACAGTATCCTTACTGCCAAAA
Organism: Myxocyprinus asiaticus; assembly: GCF_019703515.2. Taxonomy (NCBI): domain Eukaryota; kingdom Metazoa; phylum Chordata; class Actinopteri; order Cypriniformes; family Catostomidae; genus Myxocyprinus; species Myxocyprinus asiaticus. The sequence continues at coordinate 7,578,447 of NC_059358.1, read as the reverse complement.
TAGTAGGTTTTAACATGCACAATTTGGAAAATCTAGTAGGTCAACCAGGTATTCCATGTAAACAGAAATGTTTTATATTGTGCACAGGATGCATACTGCATATCTCAAAATAGTATGTTGAAGGCCTCTACTGCACATTTTGGCAAATGTAGTATGTCAACCAGGTATTCCGTGCAAACAGAAAACTTGCATACTGTGTACAGTATACATACTGCATGCTTCAAAAATAATATGAGAAATAGGGTAGAATGCTCTGAATGTATACTACAAATTCAAAATGTAGTACATCGTCCAGGTATACCATGCATGCTGTGCACAGTATCCTTACTGCCAAAATAGTATGGTAGTATGCTCTGGTTTTAACCTGCACATTTTGGGATATCTAGTAGGTCAGCCAGGTATTCCATGCAAACAAAACTTGTATACTGTGCAAAGTACACATACTGCATACTTCAAAATAATATGTGGAGTAAAGTAGTTTATTTCTGGTTGTATATTGCAACTTTTGCCTGAACATAGTAGGTCATCCAGGTACTCCACACATACTGTGCACAGGATCCTTACTGCATACTGCAAAATATGCGGTATATTAGTATGCTGTTCCAAGCACAGTCTAGCCTAGAGTATGCTGATGGAAGAATTTAATGAGCTGGATGGAGCCATTTGGTGTGTGTTCTGCTGTGTGGATTCCTCCTCACTTTGTCCCCCCTGTGATTTTGCATATTGAACACACAAGTAGCATGTATAAACATTATTATCATTATTATTATTATTACATGCAAATACATTTTATATTGCACCATGCTGTACATTTGTATACTGTATTGCACTATGCTGTACCATGGCTTTGATAAACATCATATGAATAAGACTATTAGATGCTTTGTCTATGACAGTATGATCTGTGCATCTGGTTAAAAAAAAAAAAAATTAGTAGCTTAAATGCTAAAATACTTTTGGTGTGTAGACTGTATAGTGTAACTTGCAAAGTGGAGCTTTCAGCTTAGGTTAAAGGGATAGTTCACCCAAAAATGAAAATTATCTCATTATTTACTCACCCTCACGCCATCTCAGATGTGTCTGACTTTCTTTCTTCAGCAGAACACAAATAAAGATTTTTAGAAGAATATCTTAGCTCTGTAGGTCCATACAATACAAGTGAATGGTGAGCAGCACTTTAAAGCTCCAAAAAGCACATAAAGGAAACATAGCCATAAACCATATGATTCCAGTGGTTAAATCCATATCTCCAGAAGCTATATATGGATTTAACCACTGGAATCATATGGATTACGTCTATGTTTCCTTTATGTGATTTTTGGAGCTACAAAGATCACCATTCACTTGTACTGCATGGACCTACAGAGATAAAATATTCTAAACATTTTTGTTTGTGTTCTGCTCCAGAAAGAAAACCATACATGTCTGGGGTGGAGTGAGTAAATGATGAGAGAATATTCATTTTTGGGAGAACTATCCCTTTAACTAATTTTTCTGTTGAGTAATTAGTAGCTTAGCTAGCTAATTTTTTTGAAAAGCTCCAACACTGTCTATGAGTAAGTGTGCGTTTGTACAGTTTGTTGTCCGGTAGAATGATCACGGCGTTCCTCACAGACAGATTGGAGAAGGGGTTCCTGTGATTACTATTGAAGCAGATTTCCATATGTGAGCAAATGATCACAATAGCATGGCATCAAACTTTCATTATGCCTATGATAGGTTTGAAAGAATTAGTGGTATTTGCTAAGGCAAGCATCACTGTTACTACTGCTTATACTTGGGTTTAGGAGTATGGTCGAATCCCTAACCCTAAGTATTAAAGTTCAGCGTGAAATTAGTCCCGTACCGTTTGTGCTATGGTCATGAATGATACCTGAAATTCTGCGGCTTCTTGAGGAGTAGTCCTAGCAAGGGATGTGCCAGGGTGGTCGACAAATCAACTAGTCGTCCAACAACTAACAAGCCGATTTGTAGGTTTGAGTACTATTAATATTTTTATAGGTGGTGGTTTTAAAGGGAATAACAATTCTTGAATTAAATGAGAGATGAGAAAGTGCGAGCGCGAGGTGATAGACTGTGTTCCGCGACTGCTACTGGGTCCTTGAATAACGTATCACATGTGAGTCAGGGCAACCGTTGGAGGTTCTGGTGCCCAATGGTGCCCCCCTAGGGAGTTGGTGACCTACGCAGACTTCGTAATATGAGTATAGGGAGAGGCGGTACTGGATGTGTACCCGGCCCACAATATAATTTTGCAATTCTGCGCTATTGAATGCGCAGCTTGGATTGCCCTGAAGCAATTCAGTACCATTGAAGCACGTCATAAGCAGTTTTGTGCAGCTCTGTATTGGAGGCTTTCTTATTTCTTAC